>NC_133810.1:25680726-26045726 GCF_043250625.1 Sebastes fasciatus | reverse complement strand
GACTTTTTCACGAACTGCCGTGAGACTGTGTTGGCCTATGCTACATGCTGAACTCCTCAACACTTCACACCATACAGACCCCCTATATTTGAAAATGACTGACAATACAACACAAACAAAAACTACAATACAGTATGGTAATCTGCAAGTTATGATTATTTATTTACACTAAAACCAATCAATGTACAGTACAGTTTCTTTTGTAATTGTTGTATAAGCACTTTATGGTGTGGTATGTGTAATGATATTGACATACTATTTTAAAACAAACTGCATGAAACCAGAAAATAATGTATAGCACCTTTGCAATAATGCCATGGGTCAAACAGCTGTGACCTTATGGAGCCAAAAGCTGTTTCAAACATGCGTGTCTCAAATGTGTGGGCTGCCTCTTGAATAGCGTTTTTTTATTTTTTATTTTGTGGGATTCACCTCCTTTCCTAATCCACCTTAGTTTCAAATACTAGATATTTACAGCACAGAGCATCAGTCTGTATATACGGTGTATCTGCCTCCATCCGGACAGGCACAACTACTCAGTCTGGTTCACATCTAGGGCAAAGCGTACGACTCCGCTGCTCTTCCGAGGTTCGGGTCTCTCCAGCGGTGGTGGTGGTTCTCCTCCAGCAGCACCCTGGGAATGATGATGATCGGGTCGGAGAACCTCATCCTTAGCATCTCTAGGAGGCAGCACACGGTTAAGATACCAGAGAGGAAGGAGACAGAAAGAGACACACGATGAGGCATTTCTCTCAGGCGAACAACAACATGTCATTGGGCCGAGCACCCTGTGACCGCTCATTTCAGAGGAGAATATCAAGCTTCTGCTTTAAGGCTGAAGACTCAATAGGAGACGAATATACAACACATCACTATGGGGCCTGTTTGCTTATCACCAATAGTACATAAGGCAATCTTGAATCAAGTGACTCATGTAATATATCACTTAGAAAACTTGACTATAAAAACCCAATGTGTTGTGGGAATACACGTGTAAAGTAGTTTTTTGCCTATTTCTAATGCTGCATTGGACAGCTTTGCATTTACATCAATACAGGCCATCGGTTTAAATCTATACTTTGACCCATACAATTAGTCACAGTGACATTATGAACTACAGGATGCCAAAAGTGCAATGAGGGTCTCGGGGTGTTCTGTGACAGAATAGCTACAAGATGCAGTACACTACAGAAAACAATTCCAAATGGAAATAATAGCAGTACAAATCAAAGTGAAGATCATTAACATGCACTTACAATTTCCTTTGAACTGTGTGTTTCCAAAGCAGAGCCGCTTCCTTCATTCCTTTCATACTTACCCCTCATCTTATATCCAAGCTAACACTCAAAGTCTAGACCAAATTATTAAGCACAACATCAGATTGCAGGTCCAACAGAAAACAGTGGCAGCATGCTTTAGAGACAGAATTGGTTTGTTATAATGGAAAACACAGTATGAAACTTCTACCAAGTGACGGCAAACTAAGATGCAAAAGTGCTACAGTTTCAAACGTGATTACATGAGTGATTTGCTTCTCATATATGAATGGAATCTCCACTCTCCTGCTTGGGCGGATAAGTCAACAGTCATGCAGTTTGTTTTAAAGGTGCAGTGTGTAGGATTTGGTGGCATCTAGCGGTGAGGTTGCAGATTGCAAACGTTACGTTTTGAAGACAAACAAAACAGCTTGTTTAGGTTTAGGCAACAAAACCACTTAGTTAAGTTTAGGGAAAAATATTGTGTTTTGGCTCAAAATAACTACGTTTTAAAAGTGAAACTTAAGGTTGTGAACACAAAGACAACTACGTGTTGTTGGTTTCACTGGGTGAAAGTACTGTATTTGGTGTCTCATCCATCGCCCCTGACCTCCACCTCTAATGGAGTTTCATGCTTTCTATATTACAGCGCCTGACATGCACTTTTATTCCTGTCATAATTACTACGGTCACTAGAGGTCACTGTCGTCTTCTTTTATTCCTTCTTTCGGTGATCGCCTATATGAATCGACGATAAAACCTACTAGTGGGTGTAGCAGGGCCCTATTGACCCACATCTATGGGGGCTTATAACCACTGATAATGCCTATTTAATAGCCTGACAACAGTCTAATTGGCTGTTCCTGTTGTCTATACTACAGCGCCTGACATCCGCTTTTACTCCTGTCATAATTACTACGGTCACTAGAGGACGCTGTTGTCTTCTTTTATTCCCTCTTTTGGTGATTGTCCATGTGAATCGATGATAAAACCTACTAGTGGGTGTAGCAGGCTCCTATTGACCCACATCTATGGGGCTTATAGCACCTTATAATGCCTATTTAATGACCTGATAACAGTACACTAATAAAATACTTATTAATAATCAAATTCCATTTCTGCCAATAGACCCCCCTAAATGCTACACACTGGTCCTTTAACCATGAAGAGTGGGTGCATTACAGCAGCTGACACAGGTCCATGGATGGGTGGAGATGTCTGGACTAAACCTGGGGCCTCCTTAAGAACAGGAACCTTAAGGAACCTTACATGTAGGATGTGACAGCAGGCAGTCAGACAGCCCCATTCACCCTCCCCCTACTCTAGTATCCATATGGAAGAGAAATCTACAGAAGGGCTGTGACCGGAGGAGTAGACCAGAGTTAATGCGGTGAAACAAAACTGTGCCACTGTAATAGAAAACAAAAGTAAATCACAACTCCATGAGCATGTATGAATGGGAATGAGCGGCATTTGTGGCTCGTGGTCTATTTTCCTTTCATAGCTCTCGCGATCGATTACCTTGGATCGGGCAGCGCACAGCCCCACAGGTGTTGCTTTAGAGTCTGCACCCAGCCAATATCTCGGATTGGCTGGCAAAGTTGTATGTAGTGGTACTGTTTTAGCACAACCCTTCAAATGAATCAGAATGTCACTCATTAGCACACGACAAATTGGACACAGCATAAGTATGAGAAAGAACAATATGATCTCAACAAATGTAATAGCACACATTTGTGGATTTTTTTTTTGCATAAAAGAGCATCATTTGTACAGTAACTATAAAAGCCTAAGAAGCACATGACATCTTATTCTGGAATAAGTTCCTGGACATCCTTTGACGTGCATGTTGCCCTACAAGTCGGGTGAGTTCTTGGAATATATTAGAGACACGATGCAAAAATAATATATTCTTCAGTTCTCACACGAGGGCAACATGCAGGGCCGGGAGGGAGAGGATGTCCGAGCTCATGCCAGAATGTGGCGCAATCTTGGATAAGCATAGAAAGAATGTTGTGAGAGCAAAAATTCTCTTCCATGTGGATTTTTTTACAATGTCATCTGTCTCACAAAGACTGGGACGGGGGAAACGCTGACAGATACCTGCAACTGCTAATCTTTCACCAAAAAATAAGCAAGAAGACACTGCTTTTTTCTGCTTTTTGCATTTATTTGTAATGTTTCATTAAATATGAGCAAGCAGATAGAAACACAAGCACGTCACAGTCAATTTTTTTTGTTTTGTTTTGCCCAAGACATAACTTTCTTCACCATACTTTCTATCCTTATTTGCCTAATAATCACAAAGATAGCACAGGGTGTGTGGTGTGCTAACACCTGATTACATTTACTGCCCCTACAACTCCCCTCCCCCCCCTCCCTCGTGTTACATGACAAAGTGTCCCCCCAACCAAAGGCTGCAAAATGCTAATGAGTCATCCCTGATGGGGCCCGTGCTCAGCTTGGATAGACATGGTGGTGGTGGCGATGGCTGATGTCTCAGACACAGCAGAATAGAGAGATGATACAGTCGTCCACTCGCAATGGAGGGAAGGATGCTGAGAAGCAGAGTTAATGAGAACAGTGAGGTGTGTGTGTAGGGATGGGTATCGTTAGGATTGTATTGATACTACTACTCTCATTTCGATACTCTTTATCGGTTCAGTTCTTTATCGATACTTTATCGTTTCTCTTCATTAATAATTGCTTTTTAATTTTATTATTTAAAAAAAGAATATCAATTGTATAGTATTATCAATACTCCGGTCTTTAATAATTTAGCACCGGTGCCCGTTTAATAGCCTACCAGGTTTCGGTACCCATCCCTATGTGTGTGGGGGGTGGAGCACAATGATGGGTTGACCCATGACAAGACTGTACAGTGCTCTTCTAATCCAAAAACAAAGAACAAAAATGATTCTCTCTATATATGCTAAGACTTAGTGAAAGCAGCTGGTTGCTCTGGACCAAGTGCAACATTCAGCCCTGCTATAATATACTGTATATTTACACAAGAGAGGTTATAATTAGTCTAACAGATAAACAGTTACAATACAACTTACTTAATGTTCCCTTTTCTTCAACCAGAATTAATAAATGGAGGCTTTACAGCAGTTTTGGTATGTTTCGCCATAGGTACGTCTTCCACACAAACACAGCACCACCATGTTGAACTTGCTAGACAAAGTAAAAGGAACTCCAACATTGTTTTTAAAATAAACTAAACCTCATCAAACCAACATACTTTTGGAATTTAGGCAAAACATGTAGAACAACATGGATTCAGAAACAGTCCAAAACAGAAGCACTTTTCATCACATCACTGTGCCCTTATTGGGGGAAATTAAAATAAAATATGGTATTATTAACAGCTACAAGTTACTACTTATAAAGAAAACTTTTTATCCTTGTAAACAAATATAACAAATGGCAGTGAATTATTCAGAATTTAGGAGGAATCCAAAATACACATTTAGGTGTTTATTTTGTCTATTTGTGTCTGTAGATTCCTAAATTCACCCAAAGTTAGCATTAGAAAATGCCTCATTTGCATATATAAACATAAAATTTCAGAAAACTTGTAATACAAAAAATAATTGTCTTAATGTCAGTAATCAACTGGGGAAGTTTTATGGTGAAGCTATTAGTTCAAATCTTTTTAGCCTATTCACCTCTGGTGTCCTGTAAAATGGATGGAATTTTACAATCCATACTGTATCTTTAAAGTCTGTTCCAAAATCTCCACTTCAGCAGCACTTACATCCACCAAACTGCCCAGTTTCATTCCTAGGAGGGGTTTGCTCATATATCATTCATCGCCTGATTTATTGAACATTTTCTTCCTAAAAACATGGCAAAAATAGATTTTCTTTATGGCTGTATATATTCTGATTTATGGACTGATTAAAAGAGATATCCAAAATTCAATCTTTAAAACACCGTTGACTCTAATATGTCAACAAAATCCAAGAATTTTGAACCTGGCTTCTGGAAATGTATGCAAATTAGAAAAAAAAATTAAATTTGCATATTTAAACATACATTTTCAGAAATGCAAAAATGATTTTGATGTAAATAATCAACTGGGGTAGGGTTTAATGCATAAGTTGTCTGCTACACATTGGTTACGGTCACCCTGCAGCAGAGTGCATTTCAAAAAAGCCAAAAGGAGGTGTGCGTTTGTGTGCATGCTGCTGCAATTGCATAACTGCTGTGAAGCTTTGCAGAGGGATCAGTCTTGTAAATAAAGACCACATTGGACGTGATTACACTGAGTTATGGCTATTGAGATTGACAGCTCTGCAGACAGGATACAACCAGAACCACTCAACACAACCAGCTCCACTGAACTCATCCCTCTCTGATCCTGAGAAATGTAATGTTAAATGTCATTATGACTGCACAACAGTATTATCTAATTCAGTGGGAATGCTCATCTGCTATGCAAATGGCGGGTGTTTAATGCATAATCAGTTTAGCGTGACCCAGATGCTTGGCTGGCAACAAATTGGGTGTTACAGAATAGCCTTGAGTGAACTAAAATACCACTGTATGAATGAGCTTCACATGAGAGGAGCGAATGCTGAATGAGGGAACATGGTGTTTTTTCTTTAGATGAATTGAAAACAATTTTGTGTTGCCTACAACAGTTCAAAACATTACAAAATCACATTGAACAAAGCGTTGTGATGCCCAACACCGACTTTGAGCCCTGTGAGCTCTACAATGAACAGAAAACGGTAGCAGAGATGACAGAGCAGGTACAAAACAAGCTGTGGATCAGACACTCATGACTAACCAAGCAGGACATTTATCAAAGATTTTCAGATTTGTTGTTAATTTAGTAAGTCCAGAAATCATATCAAAAGTGCCAATTTTTCTCCCCCCCAAAAAAGGAAAAAATCCTTGATAAACTCAACAAAGCAATCTGCTCAGTTGATCAAAGCCAACCCTTCAGAATTGCTTGTCGGTGGGCCCATGCAACGTCCATTGCCTAGCCTGGCTGCCTGTAGCCATGGCAACCTGGAGATGGAGGCGAGCAGAGTGGGGGGTGGTGGGTGGCATCAAATGGCGGAGGAAGAGGATGCTCCCGCCCACCCGTTACTATAGCGATCTAATATAGCGTGAGGTGGGAGGAGCAATGACATGTCATGTCTGAACCCCAACATCTTATCTTATTATTGTACAAACGTAGCCAAGAGGTAGTGAGAAAGCATAGAGAAGAAGAATGAGTGGATACTGAGAGACTGAAGAAAGAAGAGAAGAAGACTAGAGGGGGAAACAGAGGGAAAGAATAGAAAGAAGGAAAGATGATGAGAACCTTACTTAATTTTGCAGCCTCGGTGTTCCCCCAAAATATAAGAAATAAAAGTAGTAGTTCTAAATGATTTTTACTCTTTTGCCTCAGCCAGTTTGTTGTTCATCTCTTTACTTTTCTCCTTGTCCCCCACCGTCGGCCGGTTCTCGGGCTGGTTCTCCGAGGTCGTCTTCTTGGAGCCCCTCAGCGCGACGCTCTGCTTATCTTTGGCTTTCTTCACTGGCTTGCTCTGGCCTGCCGCTGCGGCTCCAGGCCTTTTGGGTTTAGAGCGAAGGGCACTATACCTGTCAACCTAAGGATGTCGGACAGCGCAAATGAGATTCCTGAGCTGAAATGCTTCATTTATGGTTTGAAATTTCTAAAACTGTGTTGTGCAATGAGATGAGCATTGCAAGAATTTCACATTACAGTAATATGAAGATTTTTCTCTTAGCTCCCCTCCCTAAAATTCATTTCCTACAAAGTTAGAAAGGCGTGTTCTCACCTGTTTGATGGGGTCTATGTAAGGCTCGCTGTACAGACTGCGTATCCTCCTCCTCTCCAGGGCCTTGTTGTCAGTATTCCGCAGCGGGGCTTGACCCTTGAAGGTCGCACTGTAGCTGGTCTCCAGGCTGGTCTTCTCGTCTGGTGGCAGGTACTGGGACCTGGCCCGGATCATCTTAGTCGGCTTCACATCTTTGTAAGCCTTGTACTCAGTTCTGTGTGGAAAGAGGGAAGTCGGGTATGATAAGAAAATATACTGTGTCGTAGAGCTATAAAACCCATCAACGATTATTAATGAAGAGTGACAAGTTGCATTCTCTGTAATTAACTTCTGTTAAAAGTACAGTGTGTAGGATTTGGTGGCATCTAGCAATGAGGTTGCAGATTGCAACCAACTGAGTACCCACTCCTCTTTTTCCAAGACTGTGGTAACGTGAGCCGCCGAGTACAAAACTGTGGTAACGCTGTTCGCCTTGCTCAGAGGTCATCCTTACCATAATAACACTACTTTAGGAGCAACGGAAGTCAGACGGCAGTTGGCAGTACCACAGTTTTGCACTCACAACCGTGACGGAGAACTACGGTGGCCATCAAGTAACATAAAAACGTGAAACACTCTCTCTAGAGCCAGTGTTTGGTTTGTCTGTTCTAAGCTACTATCTCCAGTCTACTCCTATCTCCGGTCTCCAGTTAAAAGGAATAGTTTGACATTTTGAAAATAATGCTTGCTTGTCTGTACGATAAATATGAAGCTACAGCCAGGAGACGGTTAGCTTAGCATATAAACTGATAACGGGGAAATAGTTAACCTGGCTCTGTTCAAAGAAAAGAAAATCCAATGGAGTCTCCGCTGGTTGCATGGCAACCTCAAGGTTGACACAAGACTCCAAGAGGTCCCTGCACCCGGCCAAGAAATAGTCCAGTCGCCTACGTAACCACCCATAAAACAACAAGTTGTCATTTTAACACTTTGTGTTTTGTATGGAATGAGAAACAAGATATAACATGTTAATGAGTGAGCTTAAGGTGCCGTTCACATGCCGCGTTTTTTGCATGCTCAAATCCATTGTTGTCAATGTTGACACACGGGAGCAATGCCGTTTACTGCTACATTACCGCAACTTCATCATCGTCATCACAGCACGCAGGTTTTGGTTGCGTCTGTAGAGCAACCTCCAAAGCACCTTGGAAGAAAGGATGAAAACTGGCATTTTAGACGCGGCATGTGAACGGCCCCCTAGAGTTGGATTTTGTTACCTTTGGACAGAGCCAGGCTAGCTGTTCTGCCCCGCTTCCAGTGTTTATGCTAAGCTAAGCTAACCAGCTGCTGGCTCTAGCTTCATATTTAGGCTACAGACATGAGAGTGGTATCCGTCTCCTCAACTCTTGGAAAGAAAGCGAAATGCATATTTCCTAAAATGTCAAATTATTTCTTCAACACCAATCAAAGTTTGTTTTTCAATAAAACATTTTCTAGTAGTATTTCCCAATCACTCTTATGCTCATTCATTATACGTTTTCAATACTTTGTATATTTTATACTATATTTGTATGTGTTTTGTGGCTGGTATCTGAGGTATAATTATCCCTATGCAAATCAGTGATTATTTCGGGTCTCTACATTGTCTCTATATTCTGTTGGTGACGTCTAGTGAAAACCTTCCCTTGTTGGAACATCATTAAAGGAATTCTCTATAAAAATAGATCTTACTTTTATTGCAGACAGCATAACTCTAATTCTGTAATCCCTGGAGAAAATGTGTGAAGTGAAGTGGTGCATTACTACAGAGCATGTCAGAGGTAGTGTAGGTGGGAGGAGGTTTGCACCACAGTCTGGTGGTGTGATATTGTGTAGTCCTCACACAGCAGTTCTGAAGAAGGTCAGCAGTACGGCAGTCACACAGAGCAGGCTGGCCTGCAGCGTGTGCTCCATATCAGTGACTCTACCCACATTTATACACCCAGGGATAAGTGGACCACAGAGGACAACCACAGCAGCTTAATACCAGGTGCATATTAAAGACATTTACTTTAATACATCACACTGTATCACTCTCCCTCTCTCTCTCTCCAGTGCATGTATTCCCACAGCATCCATTCATTTGAAACAAACTAACATATACAGCAACAGAAACTGTTAATCCTCAGTATTTACATTGTATTAGCGCTTCCACTACCAATTATTTTAATTATTAATTAATATGCTGATTATTTTCTCAATTAATTGATTTATTATTTGTTCCATAAAATGTATAAAAACAGTAAAAATGTCTCACAATGGACAAACTTAAACGATGGATCAGTAATCACAATAGCTGCAGTTTATTTTTCTGTCTATTGATCAACTATTTGTTTGAATTATACCTTGTATTATTGTTGTTAAAGAAGAAAACCACTGTAATTCTACTTATAGAATTCATTATTATTGAAACATGCCGTTTCTTTTAAAGTTACTGCTTGTCACGTTAATCTGTATAAAAAGCTGATGCTTTAGATAACAGAAATCTGCTAGACTCTAATATCAGAGGAGGAAGCTTCTATTCTATATGGCTATCGGATCATGATGTAAGCTAAAATTTGTATAATCCTTGGATTTCTTTTTGTTTACTCCTGTTTTTTTACAGCCAGAAATGAAAAGCAAATACATTTGCTCTTATGATAGAGCTGCATTTCCACCATGTACAGCTGAAATAATGGACAATGTCACCGTGCAACCCCAAATGGCTGCATGCACATCTTACAAGCCCTCAAGGGTGCCCTCAATCAAAACTTAAATTGAAATTAAAATCAATTTAATGGTGTCTTGCTCCTTCTGCAATAGGACACTATGGTGCTGTAGATAATTACAAAGGAAAACAGCCAGCTCTGTGTTTCAGGCCAGTCAGATGACACCTAGCAGGTCTCCCCTGTGACTCCAGTACAGTCACAAATACATAAACTCCCCCTTACGCAGCAGTACAATCCAGCGAGAGCACTGAGTCACACAGTTGTAGCCAAGGTTCAGTGAAAAGTCGCCGTTCCCTGAGGCAGCACCAGAAGAGCAGACAAGGCCAGGCTGCTGTACGAGAGCCTCATTAGAACGATCTGCAAGCCCAAGGCATATGGAGAGACATCACATCAATATCTGGCATCTATGGAGAACAGCCTTGGAGACCACATGATTCTGTTTAATGCAATGCGTGTTTCAGGGAGAGGTGTATTGATCAAACATCTGTTAATGTATTACATTGAGAGGGGGGTAATGAGACTGGAGCTGATTTAGCATCACATTGTGAACGCTGGGCTCTGACCTCAAATGATTTATGGTTTTTTCAGTGCTTCATAATTGTGTGGTTGTTGTTGTCTTTAGTCGTACCTGTGTCCGTACCACTGGTGAATATACCTTGAACAAAACTAACTAAACAACACGGACTGAGAGCATGCTATGAGGGTGTACTTATGCACAGCTGTGCTTTGAGCTAAATGCTAAAGTCAGCATGCTAAATGCTCACAATGACAATGCTAATATATGTTGATGATAACCAGGTATAATGTTTACCATGTTCACAATCTTAATTTAGCATGCTTACCAAGCCCCCAGGAAGAGCGCCTTTGAAGACTTTGAAGCAGATTTTAAATAGTGGCCAAATGGTAGAATTACAACTTAGACTAGACTTAACTTGAAGGGAGCCTGCAAATCCAAAATCTGATCTGAGATCTGCAAACACTTGCAAAAACTCTTGCGAGACTCGTTGCCCGACAACCTATCCTTACCTTAACCATTCGAGGTCAATGCTTAACCTTAACTATTCAAGGTCAATGCCTAACCTTTACTATTCAAGGTCAATGCCTAACCTTAACGATTAGAGGTCAATGTCTAACCTTAACCATTCGAGGTCAATGTCTAACCTTAACCATTCAAGGTCAATGCCTAACATTAACGATTAGAGGTCAATGTCTAACCTTAACCATTCGAGGTCAATGTCTAACCTTAACCATTCAAGGTCAATGTCTAACCTTAACGATTAGAGGTCAATGTCTAACCTTAACCATTCAAGGTCAATGTCTAACCTTAACCATTAAAGGTCAATGCCTTCGAGGTTAATTTTTACCTTCTAGACACAATCTTCTCTTTATACATCCATAATGCCAACATGTCACTGATTAACACTAAACACAAAGCAGCCTGCAGCTGACGTTGATGTTTCCCTGATGACGGTGCAAGGGGAAAAGATATGCGTCACCAAAGTTCAATTCATATAATTCATAAAGAGACAGACTGTCCCTAGAGCCATGCCGCTAGCATGACTAAAAATATGAATTTCATGATATGTTATAGGAGTATTTCACCTAACCTTTGTGAAACTATGTCAGAATATCAATAAAGACGACTGATACAGATTATAACAGATTTTCAATTAAAAATCGACTTTAACTTTCAACATCTCATCTTCATAACTATATAATTAGTTCCCATTAATCTAAACTTAAATCATCTATCAGGCACTAACATTTAAGCTGTTCATGTATTAAATGAATCTGAGGCGCAAAATGCCATTTTACCATAATATGAAAAGCAAGCTAATTATGTTACAAAGGCTGGTGACAGTGACATGGCTGGTGAATACAGAGGAGAGGTGGAAATCACAGAGAGAGCCATTACATAACTGGACTAAAGTCCATTTTCAATGCTCGACTGGGCCAAGAAGCCACAATGCAGAGACAGGTTATACAACAATGTCCAAGGCCAAGGGTCTAAAGCACTAACATGACACCACAGTGTGTGTGTGTGTGTGAGAGAGAGAGAGAGAGAGAGAGAGAGAGAGAGAGAGAGAGAGAGAGAGAGAGAGAGAGAGAGAGAGAGAGAGAAAGAGGCAGAGAGAAAGAGGCAGATTGTGAGTGCAGACAGGTTTCACAGTGTGAAACACCGGTCTGTACTGTAACATCGCTGTTATTCATGGACATATGACTGTGTAACAATAAAGCCTGTGTCTCTGAGGTCAGTGTGTACTTGGTACTTGTTTAAAAAGCTTCTTGGTTCAGTGGGCGTCATGTTACAGCTACTGTCACATACATAACAGGCGTATTACTGTGCAACACTGAAACTAGCAGTTCACCGAGACGCCGAGGTACTAAGCATACCAAATTTGTTTCAGGTCATAGAAGGTGTTATACCAAGAGCTTATCATCACCATCTCTTAACAACACATATCAAACAACCTCATCTTTTATTTTCTCTTACTAACTTTTATTTCTGCATCGTTTCCTGCTTTGATATTTAGGATGGTGTTCAGATCTGTGAGTCACTGCGGCTCAGGCAACGCTATCATACTGCTTCTGATATTTCTTGCTGTGTGACAAAAGCCGCTTTGGACGGCTGACCCTGCTGACCCGCTGTGGTGGAGGCGATGTGCAGAGAAAGGCCTCGTCACTACAACCGAACACTGGCAGCCGACAGGGGTGGAACCAGGCCAGGTTACAGCACTGCTGAGCTCCGTGCTACCCCGCTCTAACATGGCCCAATCTGGACCTCTCACCAGGGGATGGTTATGAGAGAAAAGAATAAAAATAAATGCCTGCAAATTTCTGGCCTTTGGGATCAAACAGTGTCGAGCTGCACAAGTTGATCTTGAAAAAGTACGATGACAGGTTATTAGCACACCACAGAAAACCAGCCAGGAGTACAGAAGTCAAATCAAATTGACTCCAGTAAAGGATCCTCATTGAGAAGATGCTACTGTAACATTTGCTAATTAGCACTAAACACAAAGCACAGCTGAGGCTGATGAAAATGTCATTAGCTTTTCAGGTATTTGGTCATAAACCAAAGAATTCTGACCCGATGAAGTCACTATGAAAAGCTAAGGGCTCACCAAAGTTCATCCTGAGGGGAACATGAATATCTGTCCCACATTTCATGATAATCCATCTAATAGTTGTTGGCGACACTTCACTAAAAAACAGAACTGTCAACCTGCTGGTGGTGCTAGAGGAAACCTCAGGGGATCACCACAGTCAGTATGATTCATCCTCTGGGAACCAGGAATATCTGTACAAGTTTTCTTGGCAATCCATCCCATAGTTGTTGAGATATTACACCTGAGCAGTAAATATACAGAACCACATCCATCCATATTAGGTTAGATGTCTGAAATAAGGTCTCTGGTTAACATAAGCTTAAGAGATTTTTTGTTCTATATAATATAAAATACGTCAATAAAAACCCTACTCGTGAATTTTGATGCCTTTACATGTCTTAAAAAAGACAGTTAATAACAAGTGGCTAAATGAGACTACTAAACGTCGTCCGCCCTTAACAGCCTCGTTGTGTATACTTGCGCTCATGCTACCACGGTGTAGTTCGTTTATAGCCTAGCCTTAGCTTTTTACTTCTGGCGATTGCATTCACGCTTCAAAAATCATGAAAGTGGTGTTCATTCGTGGAGCTTATCTTGCTGAACAAAACATGCAAGTATCATAAAGAGCTTATTTCCTGCAATAATCCAAAACCCAGCGGAAATGTCTCATTGGGTTTTTGTTGAGGGAACCAGGGCGATGCTAACTTCCAGGTTGGCCTACAAACATACGTCATCCCTGCACCACTCTATATGGATGTACAGTATAAGTCAGTGTAAGATGGAATTAGCCTTTGACTCTGTGTTAAAATGCACTTTGAAAATCTGCAAGCCATAAATACATCAGTGAACTAACACTGCTGAGACAAACTTCTGTGCAGTTATCACTGATGGTGACCACAGTGACTCTGGCTCTAATCCTACACCAGTGCTGGCCTGATATGGAGGCCTGGCCCGCTTCTCTCTCAGTAGTCCAGGGAATCAATCTGCCCACGCACAGTACTGTGGCTTCACTTCCTAGCAGTGTTTCTTGGTGTGTCAGCGGGCGAGAGCCTGGCTTCTGGTCAATACTCCCTCCTTCCTCTGGGACCAGTTGGCCTCATCTCTAACTCACAGCCTCTCTGTAGCTTCTCAGCCAGCGGCTCAATGGAAACAGCTATAAGCTGAGAGCCGCAATAGTACATTACAGTATTACAATATATGCATTAACGTAACATAATATTGATTCATATTTGATCAACGCTGCCTAGTTTGACCGTTTGGTCAGAGTTCGCGAGTGACTGACAGCCGGCTCTCATAGAAAGCAGATGGACAGCAGACCTCAGATCAGCTCTGACTGGTTGTTTTCCTCCGGTATGTGAAATCTTGCAGATGCCGTTAGGAGCACCGGAGGACACAGAGGCACATGATCTTTTTCAGGTTACCTGTTTCATGCACTACTGTCACGATATAGCGACCGTTTTATAAAAATAACTTTTTTTAATCATATTTGCTCCAATATCGCCTACTGCAGCTTTAATCGTGATTAAATATTTTAATTGATTGACAGCCCTAATAAAAACAACAAAAATGTTAATTTGAGCATTTTGTTGCATGGTTTAAAATGATGATACAGACTTTTGCAGGTTTTAAATGGTCAGAGTTTCGTTAGAACAGCCGGTTTAACTGGGTTACAGTATCTTACATAATTCATTCATAACCAGAATCAAATCTGAAGACATTTCCTTGTGAATTAACTGTAATCAGATATGATAAATCAGATTATATTGGTTATATAAGACGGATAGCTTTAGCTGGCAGAGCTCTGAATTGATGCAACAAATGAATACTGGATATCAGCTGACATTTTAGTACTATATTTTCAATAAAGCTCACAAAACTAAACCAAGCTGGTTTTATTTGCAGGGAGCAGAAAAATCAAAGCTCAGTTTTATTGCAAATGAGTTAGCTTGGGACATGTGAGATAACAACAGAATGGGTGTTTCTGCATTCACTGCTTGTCAGTAGAAACACAAGGCTTTTCTGGCTCTCTAAGAGGATCATTTTTAAATCCACCAGAATCCACTGGCCTCTTTACAGTGCACTGTCTGGTACCATGAGAGCTACTGTATGAGTGTTGTGTAAACGTGACATGAAAGACAAAGTCATTTTGAGTTGATGGAGCATCCTTGTCTGTGAGAGGGAGGATTTAATGTGCCCAGGTGAGGAACAAGAGAAGAAAATCAAAAGGAGAAGCTCTTGAGATTGCGGAAAATGTTGAGCTGTAATACGTGACGCAAATTAAAATAAAAAAAATTCATGCCTCGGTCTCTCTCTCTCTCTCCCTTCCTGAACTCAATGAACCTGCTTTACTTGTCTTACTTTCGGCGATGAAACTCTCATCCGTCACTCTCTGTAATTTTCGTGATAGTTCTTTACGCAATCTGCTCTTTGTGTGTCTTTTATTAGAGGCATCGCATGATGGAACAAATAACGCTGACAAGATGAAGAATGGCTTTTGTCTTTTACAGCAGTGCTGGTAGCAAAAAGACAACACTAACAAAGACTCCAGCAGCTGCTGTCTGAGGCTCACGACTTATTCTCATGAAAAAAAATGACATTTTAAACATAATGCAGCGAGTTGGCGGTGAGATGAATGCTTGTGACTGGGAGGCTGTTGGTTGAAAATGATTGAAATGCATCAATTCAGTCAAGAAAAAAAGAATAGTTAACACAGTGGTTGGCAGACAAGAACTATAGGTGAGTTTAGCATTCCCAAGGTGCACTGCAATAAAAGAGCCTTTGTGCTCTCTGTGGATAAATAAAAGTCTTTAAAAAAACGACGGAAGACAGAGCTGAGGGGAACAGGAATTCATGTGCAAACAAGTACAATGAAATGGAGGGCTGGCTTTGAATAGACAGTGAATGTGGCTCCATAATGAAAGTTGCTTCCTGCTACAGAGTCTGCCCTGACTAAAAAGAACTACACATTACTGCAACCATCGCCCAACTGAGACAGGATGTTTGAGGCCAATACTGATATTTAAAGGAAGAGTGTGTTACATTTAGGGGGATCTATTCGCAGAAATTGAATATAATATGAATCACTTTTATTAATCAATTGTATAATCACCTGAAAATAAGAACTGTTTTGTTTTCGTGACCTTAGAATGAGCCGTTTATATCTACATACGGAGTGGGCCGCCAAGTTTCTACAGTAGTCCAGAACGAACAAACCAAACACTGGCTCTAGATAGAGCCAATCACGCTTTTACGTTTTCACGTCAGCCACCTTAGTTCTCCTACACACTCGGCAAATGGAAGAAGTTTCAGTTGGTGGCAATCTGCAACCTCACCGCTAGATCGCGCCAAATCCTACACACCGCACCTTTAAGTTTAAGAAATCTGATAATGATATAGAGTGGTGCACAGACGACGTATTTCACTCGACAAAAAGCCAATGGCGGCTGGCGATACCACAGTTTCACAAACGTGTCGGAGAACTACGGTGGCCTTCAGGTAAAGTAAAAATGTGTAAAGGCTCTCACTAGAGCCCGTGTTTGGTTTGTCTGTTTTGGGCTACTGTAGAAACATGGTGGAGCAACATGACGGACTCCGTGAAGAGGACCCGCTCCCTATGTAGATATAAACGTCTCATTCTATGCAAACAAAAACACAGCAATTCTTAGTTTCAGGTGATTATACACTAACATACTTATTAAGACTATATTCCATTTCTGCCAATAGATCCCCCTAATTGTTAAACACAACTACAACAATTGTTTCTTTAAAAGTAGCCTACCAGTACAATTACAGGGGAAACACTGACATCGGCCGATATATACCCACCCGGCTGATTTATCAATCTAGCTCTAACTAGTCTAAAACTACACAAATACCCAAGACTGGCCCCAGCATCGGTCATGTTAAACAGCCCAGATAAATAGTGCAGCCAAAGGTAACGTAATACTTCGGGTATTAAAGGTAAACTTCTTCCAAGACGGAAACGTCTCTGCTGAAAAGCTGTCTTTCTATGTACATACAGGTACATACATGATATTTGATCTCTGCATTTAACCCATCCTATAAGCATGTAGGAGTAGTGGGCTGCTGTAAAGTGCCCAGGGAACACATGTATAGTGCATATGTTATGTGTTAGTTTGTGTGTGTGTGCTGTCTAACTGTATTCACACTATCCATGATATTAACCCACAGTTGACCTGCTTTGAGTCTCCACTGGCAGAGTAAGACAGCGAGCTGACTGGGCTTCTGCTTGTCACGGTGCAGCCATTTAATGCCATGTGGGGGTAAAGTGCTCCGGGCGGTACCCTGCTGACTGCTCAACAATACAGGCACGGCAGCAAGAGGCACCATCAGCTGTAAGACTCACTCACTGAGCTCACATGGCGCCGTTCACCTCTACCAGCCGACTCACACTTTGGCAAGTGTTTCTGTATCAAACCCAAATCTGCAATCTGTGACTACACTGAGTCAACACAAAATAATGTGCATCCTTTTTTGTTTTTAAGAAAACTGTGAATCAAATGAAAAGTTTTACAGATTATAGTATTCAAAATAAATGCTGAGATATGACTCTACTGAGGAAAGACAAAGAATAAAACACTGAATGCTCTGAAAACCCTAAAAATCCACTAAAAAACAGATTGCAGCAGCAGTACCAAAAATCAAGGCTCAAGTGTGAAATGGATCTCATATATATCACATCATCTCACACTCTCAGAACCAACAGTCTTCCCAGAGCATAAATGCAACTGATAGCATCAACACACAGCTTCAAGAGACATGCGTACAGTGACTTTGACATGCGTGACTTGGTGCTCATCCATCCACCAGTCCCCATCATCATCCTCTGGAACATTGCATAATGGGACAGAGATTACCCTCCTGGACCTAAACATCATCAGTCAACGCCACTTTGATCTTTCCGTTTATTTAATTACCTTCTGTGGGGAAAATAACAGCTGATCGATCTGTAATGTTTTCACATGCTGCGTGTACCTCTGAGTTTTCAGAAAACAAGCTTTCAATTAGTTTGTGAGCAACTGTTTTCCTAACATTAAGTGATGAATTAGTCACCCCCAATTAAGTCCTGTATTGTGGAAAAAGTCACATTTCTCAGGCAAGGAAGATAACAACTAACACAGCTTTCATTTTTAATTTTTTTTGAAGATCTTCTCCCAGACAGGGCCCCCCATTTATTAAAGGTTTGTTCTCCAATTAATAAGGGACTGTATGAAAATTATTCAGGGCTAATGGGGTTCAGAAAAGGGGGAAGGCTAGGTATTTTTAAAAAGTAAATAATGTAAATGTGCCAAATAATTTGACAGTGACAGCGTTTGGTTCAAAAGTAAAGAATAGCTGGAGTATTGGATATACAGGATAAACGTATCCTCATACAACAGTTCGTATGATATCTTACGAAAAGTTTTTGTGTGTTTTTCTACAAATGTCCAGCAACACCAGCGATCAGTGCGACTGTGCAAGTGGCAGCAGTGTAGAACCTGTTTAGGCAACAAAACTACTTAGTTAGGTTTAGGAAAAGATGTGGCGTTAGTTAAGTACGTAAGTTACGTAACAAAAGTAAGTTAAAATAAGTCAACACTGACTTTTGGTTTCACACAGGACACAAACAGAGTTGGGATGCTCCCAAAACAGATAGCAATATACCTGGGCTTTGGGTATCGGCCGATACCGAGTACCAATCCGATACCAGTGTTTGTATGCCTCACTGTGTGGAAGGCAACATCAGGCTTGACTTAAACATTACTTTCTTAACTTTGTAAAACAAAATGTAACAAATAAATACATAGGAATTCAAATTATGGTATATAATGTATATAGTGTATAAACATAGAATTGAATTGAATAGATTGAGTCAGTATCAGCCCGATATCCAATCCGGTATTGGTGCATCCCTAAAACAGAGATCTCCTAGGTAAAAGTCCTGTGTCACTTGTCCATTCACTCTGACCTCCTCCCTATACGCAGATATTGATGCTCTTTATAATACGTCACCTGACTTCCTTAGAGGCAGCCCTGCACGTCCTGGCTCACGATTACGTGGGTTATAAATTATAGTGCATTACTTTTCATAGGTATGAGTAAGAACAATGAATGAGAACGGCCTAATTTGTCATAATTTTGACAATGCCAATTCCGCTTTTATTGTGCAATGCGGTGGCTATGTGAAAAGTACTATTCCATTAACAAATTAAGGTTTTAATTGGAGTAAACCCACCTTAAATTAATTTTCTTTATTAATGACATTGAATTTCATAGTGTAATTTGACTTGGTTAACAAGTTCAAGTTTCAAGTTTCAAGTTTAGTTTATTTGTTATATGCATTTAAAAGTACAGTGTACAGTGAAATGCAATGAAATGCATTTTACCCTGGCGCTCTCTCAGCCCTTAAAATCTATAAATAGTACAGTAAATAAGACAATACCTGAGAATAAAATTATAAAACACCTAAAACATCCATAAAACAATCCACAGCTCTGCATTCGTTTAGTGCTACTGTTCAGTAGTCACCGCCTGATGGTAAAAACTGTCTCTGAGGCGAGAGGTCCGAGCTCTAATGCTCTGTAGGCGCTTCCCTGAAGGGAGATAAGAGAAAAGAGTATATGCTGGATGACTTGTGTCCTGCATGATACAAAGTGCTTTCTTCCTGCAGCCAGTGGTGTAAATGTCCTGTAACTGTGGTAATGGTGATCCAATGATTTTAGATGCTGTGTCATTTGACTTGGTGTTGGGTGTGTAGGGTGTTGCAGTTTTTCTCTTAGTCAAAGGGAGGGTCCAAAGAAAATAGGCTAAAGAGCTCAGGCTTTAGTTTTTTTGAAAAGAGAAAAAAAAAGTCAACACCCCTCCCCACCTCAATAATTTTTGTACACTACCTAAACATTTTCATCTGACAACAGATGTTGATAGGCATTTATAGTAGGCCTCACGATGACGTGGGTTATAAATTATAATGCATTGCTTTTCATAGGTATGACTAAGAACAATGATTGAGAACTGCCTAGTTTGTCATAATTTTGACAATGCCAATTACGCTTTTATTGTGCGATGTGGTGGCTGTGAGAAAAGTAATATTCCATTAACAAATTAAGGTTTTAATTGGAGTAAACCCACCTTAAATTATTTTTTCTTTATTAATAACATTGAATTTCATAGTGTAATTTTACTTTAAAAATATTTTGGGCTGGGTGTTGCAGTTTTTCTCTTAGTCAAAGGGAGGGTCCAAAGAAAATATGCTGAAGAGCTCAGGCTTTATTTATTTTTTTAAAAAGTGAAAAAAAAGGTCAACACCTCAATCATTTCCATCCACTCCCTAAACATTTTCACATGACAACAGATGTAGATAGGCCTTTATAGTAGGCCTATGTAAAACCTCTGATTCTAATGGACTTTGTGATAATATAGTGAACGAAGCATGATTTATAGGCTATAATACCAGTTTTGACCCCTATAACCCCTGGACGCCTGAAGCCTCTGGTCTCCCAGTAGGTAGTAGGTAGGTATAGTCACCATATGACTATGGTAGTGTGTGAACTCACTTGTACGAGCTGTCTGCTGTGATCTCCTCCTTGATCTGCCTGTTCACAGCATCCACCGCCCTCCCTTTGCCCTCTCCTCCTCCCTCCACCTTCTGGACTACTTTCTTCTGCCCCTCCTGCTTACTGGACTTCTTTTTCCTCTCCTGTCCGTGCAGGAGGTCTTTCTCCTGCACCTTGTCGGCTATAGCGCTCTTCTCCACACCGCAGTCCGCCTCAGCCTGCTGTTTGGTGTGCCTGCTGGACCTGTCGCCGTCTCCATGCTGTTTGGGTATCCAGGGATGGTCGTACCTCTTCGGGATGGGCCAGGGTTTGAAGTCCTTCTGGTACTGGGTCTCGCTGTTGAACGGTGTCTCCGGTTCGTGGTACTCGTTCTTGGGTTTACAGCTTGGTTCGGGTCGCACCTTCCAGTGCTTAAAGTCCTCGCGCGTCACCGAGCTGCACACGCGCTCCTCGGAGACGCACCTGCGCGGCGGCCGTGCAGGTGCCACGCGAGATGGCTGCGTTTCTATGGCGACCCGGGCCTGCGGAGGATGGAGAGTCGGCTGCAGCTGGACGTGCTGCATCTCAGACACGTCCGTGTACTTGGTGAAGACCAAAGGCACCGCAATGTCAGCCTTGTCCAGCTGGTTCCAGAAGCGGGCCATGCAGCACGCCCTGCTGATACAGGGCCACGCCATGCTGAGCCGTGCGGAGCTCCACTACAATGTCCAAAAACGAAGACAAATATGTCTCTCTACTGTACACTCCTGAGAGAAACAAGATGTCCGTGTGTCAGGCTGCAGGATGCAGGATGGGCTCCAATACTGTTCACGTTAGATTTTACTTAGTAAATCCATTTTGCTGCTAAAATAGACGATTTTTTAATTATAAAAACAACCGTACTGGGCGTTTTGCTGTGCTTCCTTCCTTGTGTCCCGTTAGGCTCTGTCTCGCTACATCACTCCCCAGTAGGACACTGCAACGAAAAACAGCCCCGCCCGCCTGCTCAGCATCCAGCAGACACAGAGCTGGAGGAAAATAACAGTCAAGTCAGAGAGAATAAGAAAGAACTTCCGGTTTAAGCTGCAGCGTAAAAGCCGAAATATTGAAATAGTGTAATGTTGATGATTTTTATTATTAATGCATCGGCTTCTTAAGGGTGAAAGACTTTAACATTCTCCATCCCGAAATCAATCTGACTTTAGCTCACAGGTAAGTGGCCTATATTACACCGCTCCAAAACAGTACCAGGATTGGGTTGGCAGCATGATCTCAGTCAAAAGGGATCTGAACAGAACACACCCAGCCTTTAAATAGCCTCCCTTCTCTAGACTCCTCCTCTGGTGATTAAGGTGACTCTGCTCCTTCTACATGGTCTCACAGGATTGACTGCAGGCTTGAGATTTTTACCAGTATCCATACACTTAGGTCTGCTGCTTTTATTTTGAAATATGAACATTCATTTCCGATAACAAGCTGATGGAACATGGAGAGCTTGACATGAATGATTTGTGTGTTTTTACGTACACTGCGTAGTGGTACAGGAGGAGCGACGTCTGGTCCAGCCATCACTCTGCTTCTGTTTTCTGTCAACATTTTGATATTTGTTAATAAAACAGGATGAGAAAACCAGTGGTCAGAAAATGAGAAGTGAAAAAATCTTTTCAGAGGAAATATAAAATGATTATTTAGAATAAAAAAAAATTATGATACCAGATGAATTGGTTAAAAGTAAGGTGAAAATATTAAATAGGATAACATTGCCATTCATTATTATGGAAGAAAGTTTATTTATTTTTGCACAAATTAAGACTACACAAACAAACAAAAGATAAAAAATAACACTGGGATTATATGAAGCCTTCACCTAAATGGTGTTAATTAGAATATACAGAAATAATACGACTACATATACACATATACATACAGTATAGAAATAATATGACTACATACACATACACATATATACATACAGTATATACAGTACATATACAGTACATACTGTATATATAGTGTGTATATATATATACATAGAGTGTGAACATATATATATATATATATGTATATATATATATATATAACAACAATAACAATAAATATATAAAAAAAGACAAGAAATGTGTGTGATGTTCATAAGCCAATGTGTGTGTGTGTGTGCAACAAACACACATTTCTTGTGGGTTTGTTGACTGTACTGTCAGCAGGGTGTTGTGATGCGTCTAGTGCAGTCTACTAAGCGAGCCATTGCATGTAGGGATGCCTGCAATCACCCTCCTTTAAGTTTCTGCCGCTGGCCAACCCCGTTTCTGGGGTCCAGAAAGCAATGTGTAAGTCTTTCTGCGGTCAGTACATAGCCTCTCCCTCACCAAGACTCCTACTATGCCTCCTCGTGGCAGCCCACGGTAACTGGGGTTTTGCGACCCCTGGCTGAATTAGTAGGAGATCTCGGAGCTGCAGTGGTCCCCAGAGGTGTTCCACCAACCACTGCCCCATTGCCACGTGGGTAAACCTTGGGAGGTACGATGGCTAGGGGAGTAAACCCTGATCACAAATCTGCAGTTGGGGACCGGCACAGGCGGAGTCCAGTAGACCGGACAATCGGCAGTCCCCTGCAGCTCCATCCAGATGAAGGTCGTCACGAGTTTCTCATGCCACTGGAAGTCTGTCTGGTGGAGTCAAGATGGTGGGAGTGAGGACTGCGCACCCACACCCTCACCCTAATCCTCTCCCTGCGCAAGCCCCTTGCTCCAACCCCCCTAAAGCCCTGTGGCGATATGGAATGGCGGCAGGCACAGGCCAAGGATGTGGCTGGGAGTGCCTAGCCAAACCATGCACGCAGGCGGCAATGGAGTGATGGTCGCCGAGATACGGGATGGAGCAGCGTGTCCCCTCGGCAGCTTCCATTGCGTCTGAGCAGCCCTACACTGCTCACCCCGAATGGGGAAGGACCTAGAAAAGGTGGTCTGAAAATTGTCTGCTCCTCCTACTCCGGACGGTAAACCGCAACCGTCGGAGCATCCCTTTACTGCGGTCGAAAAACAAAGAAAATTAACTTGCACGTCGCTTCGTGGAACGTTCGCACGCTCTTGGATATGGCTGTAACACCTGACAGACCCCACCGCAGAACAGCACTTGTGGCTCTCGAGCTTGCTAAGTACAAAATTGACATTGCAGCACTTAGCGAGACCAGGCTACATGGAGAGGACTCCCTGACAGAAGTCGGTGCAGGTTACACTTTCTTCTGGAAAGGGGTCCCCGAAGGCACACATCGCCTCCATGGTGTGGGTTTTGCAGTGAAGACCCAACTGCTGCAACGGATCCCTGACTCCCCTATCGGCATCAATGAACGACTGATGACGTGGCGAATTCCCCTTACAAAGGGACGCTCTGCCACCCTCATCAGTGCCTACGCACCGACCTTGGATGCAGAACACATTGTCAAAGAGGACTTTTACAGAAGTCTTGACTCCATCATCCAGAAAACCCCAGCTACAGATAAGCTCATACTTATGGGAGACTTTAATGCCAGAGTGGGCACAGAGCATCACGTCTGGAGTAAGATCCTAGGCCAGCATGGAGTGGGGAAAATGAATAGCAACGGGCTACGGCTCCTCTCCCTCTGCGCGGAACATCGCCTGGTCATTACAAACACCACCTTCCAGATGAAGAACAGGCTTAAAACCACGTGGCAACACCCCCGCTCAAAACACTGGCACCTCCTGGATTACATCATCGTCCGCCAAAAGGACAGACAGGACGTTCTCATCACCCGCGTCATGCGCGGGGCTGAATGCTGGACTGACCACCTTATGGTCAGATCCAAACTCCGTATGGGTATTCAACCACGTCGCCCAAAGACCGCCCCAATCAGAAAACTAAACTGCACAGCACTCAACAACCCCGACACTATAGGTAACCTCCGACAACTCCTTGCAAGAAACCTCAACCAAGTTCCAGAGGAACCCACTGATTGGTCAGCTCTGCGCACAGCCATCCACGCTGCAGCCTCGGAAGCACTTGGCCTGTCAAGGAAACGTCATCAGGACTGGTTTGACAACAACTCCACAGAAATAAAATCACTTCTCAAAGCAAAGCATGAAGCCCACATAGCTCTCCTGGCAAACCCTGGATCCTCCACTCTGAAAGCCACTTTTGCCAAAGCAAGAGCTACAACCCAGCATGCTCTCCGGACCATGGAAGACGCATGGTGGATGCAGAGGGCACAAGAAATCCAAAAGTTTGCAGACTGCAACAACACCCAGGGCTTCTATGATGCCATCAAAGCCATATATGGCCCCAGGAAGCAGACCATCGCCCCTGTCCGATCAGCAAACGGGAACACTCTTCTCAAGGACCGCCATGATATTCTTGGCCGCTGGGCGGATCATTTTGAGACCCTCCTCAACCACAGAAACCCCGTTGATCTCCATATCCTCAATAAACTCCCAGACCTTCCACCAATCCTCCCTCTTGACACTCAACCACAGTTCTCTGAAACTCATAAAGCCATTGAAAGCCTAAAGTACAACAAAAGTGCAGGACCTGATGGCATCCCAGCAGAGATCCTCAAACATGGGGGGCTCCTCCTCACACACCGCCTACATCTCCTGATCATAAACATCTGGAAGTCTGAGATAGTCCCTCAGGATTGGAAGGACGCTAACATTGTGGTCATCTACAAACAGAAGGGCGACAGAGCCATCTGTGGGAACAGCCGCGGAATCTCTCTCCTCTCCACCGCAGGGAAAGTGCTGGCAAAGATCATGCTCAATAGGCTGGTGGAGTACATTTCGGAAAGTGCTCTCCCAGAAACGCAATGTGGTTTTCGGAAGACCAGATCCACTACTGACATGATCTTTGTTTTACGGCAGCTGCTGGAGAAGAGCAGAGAACAACGCAAGGACCTGTACATAGCCTTCATCGACCTCAGCAAAGCCTTTGACACCATAAACCGTGAGTTGCTCTGGAAACAGCTCTCAAAACTTGGGGTACCACCCAAGTTTCTTTCCATCCTGCAGCAACTGCATGATGGGATGCAAGCCAGAGTTCTCACAGGAGGACTCCAGTCAGAGCCCTTCAAGGTCAACACTGGGGTGAAACAGGGCTGTGTCTTGGCACTGGTCCTGTTCAATCTCCTCCTCTCAGCCACTACCCACCTCTTCCACCATACCCTGGGACACAGAGATGGAGTTCACCTGGAGCACCGCCTTGATGGAAGTCTATTCAACATCCGACGGCTCCAGGCCTACACAAACACAAAGACATGCCAAATCCATGAGCTCCAATACGCAGATGACTGCGCTGTCTTTGCACATAGCCCAGAGTCCATGCAGCATGCCCTTAACACAATCTCCAGCCTATACCAGTCCTTTGGTCTCCAGGTCAATATTAAAAAAACCGAAGTCATGGCACAACTCACTACCCAACCTCCTTCACTCCCTAACTTTCAAATAGGTGGTGTTCCACTCACAGTAGTTCACCAGTTCACCTATCTTGGCTCCACAATCTCCTCAGACTGCTCCCTTGACACTGAAATAAACAGTCGCATCAACAAAGCCTCATCAGCCTTTGGGCGACTCCGTAGAAGGGTATTCCAAAACAAAAACCTGAAGATCAGTACCAAGGTGGCTGTTTACAACGCGGTATGTGCCTCCACTCTGCTCTATGGGGCAGAAACATGGACCCCATACAGACGGCATATCAAAAACTTGGAGGCCTTCCACATTCGATGCCTCCAAAAAATCCTCGGCCTCTCTTGGGAAGATCGGGTGCCTCACACAGAGATCCTTTCCATGACCAACTCCATCTGCATGGAAGCAGCATTAGCAAAAAAACATCTCCGCTGGATAGGGCATACTATCCGCATGCCTGACCACCGCTTGCCCCGCCAAGCCCTCTATGGGCAATTCAGCAACGCAAAACGGGCTGCTGGCGGACAAAAGAGGCGCTACAAGGACTACACTAAAGACCTCCTCAAGCGCTGCAACATAAACCCCACCCATCTGGAACATCTGGCACTTGATAGGTCAGCCTGGCAGGTCACCTGTGCCAGAGCAACCGAACAAATACACCACACCACCCAACAGAGGAGGACCGAAAGGCGTGCTCAACGACACCAGCGGGCAGCCGGTATTACAACAACATCTGGGCTCCCTTGCCCCATCTGCGGGCGAGTGTGTGGCTCACGCATCGGCCTCCACAGCCACATGAAGTGGCACCAGCGCCAACGACGCTGAACCCCCTCCCCCATCCCCCAACCCCCTGGAGCAATCGTCATCATCGGACACGATGGACAGCTAAGAAGAAGAAGGAGTATGTTTGTGTTTGTGAGAGGGATATTGGTTAAACATCTACATTGATCCTGAGTAATAATAATCAATCATAACACTATGAATGAAAATAAAATACAGATACATGGACAACATGTACAACAAAACAGCAGTTAAATGACCATTTAAGCATCTTTTGAGACACTTAATAGATGAACAGTTTTTTTAATGGATGTGAAAAGCTACTCCATAATTTGGTAAGTACTACTAATTACTAAGTTATGAAGTCAAATAGTAATCTTATTTAAATGATGAAAAATATAGCTTATCAAAGCCAAATATAAGTTTACTGTTAGCTACTGGTTCATGCAAAACTGCCTTTGTGACAAAGACATTGCTGACAGACTCTGCCAGCAAATAGTAGACCACATGAATAATGCCAACTCATTACACACCCTGAGGGCCTGTTTCACATTGGACTACAATTTCTAAGACATCTGACAGACAAGCACATGATCTACTTAGAGGTTTTTATAATGAAGCCTGACAGCTCATTTTTTAGAAGAAATAATCACTCTGCTGTTTTCCTTTTATTTAAAGGACCAGTGTGTAGGATTTAGTGTCATCTAGTGGTGAGGTTGCAGAAGGGCTCATAATGAAAACACCAGTTTCAGGTGATTATACGCAGTCTTAGCCCTTTTGATGCCTCAGGCAAAATTATGATTTGGAGCCACCCAACCCCCCAGTGCCTTAACCCTAGCCCCGTAAACCGCAACACACATCAGACGTCAAAGTGGTTGAAAGACAAACAATATTTTTTTGTTTTAATAAATAACTGTGTTTATTAATAAACAATTGGTCCCTGATATTGTTGGCTGAAAAGTGTTTAGGAACTTTCACAACAATGAGAGTTCCAGGGGTGAAAAGTATATTTCTTATTTGTTCATTTGTTACCTCAGTACAGAAAATGAGGAAGGGCGCCCACCAGCATTTTTATTTATTTATTCATTTTAGAGGGCGACCAGTGCCCCCCAGAAGGTGGCACCTTAGGTGACCACCCATTTGGCCTATGCCTTAAGCCGGCCCTGATTATACACAAATGAAAACATAGTTATGAATACTATATTCCATTTCTGCTAATAGATCCCCCTGAATCATAAACACTAGTCCTTTAACTTTTACTTTTCTGTACATTCATGGATTCAGGTAAACCATTAACTGACTGTCTGAGTACTCAAGGACACAAGGTTCGTTTATTGTCATTCTGCAACACAGGATTGCGCAACAAAATGTTGCCTGTTCCCTTTATGCTACACAAGAAAAAACAAAACAATTTTTTTTATGATGGAGTATGGAGGATGAGTTGAGGTCGAGTCTTGCAGCCTGAGGAAAGGAGCTGCTCTGTAGTCTGGTTGTGCAGCATGACATGGTTGGTTTCCAGAGGATGCCTTAGGTTATCTCATATAATACCAATATCTCCACTGGCTTTAAAACTGAGCCTGCTACAGCCTCTGAAGGACAGTATTGTCGGCCGAGGACGCCGGCGTCCTTGGGGAGGTTGGGATCTACGCAGGCACCTCACCTCACCAATATCACTGATGCTCGCTAGAAGGGTGGCAATGGTGTTCTGAATCACCAGCTGCAGAGATCAAGTGTTAATGAGGTACTTAAAGTAGATAATCCCAGAATCAATCAATCATTTATAAAGATGCAATCAAAGGGCCAAACTGAATGCAATGGCAGTCATACCAATTGGCCCTGGCAAATGTCAATCTAACAGAAGCTAATGAGGGAAGCAGAGAGAAAGATAAACATCAAGAGGTTTTATATTCGTCTGAGCGTCTGTCTCAGTGTTGGCCGTTGATTGGTGATAGAGGCGTGGGTGGATCCTCCACTATCTCCTGTCAGCTCCCCCCTTTCATCAACACCTCGGATAACCTTTTAGCCCCAGTGTGTTATACACACACCTTATAGGCTTGGTTATATTGCTTTATAAAACTACAAGTGCACTTTCCTTAAAACAATATTCACATAATTCATTATGACATTATGTGATAATAAATGTAGGCAGCACTTTCTATTATGCCCATGTCTATAATGCAATATAAACATACTTATAATGCATTATAATCTGCTCATAGCACTGTAGGTTCATAGTGTATTCTCATAGTTGTAATACATTATAATCTTTTTTTAATAATGCATTATAATTACTGTTATAATGCGTTATAATGTGATTATAAGTTACTCTATGTGGTCATTGTTTGCTTTAAGTAAAGCAAAGTGAATAAATATCATTAAATCTATGCAGGAACAACTACACACAAAATGTTGTCAAATATTTGTTTGCTTATATTATTATATATTTGCTTTAAGTAAAGTAAAAAGTTATTTGACAACATTTTGTGTGATGTTTCTGCATATATTTAATGATATTTTTCATTTTACTGAAAGCAAACAATGATCACATAGAGTAACTTATAATTACATTATAATGCAGTATAACAGTAATTCCCTACTGAGTTTTGGTTGTTGTTCATGTTTGAATGCTGTCTTGTGCTTTAGCAGCTCCTTCCATTGCAGGGTCAAAAGTCAGATAGACATAGATAGGGATTGACAAATCAAACTCTATTCAGTTTCTAAGATAAGGCCGTCAGTAGGAGGTGATGGTGGAGAGGTGAGAAGGGCAGACTTTGTACCCACTTCACTCGCCCTTCTTCTTCGCCACCAGCTGAAGCGCCTCGGTTTGTCTCTCTTCACTCGTGGAAAACATGAAGATTAATTTTGCCCCCTTGGAATTGCCCATGGAGAGGAGACTGCAGACGGCTGCAGTAATGCAGTGGGTCTTCTCCTTCATCGCCCTTGGTGAGTGTACATGTGTGTCCACTGGAAACATCTGGAAATGATAGCCTACTGATGAGGCTGTTTATGAAGTACACATCTATAGTATTTGTGTCTTTACAGTAGGGGTTCAAACTTGTTGGCCTAGCTGCTCTTGGGTAAAGTGTAAGTGAATATGAGAGGAAGAGAACTGCTGTCTCAAGTGGCATGAACTGCTGGATGGCCAGAAGAGGGAGCTAAATAGGACATGACTTGAGCTGAGTGCAGTCCACACTCAACTGACCTCATCTCTCATTGTATATTTTTCCAAACAGTTGCTATTTCACATTTTGGCATCCAAATTAGGTATCCGCCTGCTGTATTTTATAAGATCTAAGAGACAGATGTTGTATATATACCATATTTTGTCTGACAACCCCCCCCCCTGTCATGTTCCAAATGTTTTCACTTTTACACTGGATGTTATCTATCACTATTAATTATATAAAAGTGGATAATATGTATTTTCATACCAGACATAAGATAACATGATACCACACTTAAGGGGACTCCAGTTGGTGGGAGGTGTGTCCGGTGTGATCAGCTTGTCATAGTTGGTAGTTTTTTATTATTGTGACAATAAATACACTAAAGAATCAATCTCACACAAATTTGTCTTCATATTTTTTTTGATTTATTATTTAACCAGGAAAGGCTATCTGAGATTAAAAATCTAATTTTAAAGAGTGTCCTGGCCAAAATAGACAGCACTAATAATGAGTTACAACAACATAAAACATAAAACAAACTATGCCACAAAGTCAGATGAAAATGATACAATCACTGTTAACATTTCTAATTCAATCATGCAAAAGATTTCATCCTAAAATCAACTTAAATGGTGCCTTAAAGCCATAAAAATAACAGACCAATATAAAAATTTAATGAGATCAAGATTATAAAATACCCCAAAACGTCAGCAGCCAGAAGAGGGTGCACCTACTCATGCACACTTTATTCAACTAAAACAGAACAATTTTCAATTTTGTGGAGGACGTAACCTGCCAATATTAAAAATAAATAAATAAATGACATGATAAATAAATAAATATGTCATTAAATGTAGCAAAAGTAAAAAAATACTAATTGATATTTCTTTTTTAATTTGCTTCTTTATTTATGTATCTTTGTATTAATTCCCTTATTTTTTTACTCTTCTGCTTAATTTTCCCTCTTATTTATTTATGTATTTATTTTAATTCATTTTGACATGTATTTATTAATTTTTGTATTTCTTTTTATTAATTAATTAATGAATTCCTTTATTTATGAACTTAATTATTTCTGTATTCTTTTCTTTATACATTTACTTATACATGCTTGTTTACATTTCTTTATGCATTTCTGCCTCATTATGCAAATGAGGGGCTGTCACTCAACGTGTGTCATCATGGGGTCAGGGTGCATGATTATATACTAGCTAGCTAGCTAATGGTGTCTGCTTCTACTTATCAACTCGCTGCTGCCACGTACTGGTGCAGGTGTGCAGATCAATCTTATTTATTTATTGAGTCATTTATTTATTCATTTATTTTTAGTTAAAAGGTTCCGTCCTCCATAAAATTTTGAACACACATACTTGCAGATAATCTCATCAATGTCATCCAGACCATTATTGCTTTTGAAAGGAAGTTTGACAACCGAACACTGATGACCTCACGTGCACCCAGAGAAACCAGAGCTAAAAATGAAAGCCGTCACATTATGGTAAAATATTAAATTGCATTGACGTGATACAAGCACATTCTGCACATAGCTCTGCTATCAGTAACCACCAAAACCACTTGTGATGTCATCTCCAGCAGAACTGAATGCCAGTGATGCAGAGCAGACGCCAGCCATTCATAAAATTATCTAGTAACCTTTCATACAGTGTGCTTTGAATTTGTCATGCCGGATCTGAATGCACATAAAATGCACATGTTTACTGTATGTTCTCACTGCTGCAGAGCTGCTGCTCATGACCCTCCTGTCCTTTCTCCTCAGCACCCCTCTGCATCATCCTGTACATTTACCTGCTGTTCACTCGCTTCTGGCTGGTCGGTGTGCTGTACACCGTCTGGTGGTTCTTTGATTATGACACTCCTGCACGTGGAGGCCACAGGGTGAATGCCTTGTGTGACCTCAAAGTTTGGAAATACATGCGGGATTACTTCCCCATCAAGGTGAGAGACAGCTTTTAGTGTGTGGTTGTACAAGGCCTTCAAATACTACGTGTATATGCACATCGCCGCCACTAAAGTCCATGTCAGGTGGGGTGGGCTTTACCTCAGGAGGTCAGAGAATAGGACATCGGAACATCTCGCTCTGCCAGTTCAGTTTATCTAATCTTTGATCTCCATACATACGAACAGCGGCCCTTATCTCTGTCCTTGGCAGCAAGTGAACCACGGATGGATGAGGCCCCTTCAGCCATGTAGTCTATATGTCCACACATAGTCTACCCAAATTAACCTTTTTATCGGCTGATTAAACACATTACTGCAGGCCATGTCGATGTGTATTTGACTAGTGTTACTGAGGATTTTTTTTACTGTCAATACTAGACTAATTTTAGAGTCTTAAAATATTATACTAATATGGAGGATGGAACCTGACAAAATAAAAAAATCAATCAATAAATAAAATGACTCGATAAATAAATTAATATTTAAAATAAATGTAGCCATTAATTCATTGATAAAATGTGACATAAATTGATATTTCTGTTTAAATTTGCTTCTTCATTTATTTATCTTTGTATTAATTCCCTTATTTATTTACTCCTCTGTTTAATTTTCCTTAACATTTATTTATGTATTAATTCTTTATACATTTTTTAAAATGATCTATTTATTTTTTTATTTATTTAATTTTGCATTAATCTTTTATTTATTCTAGATATATTTTTAAATGAATGCATTTATTTATTTATGCACAATTTTCCCTTTGCATTTCACCCCTTATTTATTTCCCCAAACTTATTTATTTCTGTATTCATTTCTTTACACATTTCTTTACACATTTCTTTTCACATTTCTTTATGAATTAGCAACGTGATACGACAAAAACAAATGTAATCTGAGAGAAAATACGCTTCTACGTAATTGACAATGTTGTATTGGAAAGGTAATTTTTTAGGAAACCAGGCTTCAGGATGACAGGACAAGGAAGTCACTGCTTTTGGCAAATAACATGTAGCACACCCCCCACAACTTGTTGTTTTTCAACTTCGTTTTTTGTGAGGATTAAACAAACAAGATATAACGTGTTAATTAGCAGGCTTCAGAGGTGCTGGTAGCAGATTTTGTCACCTTTGGACAGAGCCAGGCTAGCTGTTTCCCCCTTATGCTATGCTAAATTAACCATCTCCTTTGCTCCAGCTTCAAATTTAACAGACAAGCACGAGAGTGGAACCGATTAATCTTGATCTCATCTAACGCTCTGCAAAAGGGCAAATGAGTGCATTTCCCCAAATAACTATTCCTTTAATCTTTTAGCAGATCAGTGCCCTTCTAGTGATTTTTCACAGATTTATTCTGGCTGCTGCAAACCAGAAATATTTCAGTGTTCAGAGACCTTGATGGTTGAAATGCAGAAGGATGCAATGAAATGAATAACCGATTTCTTGCTGAGGCTGGTTACTGCTGGTTACACAGACACCTATTATCTACTAATGCAGATAATTGATTATCAATGCCGCAAAGGTGTCTTCAAAACGTAGCTACTTACTGTGTAGGATTAGTTTTGAAATGTGTTTGCAAAGAGACAAGGTGGCATACAGGATACGTTAACAGTGGTTTTACTGTGACATTACAAACATTCTCAACTGTTCCTGACCCCACCAAGCCCAGACTGTTCAGTACCCTCTTCTCTCTTGCAGCCTGTTGTGTCCCTCTTGTGGTCATATATAAGTAGTGCATACATATGATTTGCGGTATCACAGGTAAATAGTTTCTAATCATCCTGAGCCCAGTATTTTATTTCAAATTCAACAGTAGTGGTTAATTCTTTAACCGTGATAAATAACTGCAGAGCAGAAAGCCATCTGTCCAGAAAACAGAACCGCCGTTGACAACATCCATCACGTTACATCCTGCCCCCAAGGCACGTCTAATACTTTGGACCGTGCTGATAAGACAGAGTGCAACAACAACAACACAAGTTCAACAGCATTTTATTTTATTCTTTTGGGGGGAACAGGCAAAGTGAGCTTATAAATTGCTTTTTTTAAGAAGATGAGATCAGAATATTAACAGTAACCTGCTCCATGTAATATTCAGACTTATTGTATCTCTGAGTATTAAGTGGGTCATGTCTCTATTTGCACAGATTAGCCTTCATAGCCATAAATGATAACACAGTAATCCATATTGGCCTGTTTAGTTGAACCATCTGAACTAATCATATTCTGGCTATCCATGCAATTCAACAGCAGAGAATAAGCTTCAGTAAAATATTCTGAGATTAGAAGACACCATTTTAAAATATATGTGATACAGAAATGTAATACTACTATTTAATAATACTACTATCATCGTCGTACTTTATTTATATACGTTTATAAAACGGCAAAAATTAGAACAATTTCAACATTTTGACCTGATGAAGATCCAAGCAGAATCGAAATATAGTCAATAAAAATATTGTGGCATGGAGTAGTGTGTAGGTGTTACCTTTTTATTTTTCAAAAATGAGAACAAGACCTTATTATTGTTATTATTATTATTATTATTATTATTATTATTATTATTATTATTGTTATTTCTTTTTTTCTTTCCGATGCTCTCCCTTGCCCTCTCACGCATCCACCTTTCCATCATTTTAGAGGACATTACATCAACTTGCATTCGTTTCCTGGAGAAATAAAAGCAAAAAAATTATAATAATAAAAGCCAAGACAAGGTATGATAAGGCAGTTACAGCACCATAAACACAGAACCATTTAATAATAAAAGTCAGGAGAAGACCGGTACAGAATTGATAATACTATAATAAAAGTTACATTAGGAATAATCATTCCATCTTAAATAATAATAAAAAACAATACAAAGTCAACATCTTTATGACACAATTTCAATAGATAGATAGATAGATGCACCAGAACAGTACATAAAATGTACATATCAACACTAGAGAAATATATCTATAGAATGCACAACACAAAGAATATTAGAATACACTATAAATATACCTGACTACTAAACTACCATAAAAAATCTAAATATAAACATAGAATAACATACTAAGTAAAGTGTTCAATAATATACTATATACATTAATAAAGTGTGCAATAACATATACATTAGTAAAGTGTGCAATAACATACTATATACATTAATAAAGTGTGCAATGACATACTATATACATTAATAAAGTGTGCAATAACATACTATATACATTAGTAAAGTGTGCAGTGACATACATTAGTAAAGTGTGCAATAACATACTATATACATTAATAAAGTGTGCAATAACATACTATACACATTAGTGAAGTCTGAAATAACATACTATATACATTAGTAAAGTCTGCAGTGACATACATTAGTAAAGTGTGCAATGACATACTGTATACATTAGTGAAGTGTGCAATACCATACTATATACATTAATAAAGTGTGCAATAACATACTATATACATTAATAAAGTGTGCAATAACATACTATATACATTAGTAAAGTGTGCAATGACATACTATATACATTAATAAAGTGTGCAATGACATACTATATACATTAGTAAAGTGTGCAATAAATTACTATATACATTAGTGAAGTGTGCAATAACATACTATACAGTATACATTAGTAAAGTGTGCAATAACATACTATATACACTAGTAAAGTGTGCAATGACATACTATATACATTAGTAAAGTGTGCAATAACATACTATATACATTAATAAAGTGTGCAATAACCTACTATATACATTAGTAAAGTGTGCAATGACATACTATATACATTAATAAAGTGTGCAATGACATACTATATACATTAGTAAAGTGTGCAATAAATTACTATATACATTAGTGAAGTGTGCAATAACATACTATATACATTAGTGAAGTGTGCAATAACATACTATACAGTATACATTAGTAAAGTGTGCAATAACATACTATATACATTAGTAAAGTGTGCAATGACATACTATATACATTAGTAAAGTGTGCAATGAATTACTATATACATTAGTGGAGTGTGCAATAACATACTATATACTTTAATAAAGAGTGCAATACCATACTATATACGGTACATTAGTAACTATGTAACTATTATAAACTATAAAGCTGAGTGAGGTGTTGTAGAGTTTCCGTCCAGTAGGCGGTGGAGAGGGTGGTCAGGTTTATCCATAAAGGATAACAGTTTGTTCAGTGTCTTCCTCTCCACCACAACTTCAAAAGTGTCAGGTTTGCGGCCAATTACGGAGCCTTCTTAATCTGTTTATTAAATCTGTAAAAAAAAAAAAGAGAAAGCAAATAGGATAAAGCATTATATGCTTTTTGTTGAACTTGTGTATTGAATTGGGCGTTCGTGGTATTCTGTCCACCCCCTGTGTGTCAGAGTCAACCTCAGGCTCTGAAGCAGACCCATTGTGTCTGAAACGTTCATTACCTTCACCTTCTTTAGATAGTTGACAGAATACATTTTGAGAAGAGATAGAGGGGGATGATGTGCAAATGAAAGTCCCTGTTTACATGGTTTATAACACTGTAAACAAAGGCACTAATCAGGGGATGGGTTTTATGGCAACTGAGGTGACAGTTATCGAAGTTGGACGTCAGACTCTCATGAGAGATCTCGTGTGAATGTATATCTGACAACAGAATGCTGTTTTCTCTCTGTAAAGATAAATACAGGAAAGGTCAGACTGAGAGCTCATACAATTCCATGTTTTGGCCCGATCTCACGTATCCAGTTCAAAGTGGATCATCACTATCATCTGACTGAATGCCACATTAAGTCTGAAACAAGGAGTCAATGTGGGGCTAAAGGGAAGCAGTGTCTTACGGAGGGCCTAATTAGTTTCATTGGTGTGTCTTTACCCACCGTTTCTAATAACACCATCATCAGCTCACACTGGAAGCTCACCAGCTGATATGTGAGCTCACTTGGTTTTCAAGAGAATGACGCGGCACATTTATGTATTCAGAATTCATAGCTGAAGGACTAACAGAGCACATACAGTACGTCTGCAACGTGAGAGTGGTTTCAGTTTTCACATCTACCTCTCTAAATGTCAGACTATTTTTGAGCTGAGAGTTTATATCTAGATCCAGATCTACTAAGAAATGATAAGAAAGCCATCCAGTATCTGAAAGGATGGCCGCTGCATCAAAGAAATATCTAGCAGAATTAAAACAGATTGATCTGCACACCAAATAGCTCCTGTTAGAAGGATTTTTTATTGCTGTAATGTTTCAAGCACCAGACTCTTCCTAACAAAAATGTCTTCTTTATTTATTTATTATTATTTCATATTTCATATTTCATATTTCATATTTCATATTTATTTTTCTTATTTGGTGTCTTTTCTCTATAACAACTCAAATAATGGATAAATAGACAGAGGCGCCTCTAGTATATTTATGACGGCTATTTAGCCTGAGTCATCTATGGAATGCATACTATTTGGGGTACATGATTTGTATGTTTACATATATATTATATTAGGGCTGCCAATGTATTAAAATATCTAATTGTAATTAATTGCATGATTGTCCAAAGTTAATCTCTATTAATCACAAATTAATCACACATTTTTTATGTTTTCAAAATGTACCTTAAAGGGAGATTTGTCAAGTAGCCTATTTAATACTCAACATGGGAGTTGACAAATATGCTGCTTTATGCAAATGTATGTATATATTTATTACTGGAAATCAATTAACAACACAAAATAATGACAAATGTTGCCCAGAAACCCTCACAGGTACTGCATTTAGCATAACAAATATGCTCAAATCATAACATGGCAAACTGCAGCCCAACAGGCAACAACAGCTGTCAGTGTGTCAGTGTGCTGACTTGACTATGACTTGCCTCAAACTGCATGTGATTATCATAAAGTGGGCATGTCTGTAAAGGGGAGACTCGTGGGTACCCATAGAACCTATTTTCATTCACGTATCTTGAGGTCAGAGGTCAAGGGACCCCTTTGAAAATGCGACAATTTAGCATAAGTTTGGAGTGTTTTTTAGATTGCTTCGTGACAAGCTAGTAGGACATGGTTGGTACCAAATATCTTCACTCTTCACTTCACTTCGATTTCACACAGCTTTAAAACTGAGCCCGCTACAATAGATAGATAGATGGATAGATATCATCTTTATGTACTTTTCTGTACCTTTTTTTATGACTGGTAAACCCACAGAGAGAAAACAGGACTCAAAAGCACGACTAAGAGCAGGGCAGGTGCAATTAGACAGTCTTTATTGCCAAAAGAGGTACAGTACACAGGTGAGCAGTCAGATTAGGCTACCAGAGCCGACAAGGATAAGGCAAAAATGTAATAAACCTAGAACACCAACACTAGGAAATCCCTGGACCGCTTGACTCAGGGAATAAAGACGAACTGGCACAGCGACGGGGAAACACACAGCCTAAATACACTGGGGTGGTGAGGCTAATTAGGAGCAGGTGAGGATAATTAGGGGCAGGTGAAACCAATCGGGGGGGATAGGTAATCACACCGGCGGGAAACACACAAGGGCAGGAAGTGAAGTATCTGAAACGAGAGGACAGGTAAGTAACACAAAATAAAACAGGAAATAATCACTGAATATTGTAGAAAATAAAACACATAACCTAAGGAGCAGGATGAGACATGACACCTTTTTTATTATAACATGTAGCCAGTACATATATAGGTTTAATATCTAATGTGTGTATGTGTAATGTGTATAATGTGTTTTCTTATTAATATTATTTGAAACCGGTGAGGTATGTCATGTGTATGCATTATGGGTGTTTAAGATGGCGACTCTCTGCTCAAATCTAAAGTAATTTATTTTTGATTTACTCTAAAACCAGTCCAATCCAGAAGGGATAATAGTGACACAGATGATGTCGTGGTGACAACTTTGTAGGAGTAACGCAGGACAGTTCTTTTGTTTATAAACAGCGGCAGTCCTCACGATGAACTCCAGCTAATGATTAACGTTGTGAGCTGCAGTTTGGGGCCACACCGACAGCAGGTACCCACAATACAAACACAGTGGACACAAAACAACCCAGCAAGTTTTGTGAAGGTCCAACACAATGACTTGGCTCTACAGCACAAACCCGTTTAGTTTTCTATTTTACATTCTACAGGTGATCGGCACTAGCCACTGTATCAGTGCTGGCTGAATTTTGTCTTTTTTATTAGATAATAGAAGAAAAGAACAAGAAAAAAAGTAAAAGTAGAAATAGAATCAAAGATCCCTTATTTGAAGCTGCCCTTTTGTCTCTGAGAAGATAGCACGGCTCCCTGATAATGGCTGTGAATGTTGCCATAAGAACCGTTGGGCGTGGAAATAGTATAATCTCACACACAGATACAAACAGTGAGGAGAGCACATTTGTTTTTTTTCACAAGTGAGCACAATACTCGCTGCAAAACAAACGACAGCACACGACAAGCTTGACTCTTGACCCCTTGACCGTGACCTTTAGTTCCTCTCACTATCTCCTCCCTATCCGCTCTGGACTAGTGGAGGCACGCAAACAACGCTCCGCAGGGGACATATCTTATCTCGTCTTTTACAGTTGATGATCAAGAACCATCATTTCTGACACTACAGAGAAATATCAATCAATTATTTACAAGGACTGAGTCCACGCCCAAAGGCTTGTCCAACACTAGAATCACTTTACCTGCCAAAGAGAAAAATCCTCCGTGTTCAGTGTAAACATTAAAGCATCTCTTGGATGTTCCTGCCCAGGGACAAACAGATGGAGTATGTTATTGAGTCAACAACAGCAGAGTTCATTTTGACTTTTAGATAGATTTGTGGCGGTACTGATTGCCCAGACTAGTAGTAGTAGTAGCCTAAAATGGAAATACAGAAGTAAAAGTCGCACAAGCAAAATTTGACTTCAATACAGTACTTGAGTAAATATTCTTTCTACACTGGGATATGTTTGGGTTGCAGCCAGCTGGGCCAACACAATGCAACACTGCCAGCTCTTTTAGGAAGAATCATATGATCTGAAATGAAATATTCTACATGATTAACCTATGTGATTAGGGGTCAATATTCAGGTACAGAAATGGACTGACATTAATGCTTTCATTATCACAACATCCTTGTCTTTTCTTTGCCCAGTTGGTGAAGACAGCTGACCTGGATCCCAGGCACAACTACATCCTGGGCTTCCATCCCCATGGTGTGCTGGTGGCAGGAGCCTTTACTAGCTTCTGCACCTGTGCTACGGGCTTCAGAGAGCTGTTTCCTGGCCTCACCAGCTACCTGCTCATGTTGCCCCTTTGGTTCAGATCCCCTTTCTTCAGAGACTACATCATGTGTGCAGGTGAGGGCCAGAGATGTTTGAATCATACTCAATCAGATTGCCCATTCAACAGTCTCTTGAGAGGACCTATTATGCTTTTGTGCTTTTCCCCTTTACTTTAGTGTGTTACATAGTTTTTTGTGCATAGTAAAAGGTTTGCAAAGTTACAAAGCCCAAAGGGAGTTACTCTCCCCCACGGAAACACTGCTCTTGAACTGCCTGAAACACCTCGCTTGAAGTCCCGCCTTTTCTTCCGTAACATGGTGATGTCACCAAGTAACACATTTGCATAATACCTGCATAGCGGCTAGTTTGGCACGCCCTCAGACAAAAGCTAGTTAGAGCGGAGCTGGAGCGGAGTCTGAAGAGTTTGGTTCAATGACCAATCACAACAGAGTGGGCCAGCTGACCAATCAGAACAGGCTGGGCTTTTTCAGGAGGGGGAGCGGTGGCAGGAGCTCAAACAGAGTGTTTCAGACAGAAGGTGTGAGTATGAGAAAAAGTCAAGTGTTTTTTGAACATTAAAGCATGTAAACATGTTTTAGTAGAAACTCGTAATACAAGTATGCACATGAAAAAAAGCATAATAGGTCCTCTTTAAATTCAACTGAGTATACAGGCAGATTTAAGATTTTATACTGAAATATGCTAGCAAAAATACTGTATTTTATAGCATTCAAGGTATTATACGACTTATTCTGATCACTTGTTATTTTCTGTTACAACACTGCAGGTCTAATTCCTTCGGACAAAAAGAGCGCCAGCTATCTGCTATGCAAAAGAGGCGTCGGTAACGCTGTGGTAATAGCAGTCGGTGGGGCCCCAGAAGCCCTTGATGCCCACCCTGGGACCTACAATGTACTATTGGCTAAGAAGAAAGGCTTCATCAAAATGGCAATGGAGCACGGGTAAGAGCAGAAGGACCCTAGGGGAAATGAGGAAAGTTACAGCTAATTCTTGGAGGTCTTATGGCTCATTTATCTTAGGTTTCATGCAGCTTATGCGTGGCCTCTTGAAACAGAGGCTTATTCAAGCCCCTCATGGGATTTCCTGGGAAAGCACATAGACCGTTATGAAATCAATTTAGACAGAGAAACAGAAGTAAAACACGTGGATTTCAAATACTCAACAATATTATTTAATCAACCTTTTCATTCAACCTCTTTCTTTTCCAGTGCTCATCTGGTGCCAGTCTTCTCCTTTGGAGAAAATGAAGTGTTTGATCAAGTGGGAAACCAAAAAGGAACATGGCTTCGATGGTTACAGGAGCGGCTGCAAAGGATCATGGGTGTCTCCCTGCCTCTCTTCCACGCACGTGGCATTTTCCAGTACTCCTTTGGTCTCATGCCCTACAGAAAACCCATCAATACAGTTGGTGAGTAGGCTGTGATACTACATGCAGCAGGTTACAGTATGCAGTTTGCTTCTTTCTGGACTCATTGCTTTAATCTATGGATTACAGTATGTGCAATTGTGTCAATTACTTCAAGCATCACCTGCAGTTTATCAAATAAAGGATGCATAGAGTGCCACAGAAATGAGTCCTAAAACCCGGAAATTAGTTAGCATTTCCGGTTTCCTTTTCTGGAAGTCTTGTAGTGTACTGTTTAGCTGTAAAATTAAAGTTTGTGACCAAGCACCGTCCACCAGCCGGAGTACAGCCAATAGGAATGCTCTCTCTCTGAAATGACCTGTGATTGGCCAAAGTCTCCCGTCACGGGCTAGATTTTCTGGAGCCTGAAAACAGAGCCATGAGGAGGTGCAGTAGTCTAGTTTTCTCTCAGAACACTTGAATTACAATATGCTGAAAGGTTATTATTGATTTTTTGCCCAATGATGCCAAAAACTTGTTGCCTACTGAAGCTTTAACACAAGCTGAAGAGACTTTAACGTTTTGTTCTACGACATAAAATACATCAATAAATACCTCACTTGTGAATTTTGAAGCTTTTATATGTATTAAAAAAAGCGGTTGCTAACAAATGGCTAAATGAGACTTCTAACGCTCATGCGACCGTGGTGTAGTTCGTTTATAGCCTAACGTTAGCTTTTTACTTCTCGCGATTGCATTCATGCTTCAAAAATCCTAAAAGTGATGTTCATTTGTTGAAGATTAACTTGCCGAACAAAACATGCAAATACCATAAATGTTTGTTTGCCACAGAGCTTATTTTCCATAAACATCCAGTGGAAAAATCTCATTGGCTTTTTGTTGAGGGATCCAGAGCGAAGCTAACTTGCTGGTTGGCCTACAAAAATACGTCATCTTGCAGCACTCTATTACACTACTATTGCATTAGACTTTGTCTGGCAGGCACAAACCTTAGCTATGTCCTTGTGTGTTGCCCAACCAGCAGTTGATTTTGGCATAAGCATCTAATGTCACAGAGTTGGCTAAGAGCATTTGAGTGAATGCAAGGAATAGTCAGATCAAACTGGTTGGCATGGAGCCTTGATGTAACACTTTAGATAAACAGACCTCTGATAGCATGCAAATTGTTAAGAACACTGTGTGCGTGATGTTCTTCACCTTGTCACCTCCCTGCAGTTGGGCGGCCAATTAGGGTGGAGAGGAATGAGAAGCCAACGGCCGAGGAACTTGATGCCCTCCACCAGCTGTACATGGACGAACTCAGCAATCTGTTTGAGGAGCATAAGGGCAACTACGGAGTGGACGAGGACACACACCTGAACTTTGTCTAAACTAGACTGTCGTCGGAGTGGATTTGATTGCATATTTATTTGTAAAGCTCTGGTGCTGCAGGCTCAGATAATTGATTGTCTTTCAACTGTTTAGCTGTTAATTAAAGATGAATAAAGTGTTGTTGGTTCTGCAACAAGACACACTGCTGTATCCGTTTATATGAGAGAGGATTCAATGACCCTATGAGAGAAAAGCAACCAGTATTTAAATGCTTAATGTATCCATAACTGAGACCTGGCTGCTCATTCAGACTGCTTTTCATGACTGTGTGGGAAATGGTTCAAAGGGAACACTGAAGACACAAGTTTTCTTCACCATCTCCCAGTGGTGGCATCTGTCTGGGGTTTGGGATTTTGTGCAAGATCTGACACTTTCTCAATCAGAATCATAGGTTGAATCTAGGTTGCTACATCATTTGGAGACACTGTCACGAAACACCAATCATTTCAGGGTTTGGTATCCAAATACTATAAACAGTGAAAATAAAAATCTTTTATACACCACTCAACTGTTTTTTGCTTTTGTTTATTTCTATAATATGTCTTTGATACAGTTAGGAATAGTTCCACATTTCAGTGTTGGAAAGTAACACACACATTTCACATGTCTGAGTTGTTAGCAGTTCCATCAAAGAGAAATTCCCCCTCTAAACTTCCAGCCCAGTCGCACAGCAATTCGTGAGATCGTCACAAAATTGAATGTATTGATTCGTGTACATAGACATTTTTTTTACAGCACAAAATCAATTCGTATGTAATCCACGTAATTGTGAACCGGCGTTGTATAAAGAGCGCGTAGGGAGCAGTTCGTGATGGATGGGTGAATCAAAAAACACAGGACTTTTGCCCAGGAGACCGCTGTTCGTGTCCCGTGTGAAAGTCAGAGTTGATTTATTTCTCACGTAACTTCCATACTTAAGTTAAGGCACTTCCAGAGTTATTTTAACCCAAACCGGGATCTTTTCCTAAAGCTAACTTAGTATTTTTTGTCACGTAACTTCCGTACTTAAGTTACGGTACTTACAGTGTTATTTAAATCCAAACCCTGATCTTTTCCTAAACCTAAGTAGTTTTTTTTGCCTAAGCCTAACTGAGTTTTATTTTGAAAAGACTGGAGCAGAAATTGACACGTGCGTCACGTGTTGCTGGACATCCATAGAGAAAAGCACGAAAAATACAGTCGTGCTGAGCGTCAGGAAAAAAAGATGAATTTGTGTCTATGTATACGAATCAAAAATTTCGTGATTATGTCACGAACTGCAGTGAGCCTGAGTTAAAACTTCTCTCATGGTTTAATTTCAATAACTGTCTGAGGTCAAAAGAAGTCAAATTATCCAATGTTTCATAAAAAATACAAATATTAGAGAAAAGCCCAAAAAATGAATACAAATCTGTGTTGCAGAAATGTGAAATGAGTCTACTGGCCATGAAATAAATGGTGGTTTCGGTCACATTAAACCTGCTCAGTGAACATGAATACTGTACGTGTCTCATTTACTGTTTTATTAATTCTAAGTTCCAGATTAAAAGTTGCATGCCTGGTTTTAGATCAGGTTTCCAAATGATAAGACTGTCTGTGGACTTTGGCAGACATTCTTTATGAGATGGCAGGGTTCTGATATTTCCAAATGAAACGACGGGCTTTTGGACAATGCCCCGATACTTTCAACACAGTCTAGACCAGGTTTGTGTGTGTGTGTGTGTGTGTGTGTGTGTGTGTGTATGTGTGTGTGTTGGGCTGATTAAAATGCTGACTAAAAGAAAAAACTTACTTCAGTGCTGTAAAGCAAAAGAGATAAATAATTGGGAAAATATTATATTTAATAATTAAAAAAAACAGTCACTAGTTAACTGGTGAAGTATGTGGTGATGAAGATGAATAAATTCTCTTACAGACTGAGTCTTAATTGTAATCAGAACAGACCTATTAGTTTCATAAAATTGATGGGAAATCAATGGACCAGGCTTTGTGTTTTAGATATTTGATATTAAGTGTCATTGTGATGGAGAAGGATTCATATGTCACACTGGGGTCTGTTTGGATAAAAGTGTTACACAGCTGATGTTGTTTGGTCTGATGTTGTTGTTTGTTCCTCTGGAGTGTGAGCGAGGTCAGGTTAACAACATTATTGACTTATTTTTGAAGACAGTGGTCAAGGTACAAATGAATCAAGGCCCTGTGTTCACAGCCCTTTGGATCATATCTTATCTTGGCTTTCTCTGAAGGAAAACAAAACATACATGGAGTTCCGCTCTCACAAGTCATTAGGATATACAATTTACATATACTGTGTATACAACAGTGGCTTGCTATTTTTGTAAGAATCACAGAAGTTAAACAAATGAAAAGTTGTATTAGGACAAAAAAAAATCAGCATATTGAGTCCTTATACAACAAGTACAGGAAGGAAGCTTGCATGATAATAAAGTCATATCTATAGATGATTTGGTATCTGCTCTTCAGATACAGTATGCTATACGCAGCACGAATTACATAAGAACATAGAACAACATGCGTAAGCAGGTTAATTGAGGTATTGCACAACAGAAACGAGTAATTTAAAGGAACAGCGTGTAACATTTCTGGGGGTCTGTTGGCAGAAATGGAATTTAATATTCATAATTCAAGTTTTCATGAGTGTATAATCACCTGAAACTAGGAATCGTTGTGTTTTCGTTAGCTTAGAATGAGCCCTTCATATCTACATAGGGAGCGGGTCCTCTTCATGGAAGAGAAACACCGCCACGTTTCTACAGTAGCCCAGAACGGACAAATTTTGGCTCTAGAGAGAGCCTTTCACATTTTTACGTTACCTGAAGGCCACCGTAGTTCTCCGACACACTTGTGAAACTGCTGTATCATGGGCCGCATAGTGCAAAACCGTGGTTACGCCAGCCGTCGTCTGACTTCCGTTGCTCCTAAAGTAGTGTTATTATGGTATGGATGGCCTCTGAGTGAGGTGAATGGCATTACCAGAATTTTGCACTCAGCGGCTCACGTTACCGCAGTCTTGGAAAGGGAGGAGGGAGCGGAGGGGTACTCAGTAAGCGAACTATAAAGAACAATCAATGCTAAAATAGCCGTTTGAACCAGAAATAATAGGAAGCATAAAGGATATTAGAGGTGGTTGACTGTTATGTAACATTGCATGATTATATAAGTGATGTCCCAAATGGTTAGATGGTGACATTTCTCAACAGCAGCCTCGTGTCAAGGCCTGTATGACTGATTTCAGCCAAAAGCAGTTATGATTCTTGGGCCTGCTCCCACTAGATATGCGCTATCAGTTCAACTTTTTGGGATGAACTTCATTCGATACAAAGTGCAAAGATTTTTCCAGTAAAGTATAATATTGAATTTCATAAAGTGATAAGGGGCGAGGAGGTCACAGACCGGGGAATGTACACGGGATGTTAAATTGCATGACTTGTGTTTCTGTAGATTTTTAACTGGACTTGTGAGCTGATGTGGCATGCAACATTTAGAACTGGGACTAAGACTTGAAGACGAGTTAATACACATTGGTTATGATATTGGTGATCATAACCAGTGGAAGAAAGCAACTAACTACATATACTCTAGTGCAGCAGTACAGTTTTGAGTATTTCCATTTTCTGCCATTCATATTCTACATTTCAGAGGGAAATAGTATACTTTTTTCTCCACTATATTTATTTGACAGCTATAGTTGGATACTATTCAGATTAATTGTTGAAGATTAAATCAGTTGTTCCTGACCTTTTTGGCTTGTGGCCCTGTACTAAGGCCTGTACTTTCATTTAATAATAATCCAATATTTCACAAAACTACCTTTCATACTTAAATTTTAAATGCAGGACTTACTTGTAGTGGAGTATTTTTGCATTGTGGTATTGGTACTTCTTCCACCGCTGACAATACCTCTGCAGCCATGTGCCAGCAGCCATACTGTACATTAGCTCACTGTCCACCTCCAGCAGCTCCTGGTTTGGTGAGGTTCTGTGCAATGCCAGCTGGCAGACTCAGTCACTGTCAGAAGAGCAGAACTTACCTGGAAGCTTCACAGATGGCAGCCTCTTTAGACTTTCACTATGCAACCCATACTCTTAAGTCAAGAAGGGTATATACGGCTGACACGCTCAGTGCCACTGCAACAAATGCATCATCTCTCCAATGTTATATGAGAGATGCATTTTGCATTACGTAATCAAATAGCATTGCTTGGATATATAGAAGAAAGAATCATTTGTTGCATTGGCATTGAACATGTGCAACAAGTCTCCATGAGGCTACACACGCTGCCTTCTGTTCATACAGTAAAATAAATAAATAAATTGAACATTAAATAAATAATTCCCTCAGATCAGTTGTGGAAATACCAAGCACCGCCCACCAGCCGGAGCAAACTTTCTCATTTTACAGCTAAATAGGCATTACAGTAACAGAATATTCATTCAAATTTGATCAGCACCACCTAGTTTGACCGTTTGATCAGTTTGCGAGTGATTGACAGCTGCCTCCGTTGAATGAACAACCAATAGGAACGCTCTCTATCTGAAATGGCCTGTGATTGGTAAAAGTCTCCCGTCAAGGGCTAGATTTTCTAAAGCCTGAAAACAGAGCCATGAGGAGGTGCAGGAGTCTAGTTTTCTTTCAGAACACTTGAATTACAATATGCTGAAAGGTTATTATAGAATTTTTGCCAAATGATGCCAAAAGCATTCTGCCTTCTGTCGCTTTAAATTCATTTTCATCCAGCTCTCTGCATCATTGTAAATATTTATATAAAACTTTTTTTTTTTTTTAAATAGGGATTTTATGATTTTCTCTACACCCTGAAAAATGTAGAGAGTAACCATAAATGTCAGTCTTCATACACAAAAAAATATATAACATGTTTTATTACAGATATTGCAATTCTGATGTCTAATGTCGTTAGGTCCTAACCGCAACAAGACATGTTGTGATAATTTGATTTTTTGCTGATATTTGCCATAAAATGCTTCATACTTTTCATTGAATCACAATATTTAGTAATTACTTTTTATGTCAAGATGGGTAGTGTACATATTTATCAAACATTGCACTGCAAATTGTAACATCAATTAAAAATTTAATTGATGGGACTTAAGAAAATGTTACAGAAACACCCCAAAATGTCATTTTTGAAACACACATATGTCTCATCCAGCCCAAAGATTGAGGTTTACACAAGGTGGGGAGGTGATGCAGGGTCAATGATCAATACATGCTGGATATTTTTCACATCTGACCCACGTGACTGCCCCAATAAGTACAGAGAGAGAGAGAGACAGAGAGAGAGGCAGCAGCAGCACCACAGTTTGTTTCCCACCTGCAGGCCATCGTGTTGCTGTACAGGGAGACTCCTTGGCACGTTATTAATTGTCCCTCCGTCCTGTCTCCTGTCTCCGTGTCTCCGTGTCTCTGGCTCCTCCCCGCACTGATTAAATGCCGGCTGGCCGCTCCAGCCTGCTGCAGTTGAAGGCAGCCGTGTCAGAGGAGCTGTAGGGTTGGACTTTATCATCCTGACAGCAAGCAAACATTTGAGTGTCTGTGAGCTTTTTCTTCGGGCACCCTCTCCATCCAAGAAGACTCAGATATGAAGACCATTCTTGCTGCATACTCTGGCTTCCTCAAAGGTAAGACTGCTTCTGGCTCAACGAGAGCTACTGCTAACAAACAAACAAACAAACAAACAAACAATGTGGGCAAACAATCAGGAGTGGAAGGGGTCAGTAGGACCTGAAACACGCGACAGCTTATTTATTGATTTATTTTAAGCACTTTGTATCCGTTTTAGAAAGTGACACACAAACAAAACTTCAATTTAAAAATATACTCAATATTATTAAAACAGATTGTTTTAGTTGACTAGCCTACCACAGAAATGTCATAGAAAAACTTTTTAGAAAAACTTTTTAAAAATATGCTGAATTTTTATAAATAAACAAACTAAAAGAAAAAAAAATGCTGCATTTTCAAAATAAAAAAACAAAAACAAAAAACAACTTATAAAATATGCTCCTTTTTTATATATAAAAAAACAAACTAAAAGAAAAAAAGCTGCATTTTCAAAAACAACAACAAAAAAAACTTTAAAAATTAGCTGATACTAAAGGAGATTAAAAAGGCATAGATTTACTACTGAATGTCATTATCACAATGTTTGATTTGTGCTCTGTGGCTGTTAATGCTGCTGCCTCTAAGTTGGATGCTAACTATAAATATACAGTTTTATGTGCAACCCATTTTTGCATTTTTTTCTGCAGTTGAAATGTTTAGATTTTAGGCTCAGAGTTATTTGTAAAATGGATGAAGTTTTATTCTGTTAAAGTGGTACAAATATTACATATTGTTGTCCCTGATCACTTCGATTGAACTCTCTTCATTGCCGATATGGAAAGTTTAAATCACAGTAACCAATAACTCTCTCAATGAACATATGGGTATGTCGGTATCATTATAAGATAGACCTTAAAACATGTGAATTTATCCTTTAATTTGACTCTGCAGCTGTAGAAGAGTCTTATAAGAGCAGAATCATCAATACGGTTATATTTAGGGATGCACAGATACTGGATCGGATGTCGGGCCGATACTGACTCAAATAGAGGAATTCCTGGTAATTTTTAAGATTTTTTTTTTTGTCAGGTTATTATTGTACGATTTATTATTTTGATAATAAATAACAATTCAGTAAATTTATATCTATGTATATTTGTTACACAAAGTTAGGAAAGTGATGTTAAAGTCAAGCCTGATGTTGTCGTACACGTAAAATAATGATCCCAGCTACTGCACACTGGTATTGCATCAGTACTCGGTCCAAGGGATTTCTTCTGTGAAAATGGTTGAAGTTTTAACTGGAAATGCTATTCTGGTAAAATAGCACAAAGACTGTATAATTTTGTCCCTGATCACTTCCATTGAGATGGCTTTAGGAATGGATCTCTTCATGGCCGGTATGGGAAGTTGAAACAATTACAACAACCTATAACCCTTTGAAGGTCCTTATGGGTATGTCTGTATTGTTAGAAGATAGACTTGAAAACATGTGAACTCGTCCTTTAATTCAGCTCTGCAGCTGTAGAAGAGTCTTATCGGTGCAGTTAGAGAATCATCAAGGCAGTTCTATTGAGCCAGTGGAATAACTTTACTGAAGCTGAACGGTTATTTGACAGGCAACCACATGGTCCTCCTGGTTGCTTCATCTGCAGGACGTGATAGGGTTTGTGTACCTTTCTGTCTGTTGACCGGTTTGATCTGGCTTGGACTCAGAGAACACCTACCGTAAGCGGGCAGATCCAGCCATGAACGGGTCACCAGTTGTATCCTCCTGACCAAGTCTCCGTCTCTCTCCTGGCCCTGGTTCAAGCAGGGATAGCCTTTAAGCCGTCATAGCATCATAGTTTACAGGTATTACCACCAGCAGCCCAGTGCTGGGTTATTTTCAGTGTGCACAGATGGGATTAGACACCGGTGTTTTCCTTCTTATTGGCTCTCAGCGGTACGAGCTGGACTAGCTGCAGACGCTCTGAATGTGTCCGTTACTTTATGCTCCTCACATGTAGCTGCATGGCTTCACTTTCATGGGCTGGTGACTGAAAAGAGCTGGTGAGTAGTTGAGGCTGTGACTCGGCTGAAATCTGTGTTGGTTGTGTTGTTTGGCACGGTGTTCTTGGAAATCATTAATGTCTTTGTTTTGTTTGACGTCCACCTTTGGGTTGGTTGAACTAAAACCAGGAGTAGAAAGGTATCACTGCTAGGAGTGTGATAACTTGCTTCTCTTCCTAATGTATTTAAGCTTCCATATCTGTGTCTTCAATAATCCAACCACGTGGATATTATACAGTTTTGCTAAAACTCTCCTGTTGTTGTCTCGTCTTTTGTCTCCAGGCACCGGCTCCAGCATCCTCTCTGCCCTGCAGGACCCGTCCGGGGCTTTTTGGCCCTGCAGATCCAAGATGGAAAAACATCTGCAGGTCATCTCAGTGCTGCAGTGGGTCATCAGCTTCTTAGCCATGGGTGAGCGAGTGTGTTTGTGAGGGCGCCGCTGTGCATTTTACTTAAGCCGTAAGAAAGCAAAGAAACCTAGAAGATTTAACTTGTAGTCTCATTAGTCTCATGACGGGGAGGTGAGATCTCTAAGCTGCACACATACTTGTTTCTGACACCTCTGACTCTCCTAGCCTTTAACAGAATGTGTGTAGCCTTTAGTTTAGCCTACTTTGATTTGTCTTTAAGAGTGATTTCTATTCAGATACTTGATCGTGCAGTCTCTCCTCTCTCCCTCCAGGTGCTGCCTGCACTGTGCTACTGATCTACATGTTCTGCACTGACTGCTGGCTTATTTCTGCCATTTACACCGCCTGGCTCATCGTTGACTGGAACACACCGAAACAAGGCGAGACATTAATCATATCAATCAAAAATCACTGTTGCATAATAGCCCAATTTTGACCAATATGTGATGAAAACCCCTGGTTTGAAGATGATTAAATTTCAAAATATGAATATAGGCATGATGTATCATAAGTTACTGGTCAAATTTCTTTGAAAATTTCTTTTGGGTTTAAAAATGAAAAAAACGGCAGAAGTAAAGAGCTAACGTTAGGCTTTAAATGAACTACACCACGGTCACATGAGCACGAGTATACACAACGAGGCTGTAAAGGCGGACGAGTCGGCGTGATGACGTTTTGTAGACTCATTTAGCCACTTGTTAGCAACCACCTTTTTTAAGACACATAAAGGCTTCAAAATTCACAAGTGGGATATTTAATCATTTTATTTATTGATTGCTGTCGGGATGTAATGAGAATTTCAACAAATGTAACAAAAAATGTTTACCAACCCTTTTAATGGAATAGTAAAAAAAGAAAAAAAAACAACAGTGAAAGTAATTGTTAGTTGCATCTGTAGTTTTGATTGAAATGATTTCTAATCCGTAATGTTCTCCTCAGGTGGCAGGAGGTCCTCGTGGGTGAGAAACTGGACAGTGTGGACATATTTCCGAGACTACTTCCCGGTCAGGGTAGGTAACTTTCTTGATGCACCATTGCTAATTTATTCAACCCCAATCTTGAAAACTCAAGAGAACATTAGCGATATGGAGACGTCAGTATCGCAACCAGTAAGGAAACAAACCATGAAAATGCGCGCGGCTTTGTGTATTTTGTGCGGTCACACAAAAAGTTTTTAATACTCTTGCTTCGGATAGTCAGTATTGTACGAGTTAGCCAGTTCATCAATTTGCAGTCATGCACAGGTTTGACATTCTAGATAAGCTTATCAGGGGTGGATTCTGTATCAGCTGTCTGCTCCATGCTGTTCCTGGTCCCGTGTTGATTGTGATGAGTGCTTGACGTTGGGAGTTTTGGACTTTGTCCTATACCTAGATAGGCCAAGGAGCAGTGTAAAGCTTGCCTAGCTCAGGTATTCCCCGCTGCATCTTTAGATGAGAGGACAGCCCTGGTTATCGCGAACTGCCACACTTGAACTTTACTGTACTGTACTGTAGCAGTGCATGACTAAAGTGTCACTGGAGAAGCCAGAAGTCATGGGTGGAGTGTGTTTAAAGAGAGGATATACAGTATTTCCTGCATGATTCAGTCAGTATATATAATAACTCTTGTACAGAGTGGAGCTGCAACAATTAGTTGATTAATTGATTAGTGGATCGCCACAAAAATACTCTGCAACTGTTTTTATTATCGTTTTTAATAATTCAAAGTAGTACCAAACATTCTCTGGTTCCAGCTTCTCCAGGAAGATGATTTGCTCTTTTCTGTTTTATATGATGTCTCCTAGGACAGTGGTTTCCAACCTATTTTCCTTGAAGCCCCCCCTACTTGTATCTAAGAAAAGCCGAGTTAGTGATGAGTTAGTCTTTTTATAATAAATCAACTTTCTTTAATGAATAAAACTTGCCAGTGCCTCCCTATGTGAGTGGGAGTGCAAACAGTTTTTGACAGCAGTGAAAATGTAGTTTTTTTTACAGGCTAAACGTCAACAAATACGGATTGAAGAAGATTATTTCATTAGATAAAAACATGTTGTGAATTTTGGAAATGATAACATCTATCTTTTTTCAAATAAATATTGACTTTTGGACTTTACAACACTGGAGTTATTGAAAATGTTTGACATGAGTCTGAAGCAATCCAAATAAAATTCTGCAAATCCTGGCACCCCCTGTGATCTCAGACCCCAGGTAGGGAACCACTGTCCTAGGATACAGGGGTAATGTGATGCCCGTTTTTCAGTATTTTGTGGCATTTTATAGACAACCACGATTGATCGATTCATTGTTAGTCGCAGCCCTAGTACAGATGGATACTGTCCTTGCAGTATCGCAGTCACATATGTAAGCGCTGTCACGTAAAACAAAGTTGATCCATGTAAAAAAACAAAAGACACAGGATTGAATGTTTGCCAAAGCTAATGTATTCTTCTCTGTTGATGAAATAGCTTTTGTTTGCTCCTCACTCCTCAGAATGCTAATGAAACACGTGGCTTTCACACAGCTTGTTTGAGTCTGTCATTTCCCTACTTAATGTATTACTTGCGATATCTGACTAGATTTCAGTATATAAAATCACTTCATCTCGGCCACTCTGCCCAGGTGTTGATGAGCTTACAGACGTAGGCAAAGTTGTTGGTAACGTTCCGTTAAAGAGAGAAAAACCCACAATGGTCACTGAAATAACTTGAAACTGACAAAAGTAATAATAAATAAAAATTCACTGAAAATTAACTAATGAAAATCAGATATTGTTTTTGAATTATGGTTCAGCAGAATCATTTAAAAAAACAAACTAATGAAACTGGCCTAGACAAAAATGATGGTAACATTAACTTAATATTTAGTTGCACAACCTTTTGAGGCAATCACTGCAATCAAGTGATTTCTGTAACTCTCAATGAGACTTCTGCACCTGTTGACAGGTATGTTGGCCCACTCCTCGTGAGAAAACTGCTCCAGCTGTCTCAGGTTTGAAGGGTGCCTTCTCCAGACTGCATGTTTCAGCTCCTTCCACAGATGTTCAATAGGATTTAGATCAGGGCTCATAGAAGGCCACTTCAGAATAGTCCAATGTTTTGTTCTTAGCCATTCTTGGGTGTTTTTAGCTGTGTTTTGGGTCATTATCCTGTTTGAGGACCCATGACCTGCAACTGAGACCAAGCTTTCTGACACTGGGCAGCACATTTCGCTCCAGAATGCCTTGATAGTCTTGAGATTTCATTGCACCCTGCACAGATTCAAGACACCCTGTGCCAGATGCAACAAAGCAGCCCCATAACATAACCGAGCCTCCTCCATGTTTCACATTAGGTACAGTGTTCTTTTCTTTGGATGCTTCATTTTTGCGTCTGTGAACATAGAGCTGATGTGACTTGCCAAAAAGCTCCAGTTTTGTCTCATCTGTCCAAAGGACATTCTCCCAGAAGCTTTGTGGCTTGTCAATATGCATTTTGGAAAATTCCAGTCTCGCTTTTTTATGATTTGGTGTCCTCCTCGGTTGTCTTCCATTAAGTCCACTTTGGCTCAAACAGTGACGGATGGTGCGATCTGACACTGATGTACCTTGACCTTGGAGTTCACCTCTAATCTCTTTGGTTACCATTCGTATTATCCGTCTCTTCAATATGTCATCAATTTTCCCCTTGCGGCCACGTCCAGGGAGGTAGGCTACAGTCCCATGGACCTGAAACTTCTGAATAATATGTGCAGCTGTAGTCACAGGAACATCAAGCTGCTTGGAGATGGTCTTATAGCCTTTACCTTTAACATGAAGGTCTATAATGTTCTTTCTGATCTCCTGAGACAACTCTCTCCTTAGCTTTCTGTGGTCCATGTTCAGTGTGGTACACACCATGATGCCAAACAGCACAGTGACTACTTTTCACCCTTTAAATAGGCAGACTGACTGATTACAAGTTTGAAGATACCTGTGATGCTATTTACAGGACACACCTTAGTTTAACGTGTCCCTATGGTCACATTATTTTACATCTTTTCTAGGGGTACCATCATTTTTGTCCAGGTCAGTTTCATTAGTTTGTTTTTTAAAATGATTCTGTTGAACCACAATTCAAAAACAATATCTGATTTTCATTAGTTCATTTTCAGTAAATTTTTATTTATTATTACTTTTGTCAGTTTCAAGTTATTTCAGTGACCATTGTGGGTTTTTCTCTCTTTAACGGAACGTTACCAACAACTTTGCCTACGTCTCTATCTACTGTACAGAGAGTATGTCTAACTCTAGGGGGAGGAATTTCAAGTCCTACTCTGTACAGATCAATGAGATGAACAAAGTTCAGCTGCATAGAGTGTTCTATATAGCATTCGTCTCGGTGGGTTGATGAGATCATTGCTTGATGCCGGCTAACTCTCATTTCTTTCGTTTTAATCTCAATAAATTGACCAATGATTTTTTTTGCTGTTGTGCAAAGTTTTAACTTTCTGTCAAATGTTGAAATATTAAAACATCATTAGTCACTGACATAGTCTGTAGTTGAAAGTTGATCTCTTGCAATAGAGCTGAATAAGTTAAATGTGCTCTAAGTGATACTTTTATTAGCCCATAGGTCAACATAACCAGAATATATCTGCAGAGGCATCAATTGATTGTAGGGCAAGAGTTCTCTATCTGTCATGAGCATATGACTATTATTCATGAGTTGGAAGCCAACTGGTCAAAGTCCAAAGCAGCCTCAAAATCGACTGTAAGGAGTCTGGAGTGTGACTGTTTGATGAACGTCTGCCTCAACACTAGAAACAAAGACTCTTCTGTAATATTAGTGCTTTTATGCAGTAATCAGTGGATCTTGCAGGCCGCCACCTCTTTACTGTCTCGTCTAACTATATAAGGTGTTGAAGCTATAGTTGGTCACTTTAATTAAAATAACTTTTTGTCATATTTGCTCATTATATCCTGACAGTAGTGCACAAGACAGATAATCCGTGAAAAATCAGGTTCCTCTGCCTCCTTTTAGTGCTCCCAATGGCATTTACAAGATTCCAACACACCCGAAGACAACCAATCAGAGCCAAGGAGTCTCTAACGCAGCTGTCAATCACTGCTTGTGATTGGTCGTTTTCTTTCGAGCACAGTGAAATCTTACAAATGCCTTCAGGAGCACTAAAAGGAGGCAGAGGAACCTGAGTTTTTCCCAGATTATCTGTCTCATGTACTACATACAGTTTGAGCAAATGTGACAAAAAGTTTTTTTTTTTATTAGAATTACCAACTGTAGCTTTAAATGCTGTGCACATCTCCCTTAGGTAATCCCTCTACATCTGCCATGCCAGCCAGGTGGAGTCCTACGTTGCTATGGAGATCTTGAATGTGATCACCTTTGCTAATGTGGTTATGCAACTGTTGTGTTTGACTAGCTGTGGAGGGAGCTCTGTGTACACATTGTGATGGATCTAAGTCTACAGTGCAGATTAGAACACTTAAAGTTTCTTATGAGATTCTGCGATTATACAAGTTCAACATGAAACCAAGAGGTTAAAATAATGCTGAATGTTTAAAGTTGAACTTTATTGCTGCCAATGCAATATACATGTACATTATTTTATGACTGCACTTGAGCAGACAGGAGAGTCATGTCAGGTTCGAGCTGATAAGGATGTCCTAGTTCTACTAAAACACAAGCTGTATTATCCCAGATTCATACTACATACTTATACTTATACTTGAGTGTGTAGCTTGTTCACACTTGAAAAGTGAGAATTAGTAATAGTAATACCCTACATACTCAAAATACAGCCATATACATCTTTACCTGCATGTATGGATTGAACATTTTATAAAGAATCATGATCCGGATCGCCACCAAAATCTAATGGATTGTTCACTGTGCTACACTCAACCCCTCCAAAAAATGGCATTCAAATCCATCGCGAACTTTTGGAGTAATCCTGCTAACAGACAGACAAACAAACAAACAAACAAACCAACGCTGGTGAAAACATAACCTCCTTTGCCCAAGGCCTTCGGAAGTTTATTTGTATAGCACATCTCAAAAACAATTTTGTACCGATATCGATAGAGCAGCGAAGAAGAACTGATTGCAGGTAGTTTGTCACAGCTGTTAAATAATAATCATAATAATAACAATATTTTTTTTTAATCCCGCTGGTATCGGATCGTTACTCGGTATCAGCCGGTCCACAAATTCAGGTATCGGAATCTGTATCGGGAAGAAAAAAATGGTATCGGAACATCTCTAAATTTTACAAAGAGCTTTATACAAAAAAGCAACAACAAAGATGCAGGAATAACCTTAACTAGACAGGAACCAGTAAAACACCAAGCATGAGATTAAATTGTACTAGAAGTATTTAGTATGGATCTGGCACACAGCTCCTGTTCTCCAGCCTTTCAGCCATATTGGTCACTAACATGACATTCCTCCTATCAGCTGTTCCCAGTCTAGCAGTGTGGAAATCAGCCTCACACTGCTCCTCTTTGTGCTTTTCTCCTCCAGCTCATTAAAACCCACAACCTGTTGCCCAACCGGAACTACATCTTTGGCTACCATCCCCACGGCATCTTCGCATTCGGTGCTTTCTGTAACTTCGGGACAGAGGCCACGGGCTTCTCCAAGAAATTTCCGGGCATCAAGCCCTCCCTGGCAACCCTGGCAGGAAACTTCCGCTTGCCTGTCCTTCGAGACTACCTGATGTCTGGAGGTGAGGTGATTTGAGAAGCCACAGAGTCTTGTTTGCGGTCTTGGAAAGTCTGATAACTGTATCTGTAAGAGAGCGGACCTTTGTCCTATTGCACAGCTGAAATAGCTTCTGTTTACTTGGTTCTGCTGATTTCACTGATTGATAGAGCTTAAACTGTTCTGTTCTGAAGGGCTGTTTGCTGTTCAGCTCTACCCACAGATACTGTGCATACTCCCTTAGGTTAATATAGGTTATTGTACATGTTTCGAAATGCTTCATTGGTAAATAGCCCTTGAAGAACTTTCTTTAGCCGGGTTTCCATCAATAGTAGAACCACTTTTCAAGGAACTAAAAGGTTCCTCCAGCCCACTGTTGTCTTTGTTTCCACCGTGGTCTAAAGACCTGTGAAGATTAGGCAAATTAGTGCGCTGATGTATGAAAAAGCAACATGACATGAGACGAGGGCTGCTGGTGGTCGCAGCAGTAAACACACTCTGCAGCCTGCATCTCAGTGTGTTCGCCTGTCTCATCTAAAAGATACTGCGACGATATTTACTGCTGCATATATTTACTGATGCACGTTGGATGTAATGAATGAAATGCAGAGGAGGAAAATTAAACTAAGAGTCTCTGTCTTTAGAATGTTAACGCCATGAAACAATCAGAAAATAACTTTTCTTTTTTTTCTTTTCTTTATCTACAATATATTTGCAGCCAAAATGTGTCCAGATCTAATAGGAACAGGAAGATGCAAACAGACTTAACAAGCCCGTGTATTTGCCTGCTTGTGCAATGCTTCTTTAATGCAATTTCTAATCATCCCTTTTTTTTCCATCCCAGGTATCTGTCCAGTGAACAGGAACTCCATCGACTACCTGCTGTCACGTAATGGGACAGGAAATGCTGTGATCATCGTTGTTGGAGGAGCGGCGGAGTCTCTGCAGTGTGCACCGGGCATGAACTCCGTCACCCTGAAGAACCGCAAAGGCTTTGTGAGGCTTGCTCTACAGAAAGGGTGAGCTGGCTGCACAACACTCGCAGACAAGGACACCTGCGGTTACTGCGACTAAACACAGCCTTGACCAAATCTGATCTCAACATGAAAATGTCATTCTCAGGGCTGTAGTGACTCATTGGAATGAATAAACCTTAGATTATTACTCACACAAAAGGTTGAAGTGACCCCATAGAAATCATCACCAAATCTTTTTTGAATGTGCAGCGTTGTCCCTGGTGAAGCTCGGAGCTGCTCGTGGCATGCAGTGCCCTTTTTGAAGGGTCAGACTACATGAGCTGGCATCGGGCTCAGACATGCATTAGTCACCATAACAAACTGTACTATGAAGCGTAATGGACCCGGTTTGTCTCGTTAACCCAAACAAGCCTGATTATATAGCTGTGGCTTATCACAGGGTGCACCTTGGCCCAAGAAGCTTAGGGGTTGCTAGAAGAGACATGCAGTTATGCATAACTTCATTCATAACAGCTGAAATAAGCCTGGGCTGTGAAATGAGGTCACTCAGGTTCTCTTTCTGGAACTGTTACGGATTGGTTTTGATGCTTATAAAACCGAGATGTTGTTAAAACCAGTTGAATAACGACTAGGGCTGTCAATATTTAATCACGATTAATTGCAAATTAATCAAACATTTTTCATCTTAGCAAAATGTACCTTAAAGGGAGATTTGTCAAGTATTTAATACTTTTATCAACATGGGAGTGGGCAAATATCCCTGCTTTATGCAAATATATTTGTTATTAGAAATCAATTGACAACACAAAACAATGAAAAATATTGTCCAGAAACCCTCACAGGTACTGCTTTGACTTTGACTTGCCCCAAACTGCATGTGATTATCATAAAGTGGGCATATCTGTAAAGGGGAGACTCGTGGGTTCCCATAGAACCCATTTTCATTCACATATCTTGAGGTCAGAGGTCAAGGGACCACTTTTAAAATGGCCATGCCAGTTTTTCCTCGCCAAAATTTAGCATTAGTTTGGAGCGCTATTTAACCTCCTTCGCGACAAGCTAATATGAAATGCAAATGGACTCCTTAGGTTTTCTAGTTTCATATAATACCAGTATCTTCACTCTTTTAAAACTGAGCCCGCTACAACCTAAAAATCGCAAGTTGTGTTAAAGAACTTAGTGGCGTTAAATTTGCAATAACGCGTTATAATTGCGTTAACTTTGACAGCCCTAATAACAACACTTAAGTTGATTTATAAGGAAAATTGAGTAAAACTTGCAATTTCGAAATTTTTGTTTTAATTTTAAAAGCACCTTGTCCAACGTAGATATGGTTACAGTATAGTGAATTTTCTGGTTGCTATAAATCTCAATTTTCTGCTCCACAAAATTACATTTGTATATTTTTTATGTTTTAATTTTTCTTATTTCTGGTAAAATACAGGATAGTTTCATCTCTTCAGGCCTTGAAAAATATTAATAAAACTGTGTGAGAAGTTAATAATCTCTCTCAGTGGTTGTGAGTTGACTTTGTATTCTTTTTAAACGGTCATAAAAAGGTTGGGAACTAGTGGTGTAAACGATGCTCCATGCAAGGATTGGTTGATGAAAAATCAAATATTGATATTGAGCAGTATTGAAAGTTCCAAAGGTTTTCTAGGTCCAAAAGCTTCTCAGGAAATATTTATCTTCTCTACAGATCTACTTTAGGTTGAATTAATACTAATCCAGAAAGTTTCCTGATTACATAAACCCTTTCATAACTGGTATACCTAGCAGGACAAAAGCTTGGCTGTTCACCAACAATGATCCACGCAAAATTGAGAAATGTCTGTGATTTCGCAACTGGAAACTACAACAGTCTGCTGCCTACGTGCTAATTATCATGACCTACTGATTCATGATAATTATCACATTGCATACTGTATATAAAGCTGCAACAAAAGCAACCTCCTTTTTGGATGTTTTTGTTCTCGTCTGCCAGCTGAAGTTGGTCTGTGATATATAGACTTGTATGTTCGATATAAATCATTCAGTTTTATCACAGATGTGCCATGGCTTTAAAGTGAGCCTTTGAGTGCCAAGCAAGCCAGTGGATTTACAGATATGACTGTAATATAACAATAAAGATATCAGGGCATATCATTTCGGTTATATAAACAAGTTTATGTTTTTTTTTAATAGGCTTTCTGTGAGGTTTCATCCTTATCAGAACCCTTTTTATAGTTTTACATGTACTAGGTCTCCACCACCAGACACTTGTTGTATATATTTTACTTGTTTCCTTTATGTTGTTGCTGATTTAAGATGTTTAAAATCTAGAAACATACTTGTGCTTTTGTAAGTGTACATTTAGAGGACAGCTGTTGAGTCCCCTCCTCTGTGTTTCCTCAGCTCTGACCTGGTTCCGGTGTATTCCTTCGGAGAGAACGACGCCTACAAGCAGGTGATCTTGGAGGAGGGGACCTACTGGAGAGCTCTCCAAAGGAGGCTACAGAAGATCTTAGGCTTTGCCCCATGCCTTTTCCACGGATGTGGCCTGTTCTTCGGCAACTCCTGGGGCATTGTACCTTATGGCAACCCCATCACCACCATAGGCAAGTTTGTGAAAGCTAATGTTTGGTTCCAGTGATTCACAGTGGTACCGATTAGGGTTATCTTTAATGTCAACAATACACTGCTATTTTAGTACACTTAACAGACTAACAGAACGGACAAAGTCAGTATTTGCTTTATCCAACTTCGGGGGTGTTTTAATTGTTAACACTGATGGTTCCAACTAGAGCTGTCAATCGATTAAAATATTTAATCTCTGATTGTCCATAGTGAATCATGATTAATCACACATTTTTTTTTATGTTCAAAATGTACCTTAAAGGGAGATTTGTCAAGTATTAAATACTTTTATCAACATGGGAGTGGGTAAATATGATCGCTTTATGCAAATCAATGTATATATTTATTATTGGAAATCAATTAACACAAAACAATGATAAATATTGTGCTGACTTGACTATGACTTGCCCCCAAAATGCATGTGATTATCATAAAGTGGGCATGTCTGTAAAGAGGAGACTCGTGGGTACCCATAGAACCCATTTTCCTTGACATCTTGAGGTCAGAGGTCAAGGGACCCCCAGTTTTTCCTCGCCAAAATTTAGCGTTGGTTTGGAGCGTTATTTAGCCAAATTATTTATCCATTTGTCAAATGATTCCTTATGTTTTCTAGATTCATATGATATTTGTACCACCACTCAAGCTCTAAAACTGAACCTTCTACAGCCTTTGAAAGACACTAAAGTCGGTCTCAGTGGGTTAATCTGTTAACTCTACTGAAATAGTAGTCAGTATTTGCTTCATCCAATTTTGAAAGTGTCTTAATGGTTAACACTGATGGTTCTAACAGTTTCAACTGAAGTTTGCTTGATTTAGTTTTAACCCTCTCTCCTGTTCTATTGCAGTTGGGGAGCCAATCACAGTGCCAAAAATTGAGGATCCGACTGAGGAGATGGTGGACCTGTACCATGCAATGTACATCAGGTCCCTGCAGTGCCTTTTTGACAAGTACAAGACCCGCTCTGGCCTGAAAGAGAGCGACGTCCTGTACATCCAGTGAAAGGACAAGGGGTTCCTGTCGAAGCTCTGAACTGTTGACAGCATCTTCAGACCCATCCGCCCCCTTCTCCACCCTGTCCCCGTCCAATCTTGGTGCCTGGTTTGGATTATCTCTGGACTGCAAACTCTGCAAAACGAGCATGTTTGCCAAAGAAACCTTTGCTCTCTGCATCGTTTCACACACACATATAGGTATCGTTCCTTCTCAGGAAACGGCAGGTTGGAAGAATAGTCACCTCTCCTTGCTGCTGTAATCAGGTTGAACTGACTAGGTTGGACAAAGATATACCAAATCCCTCATCAAAAAGTGTGCCATTGTTGTTTCTATTTCCATTTGTCAATGAAGGCATCAGGTTTGGGCTGTGTTTATCAGTGTAGAGGGGGGTGAACTCCACTAGATGGAGCTGGAAGGTAACTCGAGAGAAGTGCCAATGCTTTTGCTGTCTTTCACTCATGCAGCCATATAATTCTCACTAAACTCTTTAAGATTATATGCTAAACGCACAAGCAATGCAAATGGAAGATACCACTTCATTATTGGGATGATAAGCCCAAAGCTTAATTGAGCCAAAGACCCAGGTTGTCCCCACACATGCATGCATTTCTACTGTATGAAAGCCAAAAGTGAAGGAATTCTACAGGGTGGATATATATACATATGTTATGAATGCACAGGACATGTGTGATTGTATAATGCCATAAAGTATTAATTGTATTCTGTAGAGAGGAACAAGGCTGTTGTAGTGTTTGTCCCTCAATGGATATTTCTGATGCACTTTTTGTATTGCTGATTACCTTCTGAGGTTTTTGTGCCTTCGATATGAGAATTTTCCAAGACGGGTCGTTGTGCTGCTCGGCTTGATTTCCCTTTCTTGTCCTACTGGTGTCCAGGTCTAGATGGGTGTAATTTTTTGTCTATGCAACAAAAACAGTGATGTCTCATATCTTCAAGTGAAGGTTTTGAGCTGCAGTTGAAGAAGATGTTTTGTGGGTGAAAATCCTGAATGTTGGATGATTCCAGTGTACAGTGGATCTCTTTGTAACCGTGCCATGGGTGATAATTGAAAAGGAAGGGATTATACCGGTCTTATTACTGGTATTATGTCGTGTTTGAGGGTGTCACTAGTACTTTTGTAAAATAAGAGTATGTGAGTATAGAACATATCCTGGAAATTATCAAAGTAAGTAAACGTGTGTCGTGTTGATGGGCAGTAAATTCTAAGATCTGAAGAAGAGTCTCCTCTGGTTTCACCATTGTGCCTTCTTTATAAAGAGCAGTGTGATCCATGTGCAAGAAATTTGCAAGAAATAAACAGCGAGGCCTGTCTATACAATGAATGGCATCATCTGTCTGCCGATATTTAAATTAAACTTTTGTATGTTTTCAGAAGGAGATGTGTGTGTTTTTGGAAACATTTCCCCCCATTACTTATACTGATTTCTAATTTACCTCACAGGATATTCATCATTTGATTAGGACTTCTTTGAGGCCAATGTAGGGCAAATATGTTCAATGTTATTCAACACGGTATTAATTGTCAAGTCCTAAACATACAAATGCCCCCTTGTGTAGCTGTAAGGCTGTTAAATTCATCTCATACCACATATGATACATACACATCATACACATAGTTAAATATCTGTCAAAAATAAAGCAGGATTTTGTAAAATGAAGGTGAATTAATTTTCCAAAGAAGCGCCGTTGGTGGTTTGCCACTATGGTTGGCCTATGGGACTAACTAGCGTACTGCTACTTTCGCTACCTCACCGGAAGTTACAGACATAATCATTTCTACAATAACACCCCTGAGAATAAGGTGGATACACTCTCCTCCCGCGGTGACTACGAGTAACTGCACCTCTGTGTACGTTGAAAGTTTTATTTTGAAAAGATTTACCAGAAGTGTGAGTATGCTACTACTCTGCTGCTAAAGTATGGATGGAACCTGCCAAAATAAATAAATAAATAAATAAAGCAAAACTAATATTACAAATAAATGTAGCCATTAATTAATTAATTGATAAAATGTGACAGAAACTGATATTACTGTTTTAATTGACTTATTTATTTATGCTTCTGTTTAATTTTCCCTTTTATTTATGTATTTATTTGTATTAATTTTTGAAAATGTATATAATTCTTTTTGCATTTATTTGTATTTGTTGTTGCATTTATTTATTTAGACCATCACAGGGCTGACACATATAGAGACAGACAACCATTCATGCTCACATTCACACCTATGGGCAATTTAGAGTCAACAATTAACCTAACCTGCATGTCTTTGGACTGTGGGAGTAAACTGGAGTACCTGGAATTTATGTATTTATTTATTTATGCATGATTTACCTTTTGCATTTCAACGCTTAATTTATTCCCTCAAACTTAATTATTTCTTTGACAGCCCCCTCATTTGCATCATGGGGTAGAAATGCATGAAGAAATGTAAAAAGAAATGTATAAAAAAAACAATACAGAGATAAATAAGGGGTGAAATGCAAAGGGAAAATTGTGCATAAATAAATAAATAATGCAAAAAATAATAAATAGATCAAAACAAATGCTAAAATAGATAAATAAAAAATACATACACAAATAAATAAAAGGGAAAATTAAACAAGAGTAAATTAAGATAAATAAATAAAGATGCAAATTAACACAGAAATATAAATTTATGTCACATTTGATCAATTAATGAATGGATACATGTATTTTAAATATTGATTTTGCTACATTTAATGACACTTTGTGTATTTATTTATTTATGAAGTCATTTATTGATTGATTGATTGATTGATTTTTTTTATTTTGGCAGGTTCCGTCCTCCATATTATTTATGTGACTCTTGTGGTCCACCATGCACTACAGCAGGGGTGCCCAATACGTCGATCGCGATCTACCGGTCGATCGCAAAGGTAGTGTGGGTAGATCGCATGGCATTAAAAAAAAAAAGTTCTGGAACTTACTCACAGAGGAAAAGTACCCCAACATGAGGAAATGTGCTACCTCCTTGACTGCATTATTCGGCTCCACTTATTTATGCGAGTCAGCCTTTTCCCACATGAAGATTATTAAGTCCAAATACCGTTCCACCTTGACTGATGATCATTTGGAAGTGTGCTTGAGGCTGGCTATCAGCAGCTACTGTCCGGACTACGCATCCCTGGCTGATTCCATTCAGTGCAAGTCATCAGAGTAAGGTAATGACAAAATGTACAGAGTTATATTGTACAATATGGGTTCATGCAGTTATGCAAGGTACACCAACATATATTGTACATATAAAGAATACTCAATATATTTATAAATGAATATATGTTTTGCATTTTTATAGTAGGTAGATCATTTTGACTTGGTCATTTTATAAGTAGCTCGCATGCTGAAAAAGTGTGTGCACCCCTGGACTGCAGCATCGGAAATGGATGAATTGTTGAAATATCAAAGAATGCAGCCTACTGTTTTCCCTCAATTGATTTTGGAATGAATTGATTATTATTGATTCATAATACTTTTCATGAGAAAAAAAAAAGTACTTAGTACTACTTCTAATTATAAAACATTCCTCATCTCTGTGTAATAACCACCAAGTGTGCATCATGTGTTTTCCTACCGTAAATTAGTAATTTAAATTAGTAATACCATTAGTTGCATTAGTGTATAAAAATCGTGTTGATTTAGGTGTAACGTGTAAAAATAGGCAGGCATTCAGAGAATGAGCCCCGTCTGTTGCGCAATCACTGCGCGCTTGCATTTGTATAGCGGACGGCAAGTCAACCAGTGTTCATCCTAACCCCTAACCCTAACCCTAACCCGTGATCAACCTGCCGCCGCCTCCTGGTATCACCCGAGGACACTTTGTGCACCTCATCCAGTGATTTCACTTTGGGCAGAAGGACCTGAGTCCTCGTATGTAGCCCAGGTAGCAAGCGTTCTGAATGCCTCGAAGTGTTATAGAGACTGAGGAGTATTTATAGACGATTGACAACACATCATTCACAATCACGGTGTCGCAAAATTTGTAAATGGCTGTACATTATCCCGTTTAATACACGACTACTTAGTGAAGAAATCAATATTTTGACACAAAAACGGTCCTCCCGAATCCGACATCTGAACTGCGCTCATAGCAACGGTCTGCTATACATAGCAACTGTCTGTTAAACAGAAATGACAGACCGCCGTGATTGACCAATCAGAATCGAGTATTCCACACAGCCGTGTAATATGATGTAAAAGACTTTAATATCACTACAAACACCTAAATAAGGTGACAGCTGGCTTGAGGGAGATCAGCTGAACGTTGATGTAAGGCAGTAGCCTAAATCAACCACCAGGTGTAGCTGGTGCGCTGTAATCGCCATCCAGAATTGAGCAATTGTCCATGTTTGTCCCTTACAGGACACCGTAGTTCAGTAGTAGACAGTGACATGTCAGATGAGAGGAGCTGCTGTGATTGCCATTAGGCTGTTGAAGCTTCCCTTAACTCCACCATAATAAGCCCAAAGCTTAATTGAGCAAAAGACCCAGCTTGTCCCCACACATGCATGCATTTCTACTGTATGAAAGCCAAAAGTGAAGGAATTCTACAGGGTAGATATATATACATATGTTATGAATGCACAGGACATGTGTGATTGTATAATGCCATAAAGTATTAATTGTATTCTGTAGAGAGGAACAAGGCTGTTGTAGTGTTTGTCCCTCAATGGATATTTCTGATGCACTTTTTGTATTGCTGATTACCTTCTGAGGTTTTTGTGCCTTCGATATGAGAATTTTCCAAGACGGGTCGTTGTGCTGCTCGGCTTGATTTCCCTTTCTTGTCCTACTGGTGTCCAGGTCTAAATGGGTGTATTTTTTGTCTATGCAAAAATTTAAAACAGTGATGTCTCATATCTTCAAGTGACGGTTTTGAGCTGCAGTTGAAGAAGATGTTTTGTGGGTGAAAATCCTGAATGTTGGATGATTCCTGTGTACAGTGGATCTCTTTGTAACCGTGCCATGAGTGATAATTGAAAAGGAAGGGATTATGACGGTCTTATTACTGGTACTATGTCATTTTTGAGGGTGTCACTAGTACTTTTGTAAAATAAGAGTATGTGAGTATAGAATATATCCTGGAAATTATCAAAGTAAGTAAACGTGTGTCGTGTTGATGGGCAGTAAATTCTAAGATCTGAAGAAGAATCTCCTCTGGTTTCACCATTGTGCCTTCTTTATAAAGAGCAGTGTGATCCATGTGCAAGAATTTTGCAAGAAATAAACAGCGAGACCTGTCTATACGATGAATGGCATCATCTGTCTGACGATATTTAAATTAAAACTTTTGTATGTTTTCAGAAGGAGATGTGTGTGTTTTTGGAAACATTTCCCCCCATCACTTAGACTGATTTCTAATTTACCTCACAGGATATTCATCATTTGATTAGGACTTCTTTGAGGCCAATGTAGGGCAATGTTATTCAACATGGTATTAATTGTCGAGTCCTAAACATACAAATGCCCCCTTGTGTAGCTGTAAGGCTGTTAAATTCATCTCATACCACATATGATACATACACTTCAAACACATAGTTAAATATCTGTTAAAAATAAAGCAGGATTTTGTAAAATGAAGGTGAATTAATTTTCCAAAGAAGCGCCGTTGGTGGTTTGCCACTCTGGTTGGCCTATGGGACTAACTAGCGTACTGCTACTTCCGCTACCTCACCGGAAGTTACAGACATAATCATTTCTACAGTAACACCCCTGAGAATAAGGTGGATACACTCTCCTCCCGCGGTGACTACGAGTAACTGCACCTCTGTGTACGTTGAAAGTTTTATTTTGAAAAGATTTACCAGAAGTGTGAGTATGCTACTACTCTGCTGCTAAAGTATGGATGGAACCTGCCAAAATAAATAAATAAAGCAAAACTAATATTACAAATAAATGTAGCCATTAATTAATTAATTGATCAAATGTGACAGAAACTGATATTACTGTTTTAATTGGCTTATTTATTTATTTATGCTTCTGTTTAATTTTCCCTTTTATTTATTTATGTATTTATTTATATTAATTTTGAAAATTTATATAATTGTGCATAAATAAATAAATAATGCAAAAAATAATAAATAGATAAAAACAAATGCTAAAATAGATCAATAAAAAATAAATGCAAAAATACATATATAAATAAATAAAAGGGAAAATTAAACACAAGAGTAAATTAAGATAAATAAATAAAGATGCAAATTAACACAGAAATATCAATTTATATCACATTTGATCAATTAATGAATGGCTACATTTATTTTTAATATTGATTTTGCTACATTTAATGTCACTTTGTGTATTTATTTATTTATCGAATCATTGATTGATTGATTGATTGATTGATTTTTTTTTATTTTGGCAGGTTCCGTCCTCCATATTGTTTATTTGACTCTTGTGGTCCACCATGAACTACAGCATCTGAAATGGATGAATTGTTGAAATATCAAAGAATGCAGCCTACTGTTTTCCGTCAATTGATTTTGGAATTAATTGATTATTATTGATTCATAATACTTTTCATGAGAAAAAAAAAAAGTACTTAGTACTACTTCTAATTATAAAACAATCCTCATCTCTGTGTAATAACCACCAAGTGTGCATCATGTGTTTTCCTACCGTAAATTAGTAATTTAAATTAGTAATACCATTAGTAGCATTAGTAGCGCGCTACTGTATAAAAATCGTGTTGATTTAGGTGTAACGTGTAAAAATAGGCAGGCATTCAGAGAACGAGCCCCGTCTGTTGCGCAATCACTGCGCGCTTGCATTTGTATAGCGGTCGGCAAGTCAACCAGTGTTCAGGAACACACCCCGTAACCGTACACATCGTTAACTCTGAACATCATCCGTGATCAACCTGCCGCCTCCTCTTGGTATCACCCGAGGACACTTTGTGCACCTCATCCAGTGATTTCACTTTGGGCAGAAGGACCTGAGTCCTCATATGTAGCCCAGGTAGCAAGCGTTCTGAATGCCTCGAAGTGTTAAAGAGACTGAGGAGTATTTATAGACGATTGACAACACATCATTCACAATCACGGTGTCGCAAAATTTGTAAATGGCTGTACATTATCCCGTTTAATACACGACTACTTAGTGAAGAAATCAATATTTTGACACAAAAACGGTCCTCCCGAATCCGACATCTGAACTGCGCTCATAGCAACGGTCTGCTATACATAGCAACTGTCTGTTAAACAGAAATGACAGACCGCCGTGATTGACCAATCAGAATCGAGTATTCCACACAGCCGTGTAATATGATGTAAAAGACTTTAATATCACTACAAACACCTAAATAAGGTGACAGCTGGCTGGAGGGAGATCAGCTGAACGTTGATGTAAGGCAGTAGCCTAAATCAGCCACCAGGTGTAGCTGGTGCGCTGTAATCGCCATCCAGAATTGAGCAATTGTCCATGTTTGTCCCTTACAGGACACCGTAGTTCAGTAGTAGACAGTGACATGTCAGATGAGAGGAGCTGCTGTGATTGCCATTAGGCTGTTGAAGCTTCCCTTAACTCCACCATAATAAGCCCAAAGCTTAATTGAGCCAAAGACCCAGGTTGTCCCCACACATGCATGCATTTCTACTGTATGAAAGCCAAAAGTGAAGGAATTCTACAGGGTGGATATATATATACATATATTATGAATGCACAGGACATGTGTGATTGTATAATGCCATAAAGTATTAATTGTATTCTGTAGAGAGGAACAAGGCTGTTGTAGTGTTTGTCCCTCAATGGATATTTCTGATGCACTTTTTGTATTGCTGATTACCTTCTGAGGTTTTTGTGCCTTCGATATGAGAATTTTCCAAGACGGGTCGTTGTGCTGCTCGGCTTGATTTCCCTTTCTTGTCCTACTGGTGTCCAGGTCTAAATGGGTGTATTTTTTGTCTATGCAAAAATTTAAAACAGTGATGTCTCATATCTTCAAGTGACGGTTTTGAGCTGCAGTTGAAGAAGATGTTTTGTGGGTGAAAATCCTGAATGTTGGATGATTCCAGTGTACAGTGGATCTCTTTGTAACCGTGCCATGGGTGATAATTGAAAAGGAAGGCATTATACCGGTCTTATTACTGGTATTATGTCGTGTTTGAGGGTGTCACTAGTACTTTTGTAAAATAAGAGTATGTGAGTATAGAATATATCCTGGAAATTATCAAAGTAAGTAAACGTGTGTCGTGTTGATGGGCAGTAAATTCTAAGATCTGAAGAAGAATCTCCTCTGGTTTCACCATTGTGCCTTCTTTATAAAGAGCAGTGTGATCCATGTGCAAGAAATTTGCAAGAAATAAACAGCGAGACCTGTCTATACGATGAATGGCATCATCTGTCTGCCGATATTTAAATTAAAACTTTTGTATGTTTTCAGAAGGAGATGTGTGTGTTTTTGGAAACATTTCCCCCCATCACTTAGACTGATTTCTAATTTACCTCACAGGATATTCATCATTTGATTAGGACTTCTTTGAGGCCAATGTAGGGCAAATATGTTCAATGTTATTCAACACGGTATTAATTGTCAAGTCCTAAACATACAAATGCCCCCTTGTGTAGCTGTAAGGCTGTTAAATTCATCTCATACCACATATGATACATACACCTCAGACACATAGTTAAATATCTGTTAAAAATAAAGCAGGATTTTGTAAAATGAAGGTGAATTACCTTTCCAAAAAAGCGCCGTTGGTGGTTTGCCACTATGGTTGGCCTATGGGACTAACTAGCGTACTGCTACTTCTGCTACCTCACTGGAAATTACAGACATAATCATTTCTACAGTAACACCCCTGAGAATAAGGTGGATACACTCTCCTCCCGCGGTGACTACGAGTAACTGCACCATACGTTGAAAGTTTTATTTTGAAAAGATTTACCAGAAGTGTGAGTATGCTACTACTCTGCTGCTAAAGTATGGATGTAACCTGCCAAAATAAATAAATAAAGCAAAACTAATATTACAAATAAATGTAGCCATTAATTAATTAATTGATCAAATGTGACAGAAACTGATATTACTGTTTTAATTGGCTTATTTATTTATTTATTTATGCTTCTGTTTAATTTTCCCTTTTATTTATTTATGTATTTATTTGTATTAATTTTGAAAATGTATATAATTATTTTTTTTATTTATTTGTATTTGTTGTTGCATTTATTTATTTAGACTATCACAGGGCTGACACATATAGAGACAGACAACCATTCACGCTCACATTCACACCTATGGGCAATTTAGAGTCAGCAATTAACCTAACCTGCATGTCTTTGGAGTGTGGGAGGAAACTGGAGTACCTGGAATTTATGTATTTATTTATTTATGCATGATTTACCCTTTGCATTTCAACGCTTAATTTATGCCCTCAAACTTAATTATTTCTGTGACAGCCCCCTCATTTGCATCATGAGGTAGAAATGCATGAAGAAATGTATAAAGAAAACAATACAGAAATAAATAAGGGGTGAAATGCAAAGGGAAAATTGTGCATAAATAAATAAATAATGCAAAAAAATATAAATAGATAAAAACAAATGCTAAAATAGATCAATAAAAAATAAATGCAAAAATACATATATAAATAAATGAAAGGGAAAATTAAACACAAGAGTAAATTAAGATAAATAAATAAAGATGCAAATTAAAACAGAAATATCAATTTATATCACATTTGATCAATTAATGAATGGCTACATTTATTTTTAATATTGATTTTGCTACATTTAATGTCACTTTGTGTATTTATTTATTTATCGAATCATTGATTGATTGATTGATTGATTGATTTTTTTTTATTTTGGCAGGTTCCGTCCTCCATATTGTTTATTTGACTCTTATGGTCCACCATGAACTACAGCATCTGAAATGGATGAATTGTTGAAATATCAAAGAATGCAGCCTACTGTTTTCCCTCAATTGATTTTGGAATTAATTGATTATTATTGATTCATAATACTTTTCATGAGAAAAAAAAAAAGTACTTAGTACTACTTCTAATTATAAAACATTCCTCATCTCTGTGTAATAACCACATCATGTGTTTTCCTACCGTAAATTAGTAATTTAAATTAGTAATACCATTAGTAGCATTAGTAGCGCGCTACTGTATAAAAATCGTGTTGATTTAGGTGTAACGTGTAAAAATAGGCAGGCATTCAGAGAACGAGCCCCGTCTGTTGCGCAATCACTGCGCGCTTGCATTTGTATAGCGGTCGGCAAGTCAACCAGTGTTCAGGAACACACCCCGTAACCGTACACATCGTTAACTCTGAACATCATCCGTGATCAACCTGCCGCCTCCTCTTGGTATCACCCGAGGACACTTTGTGCACCTCATCCAGTGATTTCACTTTGGGCAGAAGGACCTGAGTCCTCATATGTAGCCCAGGTAGCAAGCGTTCTGAATGCCTCGAAGTGTTAAAGAGACTGAGGAGTATTTATAGACGATTGACAACACATCATTCACAATCACGGTGTCGCAAAATTTGTAAATGGCTGTACATTATCCCGTTTAATACACGACTACTTAGTGAAGAAATCAATATTTTGACACAAAAACGGTCCTCCCGAATCCGACATCTGAACTGCGCTCATAGCAACGGTCTGCTATACATAGCAACTGTCTGTTAAACAGAAATGACAGACCGCCGTGATTGACCAATCAGAATCGAGTATTCCACACAGCCGTGTAATATGATGTAAAAGACTTTAATATCACTACAAACACCTAAATAAGGTGACAGCTGGCTTGAGGGAGATCAGCTGAACGTTGATGTAAGGCAGTAGCCTAAATCAACCACCAGGTGTAGCTGGTGCGCTGTAATCGCCATCCAGAATTGAGCAATTGTCCATGTTTGTCCCTTACAGGACACCGTAGTTCAGTAGTAGACAGTGACATGTCAGATGAGAGGAGCTGCTGTGATTGGCATTAGGCTGCTGAAGCTTCCCTTAACTCCACCTGCTGCTGGCTGCAATATTTGGTCATTAGGCTGCTGATCAAAGTGAGCATGATCGGATTATTTGATTGCTCCATTTGATTTGACTGTAATTTAGTGCTGACTGTCACTGACGTCACGATTCTTGTGGGGACACTTATCTTCCGTGATGTCATGTTCGACGTCACACAGAAGGGTAGCAGTACTACATGTTATTGGGCGGGGCTTATGTTCCATGTCATGTGTGACGTCATGTGTGACGTCACGTGTGCTTACCAAAAAGTTTACTTATAGGACCCATTTTCTCTAATCTCTAAACTCTGAACATCTCTGTCAGACGCCAGAGACAAGGTTGTGACCTAGGCGGGTGCGGTCTACCTCGCCACTGGCAAGTTCTCTGTTCAACCCGAAAGGTTGAACAGAGGATCCGTGGCGAAACTGCCAGGCATGGACACACATAGTGATCCCCTGGCTGGTAGGCGCCGGGCCACAGCCATTGTTTCAGAGTCTACATGCCAGGCATGGGCGACAGCTCCACTGGCAGGTAGACTCCAGGTGATATTCAGGGATTCAGAGCGTTAGTAATTCGAAGGAACGCGTTATAACTGGAGGGAAAGAGTTAGTAACTGGAGGGAACGAGTTACTAACTCGAGGGAACGAGTTACTAACTGGAGGGAACGAGTTAGTAACTCGAGGGAACAAGTTACTAACTCGAGGGAACGAGATACTAACTCGAGGGAACAAGTTACTAACTCGAGGGAACGAGATACTAACTCGAGGGAACGAGTTAGTAACTCGTAATTTATATAATTCTTTTTGCATTTATTTGTATTTATTTTGCATTTATTTATTTAGACTATCACAGGGCTGACACATATAGAGACAGACAACCATTCACGCTCACATTCACACCTATGGGCAATTTAGAGTCAACAATTAACCTAACCTGCATGTCTTTGGACTGTGGGAGGAAACTGGAGTACCTTAGGAGTTATTTATTTATGCATGATTTACACATTTATTTTTAATATTGATTTTGCTACATTCAATGACACTTTGTGTATTTATTTATTTATCGAGTCATTTATTGATTGATTGATATTTTTTTTATTTTAGCAGGTTCCGTCCTTCATATTATTTTTGTGACTCTTGTGGTACACCATAGGCTACAGCATCTGAGATGAATTGTTGAAATATCAAAGAATGCAGCCTACTGTTTTCCCTCAATTGATTTTGAAATTGATGATTTAATTGATTGATTTTTATTGATTCATAATAAATAAATACTTTTCATGAGAAAAAAAAAGTGAAAGAGGTTGTGACATTATTTATCGAGTTTCAAGTTTTTATTTGCAAAATGTTAGCCTGTAATGTCAGGTTGATGTCCCTGAATTTATGTGAGGCACTTGGTTTGGATCTAAAGGGTTGCATGTCACATTTTCAACCACTAGATGGCGGTGTAAGCATATTTCAAATTGGGAGCTTGTTTCTGGCACTTTAGGGTCAACTGAGGTAATCAATGAGGTATAAAATACAGGTAATGCACAAAATGGAGATGATGTACTTATTTTTTTTCCACAATATTTTATTGAATTTTCAAAATCAAAATACAACACAAAAACAGAAATCACGTGACAGCAAGGACAAACACGTGTAGGTCGCAGACCCCAAGGGTTGGAAAAACTGAAAAAAACAGCACGGTATGTAGATCTATACATTACATGAAAAGACATTATGCAGAATTCTCAGGGCTTGGATGTATTATACAAATCAGGGAATACACAGCCAAAGCAAGGCAGTAAAATGCCCAGAGAAGAACTTTAGACACTCATGGGGGCACTGGAAGGGCGCCAGTCCACAATGCAATGCCCCTACGTATTAAATGTGCTGTACAGTTTGGGAGGTGGTTTAGAAAAGGTGCCCACAACTCATCGAAAACCCTCTTATTCCCCTTCAAGACTGAGCTCAAGCGCTCCATTGGCAAAACTTTAAAGATTTCACCATACCACTGGTTAACAGTAGGAGGTCTGGGCTTAACCCATTGGAATAGAATGCATCTTTTGGCTGATAGGAGAAGCTTGTTCAGAAGTTTTTGTTGGTTACTTGTCAAAGAGAGCCCTTCCCCTATAAGATGCAGCAAAAACAGACCAGAATTCATTTGTAATTCCTTATTAAAAATAGAGTTAAGTTCCTGTGAGACTTTCCCCAGAAATTAGATATCAGATGGCAGTCCCAAACGCAATGTATGTAAGACCCAACCTCTCTTTTGCACTTGACACAAAGGTGTCAATGATGTAGTAGTAATTATAAAACATTCCTCATCTCTGTGTAATAACCACCAAGTGTGCATCATGTGTTCTCCTACCTTAAATTAGCACTGTGTTCAGCTTCCATTCAAGGCGGAGGAGCTAGCTTAGCAAAGTAGCATTAGCACTGCACTGTATCCCGTGTCCATTCAAGACGTGGGACCAATATGAAAAGCCGTTTGAGCATTTATTCCATATCCTTGATATTAGATGTCAGTGTCCTCCACTAGTTTGGTCTTTGTCAGCACTAGTTGGCCATTTTGTCTTACTAGTTGAACAAAAACTCTTACTAGTCACTGTTTTTCAGCAACTAGTGGCACTTTTATCCAACTAGTTCCAACAGAAGCCTTACTAGTGAGACTGTGCACCACACTAGTAGGACCAAAGCCCAACTAGTAATGCTGACAGTCTTACTATTTAACTAGTAAGATCAAAAAGGCTTTAACTAGTTTACTAGTGAGCATTTTGGCCCTCACTAGTTAACTAGTGCAGGAAATTGTAGGTCACTAGTTAACTAGTGAGGTGAATATGTCCTTTACTAGTTAACATGTCAGAGCTTTTGCAGCTTACTAGTTGATTAGCAAAGTAGCATTAGTAGCATTAGTAGCGTTGTTTTTAGGTGTAACATGTAAAAAGGCAGGCATTCAGAGAATGAGCCCCGTTCTGTTACGCAGTTTCCTGCGCGCTTGCATTTCTATAGCGGTGACAAGGTCGGCAAGTCAACAGATCCGTTCAGTGTGCGCGGGGGGGCTGAACATCATCCTGCAACTTATCCGATACCTGGAATCACCCAAGGACACTTTCTGTCCCGCGTCCGGTGACTTTCCCCTGGGCAAAGTAGAGAGAAACCAAGTCCTCGTATGTAGCCCAGATAGCAAGCGTTCTGAATACCTCGATCTGTGAAAGGGAATGAGGAGTATATAAAGATGATTGACAACACATCATTCACAATCACGGTGTCGCAAAATTCGGAAATGGCTGTAAATTATCCCGCTTAATACACGACTACTTACTGTAGAAATCAATATTTTGACACAAAAACGGTCCGCCAGAGGCCGACATCTGAACTGCGCCCATAGCAACAGTCTGCTATACAGAAATTACAGACAGCCGTGATTGACCAATCAGAATCGAGTATTCCACACAGCCGTGTAATATGATGTAAAATACTTTAATATCACTACAAACACCTAAATAAGGTGACAGCTGGCTGGAGGGAGATCACCTGAAAGTTGATGTAAGTCAGTATCCTAAATCAGCCACCAGGTGTAGCTGGTGCGCTGTAATCCCCATCCAGAATTGAGCAATTGTCCATGTTTGTCCCTTACAGGACACCGTAGTTCAGTAGTAGACAGTGACATGTCAGATGAGAGGAGCTGCTGTGATTGGCATTAGGCTGTTGAAGCTTCCCTTAACTCCACCTGCTGCTGGCAGCAATATTTGATCATTAGGCTGCTGATCAAAGTGAGCATGATCGGATTATTTGATTGCTCCAGTTGATTTGACTGTAATTTAGTGCGGACTGTCACTGACGTCACGATTCTTGTGGGGACTCTTATCTTCCGTGATGTCATGTACGACGTCACAGAGAAGGGTAGCAGTACTTCAAGTTATTGGGCGGGGCTTATGTTCCATGTCATGTGTGACGTCATGTGTGACGTCACGTGTGCTTACCAAAAAGTTTACTTATAGGACCCATTTTCTCTAATCTCTAAACTCTGAACATCTCTGTCAGACGCCAGAGACAAGGTTGTGACCTAGGCGGGTGCGGTCTACCTCGCCACTGGCAAGTTCGTTCAACCCGAAAGGTTGAACAGAGGATCCGTGGCGAAACTGCCAGGCATGGACACACATAGTGATCCCCTGGCTGGTAGGCGCCGGGCCACAGCCATTGTTTCAGAGTCTACATGCCAGGCATGGGCGACAGCTCCACTGGCAGGTAGACTCCAGGCGATATTCAGAGGTTCAGAGGGAGTTAGTAACTGGAGGGAACGAGATACTAACCGGAGGGAACGAGATACCAACTCGTTCCCTCCAGTTACCAACTGGAGGGAACGAGTTAGTATCTCGTTCCCTCCGGTTAGTAACTGGAGGGAACGAGTTAGATAACTGGAGGGAACGAGATACTAACTGGAGGGAACGAGTTAGTATCTCGAGGGAACGAGTTACTATAATATACTTTAATCTGCAACAATGCATATTCTTTTATAAATTGACAAAGTTTTGGATGAAATCTTAATTTTCAAAGTAACCATACAGCAATAAAAAAAATGTAGTGGAGTAAAAAACTGCAAAATTGTCTTTTACAATATTTAAAATGTGGTGGAGCATATGATATAGTACATGTAAATACTCAAACGTGCAGGAAACCAGCCAATTCTGATAAGAAAATGTTTTTTAAAAATGTTTGATCGCAGTTTCAATGGTTTTTAATATGCTTGTTTTGTACACCAACAGGCCATTTACCAAACCATGCAGGGTCTGTTTCAAATGCAAAAGACAGAGGACTCCCAAAAGCAGAGAGCAATCAATGCTTTTTGTAAAGTCCAATAATGGAAAGAGAACTCCTCTATGTGGCTGCTGCTGTCCCCTGGTGGTTGCTTAATGTTCTGCACTCAGGGTGATCAAGGCTTCCACAGATCATTCATTTAGTAGAGTAGTAGAGTTTGGGGATCAAGCAGTGGTGGACATTAAGTACATTTACTCAAGCAATTTGAGGTATGTTTTAAACATTACACTATTCAATACTTCCACTCTACTACATTTCAGACGGAAATATTATACTTATCGTATAACACTGAAAGTTGTAATTTTGCATTTGCTGATTTACTTAGTGAATAGTATCACCTCTATACCTGGGATCCAGGGCCTTTTTTTCCTTCCCCAGCTGCTAGATGAGGAATAATGTAATGTCACTGTGGTCTAATGTACAGAAAGTATTCCAAATATAGAGAACACGATTCAGACATACTTTGTATATATACTTTATATACTTTATCTGCTGTAGCTTGTGAATTTCCTCCCAGGGATCAATAAAATGTTATCATAATATTACATCATAATTTATTTTTTTGGTATTATTTTGTATTATTAATCTCAATCTGCAAACTAACTAGGGTTATCAGACAAATGTAGTGGAGTAAAAAGTACAATGTTCGCCTCCAAAATATAATGGAGTAGAAGTATAAAGTAGCAGAAAAAAAACTCAAGTAAAGTACAAGTACCTGAAAATTGTACTTATGTACAGTACTTGATTAAATGTACTTAGTTACTTTCCACCACTGGTTGTGTCACACTCACTGATGTCACTGAAGATGCCCTTTTTATCAGCTGTTGGTTCATGGCCTAATGTTTGTGTACTTGGAGATCAGTGACATAAAGTACACGAGAGCCCCTGGGATACCCGTCAATCTCTAGATCTCCATCCTCCTAAATTCCTCACTAGTAGAGGTCAATTGTTTCAAAAGTCGCTTAAAGGGTCATTTAATTGCTGTCTTGTAATTGCTTTTCCCCATGTTGTCCATGTATCTGTTTTTATTTATTTTTTTGTTCCCACTCACAATGTTGATTGGTTACGATTGCCCAGAAGTCTCACACACACACACACACACACACACACACACACACACACACACACACACACACACACACACACACACACACACACACTTGTCTATTTTTTATATATTTATAGTATTTTTTATTGTTGTTATTATAAATTATAAATCTTGTCCAAATTGTTTGTTATCACTATTATGTAGTAATATTATTTCTTTATATTCATTTTGTCTCTAGGTGGAGGCTTCAGATAAGCCCAGTGTTTGTTTTTTTGCCTCTTCCTGCACTGTATATTATTCATTTATTTTTTTGTTATGTTGTATAGTCTTAAATTGACTAAAAAAATAAAAGATAGCCACTACAATATTAATTTGAATAGTTTTCAGTCACTTTTTATACTAGCTCTAATTGTGATTAAAGGTGAGACATTGTGGAAACCTTTCATACATTTTATGAACGGCCTGACTGTAGATCCCTGTGATCGGATAAGAATTGATGCTACCACCGTCACTTCTAGCTTATAATTTGTATCATTGCTGGAGCAGGATGGTTGTGAATAGGGAGATAGAACAGGATGATGACTGAATTGTATACTTCTTTTTTTTTAATTGATTGTGTGTTTTTGTATGTGTATGTACTGTGTGTGCGTATATGTATGTATATGTGTATACAGTATATACTATATGTATATATACAAATATTTAATTTTATTGTTTTTAATTTTACTTTTTTACTTATTTATCTATTTTTTATATGTAATATTTTTTCTCCTGTATATATACTGGCTTATTTTATATTAATATTGAAATAAATAAATAATTAATTTTTAAAAATATTTTTGAGAGTTACAAGTTCTTTTAACATGGTCATGGAGCATATATATATACTGTATATTTGTATTCTGGGGTATCGTTCCTATACAGAGGGTAGTTTAGTTTATTTATTGACTACACTGAGGGCGTTTTATATTTTTAATAATTTATTTATTCATTGTGTTGAGTTGAATGTGCTACTTATTTTGTACTGTAATTACCTTGTGCCTTTTCTACCTTTTTTTCTTTTCTTAAAGCTGACTCGGTGTAAACTGCTCAGAATTCTAATGTACTTAGGTGCAAATGGCAAATAAAAGTCTTGAATCTTGAAGTTAAGTTTCTTTGTACCGAGAATGTTATTATCGGGGACATTTGTGAATGTTTGTTCTGTTGTTTCAAAATGAACAAAAAAACAATAAAAGAAAAAAGGTAAAAAAAAAAAGGTGAGAAATGATCTGGGGTGCCACCATTTAAACTGTCACCTGCATGTCACGCTGTACTATGCAATTTCCTTATATTCTGCAGCTTTGACAGATTTCAACTGAGTCCCGCCCCCCCATCCTGGAAGACAGACAGGTAATACAACCAATAGAAACACGAGTTTTCAGTAGCAGACCCCGCCTTCACATGACGGACGTGAGTTTGAGCCAATCAGCAACCTCGGCGTCGTGCCTCCCAAACCGGAAACGGATTTCCGAACCAAGAGTAGCAAGAATACTTTGTTTACGTCCCCGTTGGTTAGCTGACAGCTGTTGTTGTAGCGCTAAAAAGCCGTGTCTGCGTGTCTCTGGTGGTCGCCTGGAGCTTCGTGTACTTCAACCCGGTTGTTGTGGAGGTCGTGGATGTGATGTTTTGTTGAATGAGCCGCTAGATGCCCGACAGGAGGATGAACTCCATCACCGGTCGGGTCCTCGCCATCCCCGCCGCTTCTGTCACCAACTCTGGAGCTTCATCCTCCAGAGCCTTACACGTAGAGCTCACCTCCCAGCAGGTAAATGCGTAAAACGCCTCTGAGCTCATGTTTAATACCAACATGCCTTCACATGACACACAGGGGAGCTTTGACTGTGTGTGTTATTTACTAGTTTCAGTTACAAACTGCTGCTTTGGAGGAGCAACGGCAGGCCTGGCAGGCTAGCTGGTTAGCTTGTAACTGCTAGCTAATGTTAGCTTACTGGATATTAATGGAGCTGGTCTGACACCTTAGACCAGGGGTCAGCAACCTTTACTATCAAAAGAGACATTTAGGCGTATACAAATTAAAAAAAAAATCTGTCTGGAGCCGCAAAACATTTGAGCATTGTGATGAAGGTAACACAGTTTATTGTATAGTATATAAGTCTAATGCAGTGAGGGCCAAAGTGCAAATGTAGGACTGAGTATTAGGGCAACATTGAGGGAAAAAACATCAGAGATTTACAGAATAAAGTCATAATATTATGAGAAAAAAGTTGTAATATTACAAGAATTAAGTCATAACTTTACGATAATAATTGTAGGCCCAATATAACATGTCTGGTTCTCCCTATCAAGATGTACACTGCTTTAATTTATTGAAGTTGACATAAATTGCACTCAGTTTCCTTAAGGTAAGTTATTTTCACACCTCTGCTGTGACTGTGGAGCAACATACTGTGAGGTTCTTTACTGCAGATACTTGGATTATTGTCCTGAAGTGGTCTGATGTAGGCTTATAGCTGAAACAAGTCCAAGATACCCCTGCTGCATATAGATGGTTGATGTGTGCAGATCAGGGGTTGGTTCTTGAAGCTGCACAATATACACATGATTCACAGTCTTAGAAGGACATCCAACAACGTGGATAGCATGTTTCTAACTAACTAACTAACTATAACTGAAAATGACAGAGATGGTAATGTGAGTGTGTGTGTGAGGGGTCCATTTTACAGTCTGAGATCGGTAGCCCTAATGCAGGGGTCAGCAACCTTTACTATCAAAAGAGCCTTTTAGGCAAAACAAACCAAACAAAAAATCTGTCTGGAGCCGCAAAACATTTGAGCATTGTGATGAAGGTAACACAGTTTATAGTCTTAAGTATATAGTATATGAGTCTAATGCAGTGAGAGCCAAAGTGCAAATGTAGGACTGAGTATTAGGACCACATTGAGGGAAAAAACATCTGAGATTTAAGGAATAAAGTCATAATATTATGAGAAAAAAAAGTTGTAATATTACAAGAATAAAGTCATAACACATTAAATTACTACTTTATAATATTATGACTTTATTCTCGTAATATTATGACTTTATTCTTGAAATCTCAGATTAATTTTTTTTCGTCAATGTGGCCGTAATACTCCGTCGTAACGTCTTACCAAATGATAAATAAAAATGATAATGTAAACAAAAACCAGTTATTCATTTCCATGTTTATAAATCCACAGGGAGCCACTGGAGAGGAGCTAAAGAGACACAGGTTGCTGACCCCTGCCCTAGACACACTAACACCAGTTAGGCTGCTTGTAGGCATTTTTGAGTTTCAGTATGTTGGCCTATTTTGAGGATAGGTGTAATTCTACACGTTTAATTGTGTACGAAGCTAGCATGCTTCTGCTAATGGCAACTTAACTTATGTCAGCACGCAGGTGACAGCTCAGTTGAAGGTAAACTGTAGTCATTACTGTGTAATGTTATATTGTCTTATGCATGTTATTTTATTGGGATTTGAAAAATGTCTAGCATGAACTAATGAACTAATGAACTAACTTCATTTTGCTTCTTGGGAAGCCTCAAAAAGTCATCTTCCATCCATTCATTCATTTGGAAACGACATGTACAAAGTTGACAGTTCATTCATTAGGGCTACCGATCTCAGACTGTAAAATGGACCCCTCACACACACACACACACACACACACACACACTCACATTACCATCTCTGTCATTTTCAGTTGTAGTTAGTTAGTTAGTTGGAAACATGCTATCCATGTTGTTGGATGTCTTTCTAAGACTGTGAATCATGTGAATATTGTGCAGCTTCAAGAACCAACCCCTGATCTGCACACAACATCAACCTTCTATATGCAGCAGGGGTATCTTGGACTTGTTTCAGCTATAAGCCTACATCAGACCACTTCAGGCCAATAATCCCAAGTATCTGCAGTAGAGAACCTCACAGTATGTTGCTCCGAAGTCACAGCAGGGGTGTGAAAATAAGTTACCTTAAGGAAACTGAGTGCAACTTACGTCAAATTCATTAAATTAAAGCAGTGTACATATTGATAAGGAGAATAACACATGTTATATTGGGCCTACAATTATTATTTTTAAATTCTTGCACCAGTAACTAAATCTTTGACCCTTGTTCCTCTTTTAAGTTTGCATTAGATTGTTAGATAATATAATTTAGATAATATATATATATAGATAATGTGGTTGTCAATTCAAACATGTGTGTCAACGTTTCAGTTCAATAAATATAGTTGACACATTCCATTGTTTTTCACATTATGAATAGACTGCTTACATTTAGGGTAATGTTTGAATATCTGACATGCTGTATTTAATGTGGTGACATGCTTGTAGCATTAACTGAGGAAAAAATATTGCTATAATAATTCTATATTTCTGTTAACATTCCAACCCGACTTGCTTTTTAAAAGATCAGTTTACCCAAATTGTAACCCCCCCCCCAAAAAAAAACGTTATCTCAAATTCCATGTGATGTCTGATCATGTGAATAATTTCAGTTTTATGTGTCTGCCTCTGACTTTTCTGCCGCCACCCCAATGCAATGGAGATGAATGGGCTTTTGTTTGTGCTCCTTAAAGCATTGAACGCTTACATTTCAAAGATTTATTCGCAGTGAGATTCCATTTACTTTCATCATATTGGCTTGGCAGCAGACATCTCAGAAATCTCAAAACATCAGCAAAAAAGAAATCTACTATACTAGGTACTATTACTATGGATAAGAAGAAAATAACATTGTCCCTTTGTATTTGGATGAACTGACCCTTTAAAATTTCCTCTGCATTTTTACTTTAGCTTTTACTTTTTGTAAATTGCATATGCTATGTCACATGATTGATCTCACGTGGATATTATAAGGGCATGAGGCTGTGACTAATGCATTTCTTATTACTGCTTGCATGTACATTTTGCATGGTGAACCTGTCTTTCTAGATTTCATTGATTGCATTTTTCCCCACACTCTTCTGTAGCTCCATAATAAAACATTGTCCTAGTAACATTGCTCTGTTGGCCCACTGGCTCACAGTACCAAAAGATAGACTGAGACGAAACTTAAGAGAGATGATTCATGTGGGAATTTTTAAGGAGGGCTTGTGACGTCATTAAATAAATAAACCTGGTTTGAAAACTGTGAGTATTTATTAAAAAAAACAACTTGAAACTAAGCCTTTAAAGCTGCAGCAATACAAATAACCAACCCTCAACAAAATGCAAACACTGTGCATTGAGAGTGCTCGCTCTGGTGGTGAAGGGCTGTGTGATATGGACAAAATCAAATATCACTACATGTCTTAATCGGAAAAAAATGCTCCATTCGCACTGAGGCCTAATTCAGAATATCCAAAAGAAATATGCTGTTTACATGACCCATATCAAATTTGGTAGATTGTCATATTCGGAATAATAGTGGAATATGAGTGTGCAGAGGTAAACTTTCTGACTAATCACAAGGGCTGGTTTTGAGCTCGCTTAGGAGAAATTGTAAATGTAATATAAAAACATTCAATGTAATGTAGAGATTAATTATTTTTATTACATTGTGTTCATATTTATTTTAGATTTTACAAATGTGTGCTTATGTCTACTGTAAACTTTAATTCACAGTTGTTTGTGCAATGTAAAAATGAAGGACGTTTTGTGTCACTTTATTCCCAAAAGATACATATATGGCCTAATTGATGGTATGCAGTAAATGTGATTTCAAATATTGAGTAAAATAGTCACGATTATTAGTCAAGCTAGCCGTGATTGGGTGCCCCCGGTTCTCAGCAATAATACAGAGTTACACAACCAAATATTTCACTCATAATATAATCAATTTTTATAATTTCCTATTGAATTTATCTATGACCCAAAGACCAAGTAGAATGAAGTTACTTACGAGTAGAAAAGTACAATGTGTTTGCCTAAGGCAGCCATGAAATTGTGACCCAGAGTTGCAAAATGCTTGTCGGGTCAGTTAGCATGTACTGTATACTACTGTACTATTTCATGTTGTACTTTGCTCAACCTAGGTACTCTTTTTGTGAGACTCTGTTTGCCAGATTTGCCAATAAGGCTTTTCCTAGCAGTTGGAGAGTCTTGACGGTGCACATAATGGTGATAGCAATATCCTACACTCAGTTCTCAGTTTATAAGTTACATCTAGCTGAAACAATAATATATCAATGAGAGTAGACAGTAGCATTAACTACAGCCTGCAGACTACAGACCACCAAGTTCAATCAACACTTGAACATCATAACCTTCAGGAAGGAAGGATTTATTAAACTTCATTAGTTTTAATTAGCTGAGTTTATATGAATTCTGTGTCGGGGTAATGTTTCATATCAGGTATACTCAAATAATTTTGGGAATCCCCTAACTGCAACTGTTTTAAGACAGAGCTTTGATTTAGTTTGTCCTGTCCAGTTTGTAAGGAAATGGGTGGTCTGTATGTTCATGCATTACAGATGTTCAGCAGAGGTCTTGTGACCAGCTAATCACTTTGTCACAGTAATCGCTTTGTCACATACCACCATCAGAGTTGTTTAATCACAGTGGTGAACTTATGGTGATCCTAACTTTGAACTTTGTCTAAGCTTTTAGTCACTAATAAGGGCTCTGGATATTAGTGTGGTTTTATTGTGGATAGCCCCACACATATAGTTTCATACTGCTCAAATGTACTTACAACCATTTCTCTCTGCTTGTGGTCCACATTAGTCCATTCAGAAATATGCACTCACATTAAGGGGGGGTTAAATGTCCCTTGCGGAACAATCAGTGTTTCTGTTTTTGAGGCCCCAGCCTTACAGGGAATCCCATGACTTAGATTTAGTCTCAGTATGGCTGCAGGAAAGAGGTCACGCATGCTGGTCAACAGAGAAGCTGTGCTGTTGTGACGTGTTTGCCTGAAGCGGGAACTTGCCAAAAGACATCTCTGTGCGTCTCGTGTTCCCACACACGTTCACATTCACAGGGATTCTTTTGATTAATATTCAAACAATGCGGATGTTACATGTTGTTGGATTGGTTTAGAGATTCACAAATGAGTACACTAATGATACTGTTGGTATTGTACTTGTCTTTACTGTGCATCCCTGATATGCTGGCTTTAAGATAAACTGATATACTGACTTTTGTTTTAAAAGTCTGTGTGTGGAGCGCCTGTTAATAAATGATGGCTTTTCCGTAGTTGGCTCATTGTGATTTGTATATTCTGTGGGAAATGATTTTAGAGCGAAACATGTTGATACGCTTCTCATGTGACTGTCATGACTGACCATGCCTGTCGAGTTAACTGGCTGCTTAATTCTGCCATGAAGATGTCATGCCTCTATTATTTGAACTGCTGACATTTAGCAGCCTGTCACAGCTGGTGGTGCCTCTGTGCATGAGAAATAACTGCTATTTTAAGCTCATTATATAGGATAGAAAATATGTTATTTCATTGACCTATAGGCATTGCTTTTCACCTGTCCTGGGACCCAGTCAGGATTCTGTGTCTTCAGAACAGCGTAGATAGCATTTGCCAACGACCATCACGTGATCAGAATGCAACTGAATACAACAGCCCCTGATATCTGTTTCTGTTTTCTGTATTTGTCCCCGCCAAACAGAGACGATTGCGTCACCTCCGGAGCATCGCCGCCAGAAACATTGTCAACAAGAATGGTTCCCCACTGCTGGACACTTACTTCACCCTCCACCTCTGCATAGGAGATCGCATATCTAGAGGTCAGTGTTACACACACCTTCCAGCCTGTCTCTCCTCCTCACATTCTTTTAGTAGTGTGTACACGAATGTGTCCTGGGCTACCTGGGTGGGGTCTCACTGCGCTCCTCATGTGAGTAAACGGGTAGACATGAGCCTCACAGCATGGAAACGACTTCTGTGCACTACTGTATCCTGTCGATACAACTATATTTTATCAAAATATATCTTATCTATAGGCTACATAATCTACAAACTATCAGACTAGCCACAGGAAGTGTATTATATCATACTGTCGGTGATGTGTCAGTATTTTTGTTCTGGTGCTCTGAACAGAGCTGACAGACGCCTGCCCGCCCGCTCGCTCTCATCCCCACCTCTGAAGCTCTGTACCCCCTCTGTTTCCTCGCGAAGGTGGCGGTGTCAGCGGCACAGAGGTACCAGGGGACCACCTGTACAAAAAATATATATTTTTACGTTATTAAAATGTACCCCAAATCACGAAAATGCAGGATATTACTACCGTCATTCCTGTAATCTTACGTCAGCTGTATTAGCCATTTGTTTACTATGTGTTTATTTACAAATAGAGCAGGGAAGCGACATCCGATCACAAGTGGTCACTCAGGACGCATGTGGAGACGCATTCTAATGCCAGGTGTGAACAGACGTACTTAGAGCTGTCCACTTGTGATCGGATCACCCAAGATACATGTTAATATGCCAGGTCTGAATAGGGCCTGTGTGAGAGCTGGCAGTGGGCTACGCTGCTCGGTCTGTTTTCTACAACTCATGTCGTACATGAAAACATTTATTATCCATATTATATTTCTGTACCACTTTCCACCCCAAATGAGCTGATGTAGCTACTACATTGTCAAAATAGCTAAGGTGGTCATGACAAATATGAAAATCCAAATTGCTTTAATTGTTATTATATGATTTGTGATAGTTGAGTAATTAAGTGACAATTGTCAAGCCAAAGTGTGATTGTCTCTATCAGGAAAATCCACCCTAAAATAGAAATTATATATAAGGGCTGTCAAAGTTAAGGCGTTAATAGCGCGTTCATCCAAATTAGTTTTAATGCCACTAATTTCTTTAACACATGAACGCAACTTGCGATTTTGAAGTCATACCAAGTCGTTCTAGCTTGTTTCAAAGAAGGCTAAATAACGCTCCAAACTTAAGCTAAATTTTGGTGAGGAAAAACTGGCATTTCCATTTTCACAGGGGTCCCTTAACCTCTGACCTCAAGATATGTGAATGAAAATGGGTTGGTTTGTGATGTTAATTGATTTACAATAATAAATATATACATACATTTGCATAAAGCAGTATATTTGCCCACTCCCATGTTGATAAAATTATGAAATACTTGACAAATCTTCCTTTAAGGTACATTTTGAACAGAAAAAAGTGTGATTAATTGTGATTAACTATGGACAATCATGCGATTAATTGCAATTAAATATTTTAACTGATTGACAGCCCTATTACATACTTTTGCAATGATTTTGGAAATTAAATTTAGTATCCTCTAAGACAAAATTTGTCTCCCTGAGCCCATAATGTTAATGGACATTGAACCGGTGAGCGACTCTGTTCTGTGGGAGTATTTATTTAAAGGTTATCCATTCAGATGCTTTTTTTAAACGTACCGCTCCCAGCTGTGAATCAGAACATGCCCATAATCCCTAAAAGTCACCTTGGTGCCCTCGCTGTGTTTACTCTAGACGACATTATCACTACAGCCTTTGGTATCTGCTGTCCAGCAGAAACTGGTTTAGATTCACAAATTATAGTTGAGCTGAGCTTTTATAAATTGTATTTTAGGGTATATTTAAACCAGTTGTTTGTGTTTTGTTGTGTGAGAGTTTTCTACCCTCTTTTAATCAGCATTCTTTGATGTCTTTTGTAGATTTTTACAAGAGTGAAGTCATACGAGACTCGCTGGTGAGTATACTTAATTAAACCTTCAAACGATTCACGTCTGCCTCCTGGGATAGGATCAGGATGTTGTCATTACCTGCAGTATATGTTAGTACACTGGTCATTAAATGCAGTCAGTGCCACAATAAAGGAAGACGAGCTTCCTGTATTTTACCGATGCCAAGGCTGGCATTTATACCTGCCAGCCCACATTTAACCACCTCTGGACTTGTTGTTTCACTATAAGCTTCCTTAAACTGGTTTTCAAACATCAAAACACAGTGACATGCTGTGAAAACATGCTTCATTGAATAAAAGGCAGACTTCCATCAACATGAATTGAATATGATATGTGCTGTTCCCTTACGCAACTTTCTCTCTAGGTCTGTAAGCATCAGTCATTAGTTGTGTAAATGACCCATGATTCTTTGGCTGTTCCTACTCTTATTTGCGTGGCAGATGCAGCTCTGCACGAAGCCACAGAGGCATCCCAAGGAGAGCAAGCCATTACCGTTGGGCTTGCTGCCGAGTCATGAGCTGACCTAAGCTGCTTTCCAGGCACACTGTTCAGTACCCTCGGCAGACAGACTGTATAATGCGCTGCAGGAGTCATGACTCCTCCTGTCATCCCTCCCAATCCCAACTTCCTCCTGTTGAACTTAACATCCTTGCTGGCATTCATTCTCTAGTATTCAGCCTCCGTCCCGTCAGCATTTGTTGAGGGAAACGTTTCCTGTTGGGCTTCCTGTTTTCATTCCAACCGCTTTACTCCTGTGCTTCCACTACTGACTCTCACTAGTTCTGCTTTCTACCCTCCCCCTACCTTGTGGATTGTACTTCTGCTTTTGACATTCCTCCTCTGCCCGTCCTTGAAAGTGACCCGAAGAGCAAGAGATTTTCTCTCTGATGGAGGGAAATGGTACATAATTGAATGATGTAAATGGCTACAGTGCTTTGTAGAACCAGTGTTGTCAGTCTGGAAGTTCAAGGACGGAGAACAAACTATCGTAGGGATCAGTCTTTAAGGTTAACGTGGAACAGGTTGATTCAATTACTTTGCCATGTATAGGGATCACATGATGAGATTGGATTTGACAGAGGTACCACACATGTCTTGTATAGCTTCACTTTAAGCTTGACTGTGATTATTACTAAATTGAATAAATCAGTTATTGTGCTGATCAGCTGTTATGTCAGCTATTAATGTCCTCTTACTACACTGATTTATCCTCACCAAGTGACTGCCAATCCTCACGTGTATATGTGTGTGTGACAGAATCCAACTTGGCGGAGCCTGGACTTTGGCATGCTGCCGGACCTTCTGGACACCTCAGTGTCTTGCTTCGTGGTGAGGATCTGGGGAGGACAGGAGGAACAGTACCAGCTCCTCATAGAATGGAGGGTCAATCTGGATGGCCTCAGATACACGGGACAGCAGGTCAGCAACCACACATGTGTAAACTTTATTTGTATAGTATACAATGTTGTCACAAGGATCTGTGTGGTAGGAAGAGTGTACAGGCTGCAAAGGGACAGGTGCAAAGTTAAAATAAGGTGCAAAGTGTTCAGATCTTTACATGTGTTTTACAGTATTGTACAATTGCTTTGGCCCAGTTTTGACAACAGAGTTTCAATTTGGAAAACACTTTAAGGCAGGCTGGGCGATCTTGAGAAACTAGCAAGAGTACACCATTTTTAAAAATGATCCAGCCGAAAAATCGGGCCCAGTTTTGTCAACTCTTTTCCAATGAAAGTAGCTAGCAGCACTAGCTCCAAAAGTCCCTAAATCTAGAGCGAAAGTCTCAAAGACAGCAACACTGATAGTCCGTCGCTTCAGGCCTCCCTCCAAAGCCACTCCCCCAAAATTATCATTCCGAACATAAACGTATCATAATGAACGTGAACGGCGAACATGGCTATTGTTAGTACTCACAGCTATCAAGCTAGCAGCTTGTGGAAGACTCCAGTAATGCCAAATGAGTGCACGGGCAGAGTACACACAGGCAGGCCGACAGGTAGCCCCTCCGTTCATTACATTCGGGCCGAATGAAATAGTTGGACGGGTTAATTACAGTGCTGTGACAGCCACAGATACCATATTTTTTTCTTTGTTTTTGCATTTTGAGTTAAGAGTTTTGCACATAGAAACTGTTTGTAGAAATGAGCCAAGGCAATCGCAAAATACAGTAAAAGAACTCAATGCTATTGTCATTCTTTATGCACAGTGAGACTAGCTTCAAAGCTCGTAAACAGATAGCACATTCTCATGCACAGCCAGATGCCCGCTGTCCTTTGTTCTCTCCGTCTCAGTCCTTACAATGAGCCTCTACTCCCTCGCTTTGTCCACAGATTCGATCCAGGAATCCAAATGAGATAATATTTGGATTGAATGATGGCTACTATGCAGCTGACTTTGATCTCAAGGTACGGCCTCTTGTCAGTTTTCCAACGCTTTTGCATCATAATGGAATACCCAGTCGTAATCTCATTAGCTTTATTCAGACGCTGTTTGGCCTCTGCACTGAAACACTCACATGTGGCTGTTGCAGGACCAGTCGGAGCGGAAGAAAAACAGTCTGCTTCAGGTCGACCAGAGTTCAGTCAGGAACTCCTACAGTGTGTTCTCTTTGCTCAGGTAAGATTCATGCCACGTAGCAGCATTACATCACATTATCATATCATTAGGACTCGACTTTCATCCAATTTATTGCATTATTACAAGCAGTCTTTTCTGTCATGTACAGACATTCTACAGTATATTAGATTTATTTGAACCCACGACTAGTATTCTTCAAATAGATCTTTTATTTACTCTTTTTGCATAATTGGTCATGTGACTAGACTTCCTCCCGTTATGTTGCGTTGCATGTTTGTCTTTAGCATTTGTATTCCAGCAGATGGTGCCACAGGAAAGCTGACATTTTGACCCATTATCAGGGCAGCTCTTCTGGCCTCCAGCTTTACAAAAATGTCACAAAGACTGTAGTCTACATTGTATTTGTTGGACATTATGGGACAAATATATAGAGCATTTTAAGCAGTAGAAACCCAAAACACAAGTATGAAACCGGAAAATTAGCAAGATATGTCCCATTTAAAGTACAGACTGTTGACTGTGAAAATTGATTGCAATACAAATTTACACCACAAGAAGGAGACAGAGATTTGCTGAGAGAGTTGCTTGTTAGAAGGGGAACCCTGCTGCAGTAATTAAGAGCTTTAGACGACACATGGCAGTTCTGGCATCTGTTGACAAACATGGCCATGTTGTTCCACATTTATATTTAAATGTGGTAGAATGTAAACGCTGCTTTCAGCATCACCAGGGCTTCCCCAGAGGGAAACCCTGTGGTCAGAGCCTTATCGCGTAACAACGCAATTACACCCAGTTTTAACTAAATACAGTAAATGTATATCTGGAAGGTTCAAGTTTGACGCTTCCAAAAAAAGATATAGATCCTGTCATTATGAGATTCCGCTGACATTTTCCTACTATAAGAATTAAATAGGGGGACCTAAATGCGTCACGGGCCTTTGCAGTATCAAGAAAAGGGAGTTATGCCAAAGCCGGCTGAACTTAAACAGTGCTCCCTCATCTAGACGTGGTCATGGTTTATGTTTATATGAGAGGATACCACTGCCTCCCCAGCAGCTTGGAGGAGAAAAGGCCCAGTTTGAATCATAACTTTTATGACCTCTGCTCTTGCTTCTTCTATTATTGCAGCTTTCTTCCACATCCTCTTCTTCTATCCGCACCCAGTGGGACCTTGCTGAGTTTAACACAGTTACATTGATCCCCCTCTTCCCACACACTGCTCTGCCTGCAGCTCCTCACCCCTGTCAGAGTTTTTCCTTTGGCTCGGTGCACTCATATGCACATAGTTTATGATTATGTACTGTAGAATGATTCATCAGATACTGTACACTTCAACAGGGATTATCCCCCCCCCCCCCCCATGGTACATAACCATATATACCACTCAGTTTCTGACCTGCTGAGCTCTGCCTTTTTCAAAGAGCATTAACTCTCTGAAGCATTCAGGTGGAGTGCTGCTCGTGGAACCGTGCTTCGTGTTGAAATCTCTGCTTGTGTTACTGGCTCACCTACGTGGTTGCATGCTTTGATAAATGATATATAGTAGCCACCTTTAGATACCGCTGGCGCTGCACCATGCGTTGACTTTTTCATAATGTAATCTAATTTTTATGGTGCCTCTTTGAGAACATTTGGATAAAATGTCTCTTTTTGATACATATCCACAGGGGACACCCACAGTGTCTGATACTCTCACCCAACACTCTCCTGTTCTGCCTTGGCCCAGAGCAAGGCGTCTTTCTCAGTGCGGTGCTTTAACGGAAAAGGACGAGAACGCTTGCTAAGAACGCGCTGGTCTTGATTAATGACGGCAATTTGTCAGCAGATTCAGTCTGCTTCTCAGACCCGGTTGACAAGCTGACACACACGCAACACGCCTCAGATGGAGAGATGAAGAGGGAGAGTATACATCATCAATCAGCAAAGACTGAAATAGAGGCTGAGCCACATCTTACATACAGTAGAGCCGGGCCCCTGTCTGGGTAGAAAGAAAGAAAGCCAAGGAGACGGTGACGAAGATGATCCAGCTGTTCAACAACTACTGTTTTTTGTAGACACTTTGCAGGTGCAAACATCCCTCGACTTTTCAAGTGCACTCCTCTGTCTTACCATGTCTGAGCAGTAAGAGAGGAAAGAAGACTTAATAGGATTAATGATAGAATTGACTTACTGTCATCACATTACTGAGTTACGTATTGGACTAGTTGGATATTAACAAAAAGGAGAGGCGGAAAGTGACGGAGTGGTTTACTGTTCCAGTTTATAATGGTTAGAGGCCATCTTTCATTGGCTAATATGCTCTTGAACTTCACATTGAAGTGGTGTGTAAGAGAAAGTACTTGAGTGGCCCCACAGTTCTTACTCAGCTCTCTGAAAGCAAAGAGTTATACACCTGCTTTTAGATTGTTTTAGGCCTGTCAAAGTTAACGCAACGCAAATTAGTTTTAACACCACTAATTTCTTTAATGCATTAACACAATCGATCTTCTTTCCATCCATTGGTACCAACCATGTCATACTAGCTTGTCGCAAAGGAGGCTAAATAACTCTCCATACTTGTGCTAAATTTTGGTGACGAAAAACTGTCATGGCCATTTACAAAGAGGTCCCTTGACCTCTGACATCAAGATATGTGAATGAAAATGGGTTCTATTGGTACCCTTCGAGTCTCCCCTTTACAGACATTCCCACTTCATGATAATCACATGCAGTTTTGTGCAAGTCATAGTGAAGTCAGCACACTGACAGCTGTTGCCTGTTGGGCTTGAACTTGCCATGTTATGATTTGAGCATATTTTTATGCTAAATGTCTGGGCAATATTTGTCATTGTTTTGTGTTGTTAATTGATTTCCAATTATAAATAAATACATACATTTGATAAAGAAAGCATATTTGCCCACTCCCATGTTGAAAAGATTATTAAATACTTGACAAATCTCCCTTTAAGGTACATTTTGAACAGATAAAAAATGTGCACTTAATTGTGATTAACCGTGATTATTCCTGGACAATCATGCGATATTAATCACAATGAAATATTTGAATCGTTTGACATCCCTAGATTGTTTATAATGACAACAAAACCATTGTAGATGCTGAATGTTGAAGTTTCAGGTCTATTGTAACAGTGGCCCAGGTGCCACATGGCAAACATCATTCTTGGGGCACAACTTTCACAGTTCAGCACTGTGACATTGCAGATTAAACCCGTCTCAAACTCCTGGAGCCTAAAGGGGAAACTTTCCTTTCCCCTCCCATGATCAAAGCCATATGTTGCCCGTGTTTCCTGATTTCCTTTTGTACGCTCCTATATGTGGAGTATGCATGTACGTACAGTATGTGTCAACAGAAGCAGTGCACAGCGACGGTGGAGCTCTGTGGGGGGTCTCTGATGCCACAGAGGCTGCTGAGGTGATAATGCTTTCCTGCAGGCAGCCCCTTAGGTCTGCTCGCCTGCTGGCTGGACGCTGCGGCCACAGCTCTCCGCCATGGGACGGTCTTGTGGTCCCGCGTTAAACAGGCAGCTGTATCGAGTCCACGGCTGACCTTGGGGTCTCAACCAGCAGCAACCAGACTACAGAAACAAACCGGCCTGAGCTTTAAATCACTGTGGAGAAATGGATGTGAGGATGCTCTTGTTTGCATTTCACACCTCTGGAGTGGACTTATGCAGAGTCAAGCAACCCTCATATACATGATTTAAGAGGAGCTTTAAGGTTGTTTTTTCAGTTTAGGCAGTAGGCCTGCAACACCCCTTCTAGTGTTTTCCCAATTGTCCGGCTTCCAAATTATTTTTTACACATTTTTTTGCATCTGCGTCGGCAATAGCCGTGGCCGGAGGCATAATGTTTTCGGGTTGTCCGTCCGTCGTATGGACGTACTGTACGTTCGGACCGTTCTTGTGAACGCCTGGAGGGAATTTCTTCAAATTTGGCACAAACATCCACCTGGATTCCAGGATGAACTGATTAGATTTTGGTGGTCAAAGGTCAAGGTCACTGTGACCTCATGTCCGTCCCGTTCTCGAGATATCTCGGGAACGCCTTGAGCAAATTTCTTCAAATTTGGCACAAACATCCACTTGGAAGCAAGGATGAACTGATTAGATTTTGGTGGTCACGGTCGCTGTGACCTCGCAAAACACATTTTTGGCCATAACTCAATAATTCATATGCTAATTATGACAATTTCACAGAAATGTCCAATACGATAAAATGATGAAGGGATGATATTTTGGACAGACATGGATGTAAATGGCAACTTGACTGGTTGGCGGAGGCGTACAACCGCGAGGCGGTAATTCTAGTTTCAATCTATAGGTACATTATCTCAATGCTAAAACCTCAGACGTGTATTTTCTCTAGCCTGTCTGCCTTCCCTTTTCACTACCTGACCAATTCTTCCTTGTTTTGCTATTTTTCTCTCACTCTCACCAGCATCTGTAATACTCTCCTTGCCGTGCTGTCTGTTGTTATCTCAGCTTGTTGATGTAGTGTTCATTACTCCCACCTATACCCTAAGCCTTCACCTCTCTTTGTGTTTTCTGGCTTCCCAAACAAAAGACAATAGGCGTTGACTAGTAGAAATCCATATGAGATTTTTGTACATAAAACACAATTTGTAGCCAGGCTTTTTCATCGTGTATTATTTGGCTTACTCCTCCAGACAGCTTAAGCAACAATGACTAACATTTTGAGATTTTTAGTGAAAGACAAGGTCAAGAAGCTTATGCTCATGACTGGGCATCCAAACTTCTCTACAGAGTGCGTGACCCCTCTTTGACCTTTTTGGGACCAAACATATCTCTTCTCAGGATCTCTTTAGCTTCCTTGCATCTCTGTGGTAGTTGTCATGTAAACAGGGCTTATAGCAACTCAGCAGATCCCCACAAAAAGCCTGGAGGAATAGAAGTGCATATGCAGGCGCGCTAAAGAAACTCAAGTAATCTTATCTTCCATTCTGGGAAAATGGAGACAATAGGGAAGTGAGGTGAATAACAAGTGGTTGAATGTGTTGACATTCTTTGGCAATGAGATACAGGCTGAATTCAGAAGTTTTGTTTGTTGTGATTTTCCGACTCTGGTTTTGTCTGTTTTGTCCGTGGCCGAGGTGTGATAGTGGGACATTATGCTCAATTTGTTGTTTCAAAATGTCTCGGAGCTTGTTTTGAATCGCTTAATCGGCTGTCCTGTTCACCCCATTGTGTTTGAAACATGGCTGCCGGAAATGAATTCAGTGCAGTCATTAGTCCTTTATGCTTGTTTCCTCTGACCCAGGTTTGTTTGACAAGGGCATCGGGCACACTTGCATGCGATGAACAGCAAGAAGACTGGCCAGGCCATACAAGGTTCAATACATTTCAAATAATGCTTTGGTAAGAGGTAGCAGCCATTGTATATGTCTGCTGAGTTTGAACCAGTCGATTAATATGGGATATTTACTGACGTATTTTATGTTGTAGAACAAAAGTTAAAATCTCTTCAGCTTGTGTTAACCACAGACCTTATTTCAGGCATCTAACTAAAAACCCATTGACTGCCAGACGAGGGAATCGGAAGTGCTAAAATACTAACTAATTTCCGGGTTTTAGGACTCATTCCTGTAGCACTCTATAGGTCTTTTTCACAAAAGACATTTTTGACTTGTCACATTAGGAAAAGCACAGGTGTAAATAATGAATCGAATGATGGCTGTATTCCATTTAGCTGCTTTGATTTCAGGATTCAGGTATTGTGCATGCTGATTTATTGTCACTCTCACTGGGACACTTTAATATAACAGAGCCATTGTTAGTTTTATTAGTTACACCTGTGCTTTTGCCACTATGACAAGTCAAATTGTCTGCTGTGAAAAAAGGTCTATTCGTCTGATTTGATTGCTAATTTTTCATAGCAGGGCACCATGTATGCATTATTGGCTGGCTGGTTTGCCAGATCCTACTCGTTGCCTCCACCTCTGTCCTTCTTCTTCTTGGTCACACAAATGGTTTTGGAGTTGAGTCAAAGTATTTTTTTGTAACAGAAAACTCTGCAGTGATAAGGTCAAGGATTTGGAAGATTGTCTGCAAGGAAGAAAGACCAAAATGTTTAACGTAACCAACTTCAGCTGTTGCATAGTGATGTGAATTAGCATCTCCACATTCAAACCCCTCTGTTGAAGAAACAGTGGCCTACTTGATGTTTCCCCCCATAGTTTCTCTCAGAAGAACTACTCCTACGTACTCCTTGGTGTCTTCTTCAGATCCCAGGTCTTTCTCTGGATTATCTTTGTGAGCCAGATGACACATCTACATTTGCTGATTCCTTCTCAGCCCTGATTGCAAAACTGCGGATGCTGGACCACAACACAGCGTGTAAACCGTGGCAAATATTTATTTCAAGGAAATCAGTAAAGGTAAATGAACAGAAGACCTGGGTCAGAGAGGCTGCCAGGTCTTAAAAAATATGTGAGGTCATCAGTTTCATCCACTTTCATTTAGTTGATTGTAAATCGCTACATTTACCATTTTAGATTTATATTTTTCCTAAAGCCCCTATTAAAAGCCTCTACAAGATGCCTTCTGTTTATCAAAAAATCTGGAAGTTTCAAAAGCGCAAGTTTCATCTGACACCCCTGCAGGATCTAGTGCCATGGTCAAAGGAGAGAATGTTATTGTTTTTCTGATGTTTATCTGCATCAAGGGTTGAGTGCACAGGCTTAGTCATAACTTCCTGCAGATCCCCTGAGGCAGAGTTGCAAGTTACCTCGAATGCCTCGGGAAAGGAAAGTTGTCATGGCTCGTGAGAAGGCGTTTTCTGGACAGTTGCCCAGCGATTAAACTGCTGCCTCAATGTGGGTGTAAGGTTGGGAACCCTGTCCCCTGTCGGTCCATAGGTTGTGATAGAGCCTGATGGGCAGGTGTTAGGCCGGGACTCAGGGAATGATAAGGGGGCAGACATGCGTGAAAAGGAGAGAGGAGATAACTATTCTCACCTGGGGGAAAAGACCATATCAGATTCTACCATCGCAATCACCTAAACACATGAAGCTGTCAAAACAGATTTGCCCCGATGTTCCAAAGGACTATCTCCAACTGCTATCACCGTCACCTGAGACAGATTAAAACCCAAAACTCTATTTACATCGTCATAGAAACAGTTTTTTTCCACGTTTGGGTGCCGGGAAGAGGCAATAATCTCCAGAGGGACTGTGTGAGTTTCATAACATAAAAGGCTCCCTAAGATTTGTAAAATGACCCAACCAAGCCGAAAGCCTGTTAAAAAGACTCTCTTACACTAAACCCTAACGCTAATCACATCTTTATTTTGGATCCAGATAGTTGAGCCATTCTGTGTTCATCAAGAAAGAAACATAACCATTACTGTGCAATCCAACTCTCATGGCACACAAATGGCATAGAGACATTTAGCGAGAAGTGCTAATTCCCCCTTTTGTCTGTGCTCTGTAACTCATTCCCACCATGTGGATTGTTGTCTGTAGCTATGTTGTTGGAGTCCCTCGGGATCCGTTGAGGGGATTTTTGTGTCTCTTTCTATTGAGACTTGAGACTTGAGAAAACACACTTGGCAGTGTGATTGATGGTCTAAATAACGCGCTGGCTTGTCATTTGTGTACTTGTGTTGCTGTTTCCCATTTCAGTGATGACAGTGACATGGCATTTGGCCCCCATCGTTGTGGTTTCAATGAATTATGTGGCCTTTTGACGGTTGTCTTTGCTTCCTGGGACTGATGGGTTCAGGTCTATTGGACAACTTTTCAACCCAACTTTTGATTATTAGAAAATACCAGTGATTAAACTTTGTGATATTTGTGGTTTGTGGTATTTAAGAACTTGATCAGTCTGGTCGAATGAACTGTAGACTTTTATTATTAGGAATGTTTTCAATATTGTTTATGTCCTTTGTTTAATGTCAGAACTCGTCATTAACTTTTACGGTCCAGGAGACTCCGCAGTCGGGCCGAAACAATGAAGATCAACCCCAGTAAATCAGAAAAAGAAACAAGGAGGGATAACAAACACACCGCACACAATGACTCTTCCACATGGGGACAATCATACTTCTTACGATTCCCTCCAAAACAGTCCACGCTAAATGAAATGAATTGCTGGTGTAGTCATAACACTGAGGCAGCCAGTCAATTTAGTGCCCTCTTGGAAGCACAGTTTCAACATGCAGTTGTTCTTGTGGTCCGGTGTGTGGTTCCAAACAATGATCTGGATGGTGACTTTGTGCTCTCCTCCTCCTGCAGGCTTCACACGGCCCAGAGAGCCATCAAGCAGACCCAAGTGACGGTGCAGAAGATTGGGAAGGAGATCGAGGAGAAGCTCAGGACGACTGCGACATGCACAGAGCGGGTAAGCAGCGCAGTCAAACATCAGCAACAAGTTCCAACTCATCAGCAACTTTCCTTTAACCCTCTGAAACCCACAATAGACCCATTTTTGTCTTTTTTAGGGGTGTACAGGGGGTCTTTAGGGGGAGATAGCGGGTCAGCAGTAAATGTCATATAGAAGTGGTGTACACCATCTGAAAGCTGGGAACCTGAAAATTAATTTGAGATGCAGCTCAGCACTGTGTGTCAACTTGTTCTAGTCATTAATAAGAAGTAAACATGAATTAATTAATTAAGATAAATTGTAAAGTGTATAAGGGCTAAGAACATTATGATTGAAGTATATAATGGTCATTCCCATGCTCAATTATGTCTCATAAGTTGTTGCAGCAATTTTTGGGTTGATGCCATTTGGCACAGATTTGGTGCTAAATTTAACTATTTTTTACCACTCAAAAATGTATAAAAATGATCAATAATCCCTCCAAAATACCACATTAAGACACCAAGACCTTGAGGAACACCATAGAAAAACCATGCTGTGATTTGGCATCAAATTCATTCAAGAATTGCATTTTTCAGCGATTGGATGACGAGCACTTCTGTTCTGGAAACTGCTCAGAAACCCCCTTTTTGTCAATCTACCTAGGAAAGCCATCCATCCTCTGAATGCTCTAGGTCTGTAGTTTTTGGTTGTAAAGTTTCATGAGGCTGCGATTATGCTAGAGGTCACCACAGATTATTTTATACAGTGAGGTCAAATTTTAAAAAATGACAACTACAAACTACAAAACTACAATGAAATGGCTACTATGGGGACTAACATCATCACACATGAATATAATTGGGCTCATTAGATCCACACGAGCCTCAGCTTTACAGTGATACCTAATTTATGCAATTCCAAGACTGTTTAGGGACCCCAGTATATTAAAATATGAATATACATAATTTATGAATAAGCTGCATGGTTACTACATGGTTTTTGCCCAAAACTGCATGTGATTATCATAAAGTGGGCATGTCTGTAAAGGGGAGACTCGTGGGTACCCATAGAACCCATTTTCATTCATATATCTTGAGGTCAGAGGTCAAGGGACCCCTTTGAAAATGGCCATGCCAGTTTTTCCATGGCAATTTATCCTAACTTTGGAGCGTTATTTAGCCTCTTCTGTACCTTCACTCTAGCTCTTAAACTGAACCTGCTACAGCCTCTGAAAGACAGTAAAGTCGGCCGAGTCCGCGGCAGCGTTTAAGCCGTTTATTTGATTATTTTCAGTAGCAGTCGGTGTTGCTGTTTCATCAGCTCATGTGATTGTAGAAATATGTAAACATTTCAGGTTTTTGAGAAGGTGTATTAAGATGAGGTGCAGTTTGAGATTTAATGTTTTCAAAGAGCGCTCACAAGGGAGCGGTAATTGCTGTGATCAGCAATAGCAGGCCCCATTGGCTTCTACAATAACAACAAACATCAGCAAACTGTACCGCGCTAAATACTTAAGTGAGATTTCAGAGCTTGTATCACCCAAATCCCCGGTGTAATTGTAATGTAAAGATATGTGAGAGGTAATTATACGCTTTAAGCAGCTATTGTATCCTTTTTGTTTTGATGGCTCAACTGAAAAGTAGAAAGAGCAATATCCCGTCTGACTAAATGACCAAAACCCAGTGTTTATGTTTCCACCTCCTGTCATATATCCTCGACTGGGATCCACAGCAAAAGCAAGAAAGCATATTTAACATTTTTGGAATTGGCAGCCACACAGCTGTGAAAACGGAGCACTGATCCCAGGTTTGACATTGTGTTTATTGTAAACATTCACTTCAAAAGCATCCCGTCTCCTCTGCTGTTATAAAAGCCCCGAGGCAGTGACACTCTGATGTTTTTATCCTCCAGGTAGAGTTGCCTTTGGAAAAAGCGCAGCTGGGATATGTTTGTGTCCACACAGTGTTTTAAATCTATTAGATCAGTGTTAATTTTGGCAGCTATTTTAGATTAAGTCTTAGTCTTAAAACGAAAGTGCTTATTAGTTTTAGTCACGTTTTAGTCATTTTTATCCTTCATAGTTTTAGTCTAGTTTAGTCGCCAACAACTCAAAACGTTTTAGTCCAGTTTTAGTCACCGAAAAGTAATTTGATTTTGAGTGCGTGCGTGTTTGAGACAGAGAGAGAGTGACAGAGAGAGGGGTGAAGATAAGGTAGAAGGTGACAAAAATAAAGAGAGATTTTGGTAAAGTTCAGGGATGCGACGATCCGACTTTTTCAGTCCCTATAGCGATAGTGATACCTGGGCTTTGGGTATTGGCCGATCCGATACCAGTGTTTAATTGATAAGCTGTATGCCAAATAAATACCTAGATATGAATTTATTTAAATGTTCTTTATTATTAAAATAATAAATCATACACCAGCAACTTGGTAAACAATTTTCAATATTAACAGGAATTACAATTCAAGTGTAAACCTTTGTAACGCAGCAACAAATTGGACAAATCTTAAACAGGAATTACAGTTCTAGTATAAAATGTGTATAGTATATAAACATAGATTTGAATTTATTAGATTGGCCCCATTGTCACCGATATCCAATCCAGCTATTTGAGTCCGTATCGGCCCGATATCCGATCCGGTATTGGCGCATCCTTGGTGGAAGGTGACAAAAATAAAGAGATTTTGGTAATTTTTTAATGTTTTTAAACTACATTTTAGTCTCGTCTTTTTTGGTCAACGATATTGCATGTTTGAAATCGTCACCGTTAGTGTTTAATCACGTTGGTGCCGTCTCATCATCATCTCGTCTTAGTCATGGAAAAAAGGTCATTGACAAACGTATTTTGTCATAGTTTTAGTCAACAAAATGAACACTGTACGGGACGGTGTGTATTATGTATGTGCTTTTGCACAGATCCCAAATTTAAAGGTTTACAGTGCCTCTGTAGAGTGCCGCTTTAGACAGCTGTTACAGCTGTTGCTTTCCATCACGCTCTCATCGGCTTTTGATATGGTTTGTTCCTTCCCCCAGACCCTTCACCCTACCTTTTTAAAGTAGCTCCACTATAGCCTTTTCAAAGCCCTCCCACAGAAAACATTGAGGCTCCATTCTTTTGCCACAAAGGAATCCTTTCAAAAAACTTGCCTCTGATATTTCCCCCTCAGTGAAACATTCCTTAAAAACCCTTTTCAGAGCTCACATCAGCTAATAAATCACATAATCCTCGTCCTCCACCTTTCCGTTAAAAAACCCGCCAAGAGTGAGTGGAGCATTGTGTGGCTCTTCTAAGGGTTTCCCTCTCTGCCTTTGGAGAGCTCAGTACTATCCTTCTGTGCGCGTCACAGTGAGCGTGGATCAAAGGGGGACAGCATGGAGGCCACCAGCCCCAGCACATGGCCCTTTCACCCTCTCACCCACTCTCTGCTATTAATCTGCTGGGTTATATCATGCCCCCCCCCCCCTTTACGCCTGCTGCTTATTTACTCAGCTGACCCGCTGCTGTTTGATGTTCAGTAGGAGTCAGACGGGCCCTGCTGGTCGGTTACAGTCTCTCTCACACACACACACACACACACGCACACACACACACACACACACACACACACACACACCGACACGGCTCTGACCCACTTGTCAACTTTGTCGCTCAGTGAAAGTGTAGGAGGCTCTCGGTTCGTGCCAAAGCCAGCGGTGGTTAACATGCAAGCATCAGGGAGCGACACATTGAAGGGATGGAGGCTCTATCAGTCTTCTCTCTCTCTCTCTCTTTGCGACTGATACCCCTCTCTGTTTTCGCTACATAGCCCTCAGAAGTCTTCAAGAAGAAGCATATCTGTGTTTCCTCTGATCCAGGCCACGATCACTATCACTAAGTGTGTGTGATGCCGCAGTCCCTGCTTGCAAACTACAGGGTGAATAACAAGGCTGGATCTCTTGTTATCCTGCCAGCAAGCTCTCTCCCTTCATTATCCATGTCATTCTCTGTTGAATCTCCCTGCACATTTCTTTGTCATCATCCACATAGACCCCTAAACGTCGCCTCTTAAATCTCTCTTTGCATGTTTTGAAGTTGCTCGTTCACCCCAACTTATCATTTTTCATTGCATGTTTCTGTTAACTTCCAATCTCTCCCCTTCATCTACTGTACACCACATCCATATCCATCAGTCTACGCATCCCTAGTGCTGTTCCTCATTAGATGGTTAGCCCACTGTAGCCCCCCCTCTACCAGATAGAGACATGAAGCCTGATGAAGTTGACACCCTATAGAGAGGGCAAGATGTTGACTAATGACTGCACACTGATGCTGCTGCTGGACAGGGAGTATGTGGTGAAAGAGACGCCAGCCGAGAGTTGTGGGTACAGAGACCGAGATAGAGACAGACACTCATCTGGAGTGGATAGGCTTTATTGTGGTCTCTCACTCGGGTTTGTGTACCTCAACACATTTGCGTGTGCCATGGTTCTCTGTGTGTTGGGCGTTAGTCTTAAATAAATGCAGGTGTTCCTGGTTTAACCACATTAAAATGCAATTTTTGATGCCGATTTAAACCAGGGCTGTTGAAGTTAACACGATAATAACACGTTAACGCAAATTTGTTTTAATGCAATTCATTTCTTTGACGCATTAACTTACAATTTTTAGGTTGTAGTGGGCTTTGAAGATACTGGTATCATATAAAACTAGAAAAAACCTAGTGAATATAATGGTATCAACCATGTCATACTAGCTTGTCGTGAAGGAGGTTAAATAACCTCCAAGCTTACGCAAATTTTGGCAAGGAAAAATTGTCAAGGCCATTTTCAAAGGGGTTCCTTGACCTGCAGCATCGCCCTGTTGGGGATTCTTTCACAACAATGACCGGCTCGCTGTACATTATCCCTTACATGCAGTATATGTGAGGGCTTCTGGACAATATTTGTCACTGTTTTGTGTTGTTAATTGATTTCCAATAATACATATAAGCATACATATTCATAAAGCAAGCATATTGACAAGGAAAACAAAGCTGGAAAATAAAGGCAAAGAATAGACAGGACTATTATGTACACAAGTATGTGAAAAAAATTATATTGTATAAATGTATATAAAAAGCACCAATGACCAACAACAGAATAAGAAATTAAAAATCTATACACAAGTCAGGTGTTCTGTATGTTGTTAACAATACAAATAGTGCAAAGAAATAAACAGTGAATGGATGTACACGGACTGGATGATTATGTACATGTAAAGATGACTATATACTGTATGTGCAGCGTGTAGGATTTATATTGACAGTGACAGATGATATGTACATATTTGAAACATTGTGCATTAAAATTCTTGTCATTAGTTGCTGACGGTGGATTCCGGATTATTGACGCCGAGAATTAGCTCAGTGGATTTGCATTAAATCAATGTGACATGGGAACATAGTTTGTTTTTGAGGGAGCTTGTTGGAATTTCGGGGTCTTTACGAAGGGTAATAACCACTAAAAATTGCTGTGCCCACATACTTAATATTGTTATTCATCCTCTCTCTCTGTTTTCTCTCCATGTCATTCTCTTCCGTTTGCTCTGAGCAGAAGAAGGAGCGAGAGTGCATGCAGCTGCGTATAGCTGTGCTGCGTAGTGAACTGCAGCGGCAGAGGAAGGCGCTTGGCAGGGAGATAGACCTGCGGCAGAAGGAGAGAGCGCAGCTTCAGAAGAAAGGTAAAGCCAATGAATGCACATACATACAACACTTAGACTGATGTGCCTGTTAACACCACGACACTACCAGTTTTATTGTTGTAATCCTTTCCCTGAAGATACAAAGATTAAACAATTTTCTTTATTATACCCTTTGTTAAATGTTCAGTTGTAAATCAAGTACCCCACCCAAAATGAACGTTGTCAGTATCTTTTGTTATTTTTTTTCTATGTTTTCCATGTTATTGTGTCACCAGTTATAGAAAAGACAAGTTAAAGACGAGTTTGTTACAAAGCAGGTGGATTCTGACTGCACATATCTATAAATTCAGTTATTGAAACACTGTATAAAATATGTCTTAAATCTACTCGATTTACCATTTTTGTCACCTTCAACATGTGATTTTATTGTACAGGAAACTCTAATTTTAAACACATCGTTCCAGGTGTCAGAGCTGTCTGACAGCAGCAGGTAGACTGTGTGTGTGCTCTATTACCTGTTCAGTTGGGAGTACAGTAGAGTACAGTAGAGAGTGTTGTCACATACAGGAAACGTCTGTCACGCTCCCAGTCAGAGGATTGGAGTCACTCAACACACATATACCCATAATGCACACTGCAGTATATAGAGCCATTCCTGTGGTTTCTGCAGCCTGTGCCAGGCCACTAAAGCTACGGTGTTTGTGCAGTGGTGTCATTTATTTAACCCTGTGAAGTCTGCAGCTCTTGACTGATGTCTGAGAGCTGAGGAGGGATTTACTGCTGCTTGTTACTGTTCATAGGGAAATAAAAAGGCAGTGTGGGTGAATCTTGGCTTGACAAAATGTACACATAAACCCAAACACGTATGTAGGTGTACGCAGGTTTGCTTAATAATAAACACTAACATTTTTATAATTGCATGTACCCACAGTTTGTATTATAATTTCAGTGTATTCTTCATTGGCTGCAGCACATGAACTTTTTTTTTCTTTTCTCAACTTTGGCTACCGCTGTTTCATATTTAGTTATGTGTTTCTCATGGTGCTCATAAAAACTCAGGTTTAATAGCAGCCACATACACCTGCCCTGCACAGTGAGTCTGTTGATGGCTTTACTGCATCAGAAGTACTTTTCTACTGTAGAATGAGAACAAACGGCTATTAAATCAGAATAACAAAAACAACTGAAGTTCATTATGACAGACAGAATCGGCCTGATAGTTGGAGACTAGAGATGTTCCGATACCATTTTTTCCTCCCCGATACCAATTCTGATACCTGAACTTGTGGTAACGGCCGATACGAGTACCGATCCGATACCAGTTTGATAAAAAAGATATATGGCCTGGCTCAGGTTAAACCCTTTGTAAAACATGAACACTTTCTTTTATTATTCAGTTTGTTACAAAGAACATAAATAAATGAAGCTAGAAATAAATAACAGTTCCGTATTCTCTTAGCTGTCTCCTCGGTGGACAGCCTGTGTGCTAATTTGTCCTGCGGGGTGCAATATTCACACACTCTACTAGGGTACTGCCACCCCTCGAAACGGAAGCCTTCCATACGGTACATATCGCCGTTTTACTTGTTGGATTTTCCACCGTGAAATATTGCGGGAACATATAATACAATATGGGAACAACTCTATTGGAGACTTAACTTGTCCCCGTGCAACTTTTTAAAATGTATTGTATGCACTGATATCTCGGCTCTCGTGTCATCAGAAATGGCGTTTGTCTTAAAGTGGGCTAGGTGCTATCTATAGCCCCTTTTCCACCGGAGGAACTCTCCCCCCGGAACTGAGAACCTTTTGAGGAAATCATTGCGTTTCAACCGCAGGGACCAGGGTCTAAATTAAGTTCCGGTGACATTTTATGGGGCCTTTTAACCCCGAAAACGGCCCTGGTTGAGGGATAGTACTTTCTGAAAGTACAGGAAGTTTCGGGGTGGAGTTTGCAGGGATGACCGCCTCTGATTTGTCAAACAAACACACAGCACTACAGCTTCAACGGCTTCAACTCGTGTATCGCTTCATTTATAAACAAGGAAGTACTCTAGTACTGATTTATGACGAGGGGAGAGCATTTCTCTTTGTTTGACAACATTGAAAGTTAGGCTCTGCTGTAGGCAGACAAGAGATCGTGAGGGCGAGTGGTAACGTTAGACGAGGGAGACAGCTTGATGGTGCTGTGAATGAAAGAAAGAAAACTTTTTAGAAAACGTTTTTTAGATGAAACAGGCAGACACACTGAACTACAGGCTGCAGAGTGTGTTTACTGCTGCGACCACCAGCAGCTCTCGTCTCATGTCACGTTGCTTTTTCATACATCAGCGGAATAATTAGCTTAATCTTTGCAGGTCTTTAGACCACGGTGTAAACGCAGACAACCGTGGGCTGAAGGAACCTTTTAGTTACTTGAATAGTTGACTAAAAGTCCCGGGAACTTTTGGTGGAAACCCGGCTTATTGGAACCTTGTGTCAGTAAGATCAGCTAGCTCTCTGGTCAAAGGGCAGGGACACCTCACTGAGCCACCAACCTGAGGTGGGGATGATCAGCATGTAGTCTGCACATGCATGCAGACATCACACACTCATACAAAAAGACGGCACTAAGAAGGGTTCAGGGAGAAGTTTCCTTTGTGCTGCTATTCAAAAAAAAAAAAAAAAAAGGGCCGTTAATCCTCTGCCTCTTTACCTGTCACCACTTCGTCTACAGCCAAAAGAACTCACTGCTCTCCTTCTCGGCAGCTCATTGATGGCTTCTTTCCAGACTGGACAAGTGCTTATTAAGAAACAGAAGAAGAAATTCCTTCAGCTGGTTAAAGAGGGGAAAGGTATTTTAGGATAAATTGAAATGCTGTAGCTGAATAGGCCTTGCTGAAAATCATGTTGTTTTTTTCTCCCAGACTCATAACTCAAAAGCTAAAAGCCATATGCTGCTGAGCCCCGCTGTACTTCCAGCTTGTTGTTTAACTCTTCCAATCAGCCTGCACATATTCATTTGTTTCACTATCGGAAAAAGGCCCTGCATTAATTACGGACAGGATACTCTGGGAGACAGGCGTTTACAGTATTCCATACAGCAGCTGATTTTGTGTCTGATTATATTTAGATTGGCACCAAGACGTATTTGTTTCATCTGATCTCATCTGTCATTGTGGAGACACATATGTTTTTATCAATCGTAGCTCTAATTTCAGTTTGGAACTTTCCTCTTGAGACCGTTGGCTTGTATGTCAAAACACACACAAACTTGAAGAAGCAAATTTTGTCCCTTTCGATAAATCATTTAGATCAGTCATTCTCAAAGTGGGTTCCATGGCACAGGAGGTGCGTGAGATTATTTGCGATGAATTATAAAATTGTGCTGTATTATTAAAAAGTGCATATCTACAGATGGAGACCATTTGTGGCAGGGAAACAAGCATATTGTGTATTGTATTGTAGCTTTGGGCCAATAGAAACTCTGATATGATTGTGACACACAGCAAAAAGTTGAAGCATTAACTGAAAGTCAGCCCAGACTGGTAGTTTTAAATGTCTGGATTTATTAGGATTATTGCTACTGTTAATTATCAGAAAGCTTTTAAGATCAACTAGAAAAATAATTAAAAGATATAAATGTTGTCAGGTTGAGTCCAAATGCAATTACATTATTAACATGATTCAAATTGAAATGTGTTTTGGTTTATCGCTATCAAACAGGTCTGAAGTATTTAGGTTGAAAAGTTTAAGAATACAAATAGTTCCAATGGCGTCGTAGGGCGATTTCACAAGCCAACATTTAGTCCGCTTTAATCAAACTCTGGTGCAGTTCAACCTCTGGTGCGGTTGTGAACGCAGTAATCGTACTCTGGTGGGGACCAAAAACGCTTGCGAGAGGTGGTCTCGGACCGTTTCCAAGTGAACCAAAACACAAGCTGCCTCTACGGGCATTTGTTGACATGGACATAACAGGTTAACATGAGTGGGAGAGGACTGACCTGGACTTCTGGGCCAAAGAGAACATACAGAATATGCTACATAAAGTCCGCAAAAACAGTGACTTTTATAGTTATAAACTGGAGGAGAAGGGATTTGTGTGCAGTCGATCAGTGCTGAGTCAAAGTCCGCGATTCCCTGCAGAGAAGTGGCAGCTCTTGAGATTAAAAAAGATAAATTGGTTCCTTCTTACACTCTCCTCAGCAACTTATTTTCATTGGTCCGCTTTGATTTGTACACTGTGAAACTGAACCAGACTAAATAGAAAACGAACCAAAAGTATCAATTTCACTCTGATTCGGACTAGCCAAACGGACTAAGGCTTGTAAAAGTGCCCTTAGACTACAAATGGTAGTTAGCGGGGGTCCTTGGAAAATGTTCTGCCCTGTAAGGGGTCCCTGGCCCCAAAAAGTTTGAGAACCCCTGATATAGACAAGCTGGCGGCAAATAGGCCAATGTTGATTCGATTAGAAGCGAGTGTTTCATTTGTTGAATTTCCACACATTCCGGTGCTTATTAGATACAGGTTTCTCTCTGAGTTTTATTGACAGTTTGTGTAAGAACATTGCTATGCAATATATCCCCAGAGGGCATCCCGCATTGGACTGTTAATCTCCATTCTTGGTCACGTTCTGTAGGATCTCATCTGTACCTGGCTGTGTGGTCTTCCCATCTCTCACACAGTCTTAGGGCCCATTAGCCAGTAACTCTTATCATCAGCCTGCTATTCCCAGGAAACTGGCCTCTCTCAAAACAAGTGGCCCAGAAAACCCAAACATAGAGTCAGGGTCCTGCAGGTGTGTGTGTGTCTACATGTGAGCCTGCAGATAAAGATGAGATGAAAGTCGGGCGTCCGCGTGTTTTGAAAAGTGCCTATTAGAATGTTGTTGCAGACTGGCTGATGCCTATTCTGCGTTCATCTTTGTTCATGTGTACGTGCTCCCTCTACGCCATCCTGGACAGTGTTTGCATAATGAAACACATGAAACACATCAGCAGTCGGTATCATCCTGATGACAGGTTAACGACTAGCTGTTCAATGCCCGCTGATTTACAGTAATGGCAGTGAAATCATAGCAGGGGTGTAGACTTGAGAAAAGCTGTTGTTTTTCACTTCTCCTTCAAATGCACACATAACTCACGCTCAAGTCCACCGTACGTCTTTCACACGATCCATAACAGAGGACATATGAGCATGACCGCACTTCTTTTTCCTTCTTTATGGCTGTGAAAGTTAAAATAAAAGTCATACTCTCCTCCAACCAGATTTAATGGGTTTGGTTTTTGGTGGGGTCACACTCTTGTCACAATTTCCTCCAGCCTAATTTCCCTCCTTCCACCTTGAGCAGATGACATAAATCAAGTCCGTGAACGGCGTTTATTGTACTTAATAACGGTAGTTATTCTCACGCTCTGTAACACAGCCAGGGCTCCTGACCAATAAATGTCAGTGGTTGGGTTTCTCAAGTGTAAGGAACACAGTTTAGTGAAGGTATGGTGTGAGGAGGTATTTGTCACCTCAGAGAAAAGGTCTCATATTGAAGCTATCATCATTAGGGCTCCGCTAGCAGCAGCTTTACACATTCAGCTGGCTGCCATCTTGACTGAGAATAAGGGTTGACGGCTACTGCAGTCAAACACTCGGCCTAATGACTCACTACTAAGTCTTTCTACATTTTTCTTGCTTTTTTGTCAACCCCCCTGACATCCCACTCAGTCTCTGTCCAGCCTGGTCGCACACAAAGGCGTATGAATGACACGGTAATGCGCAAGGCAAAAGTGTTCTGGCTTTTGGCGTGTCATTTGCACGCCATGTAGTCTGTATTGCTACGATCAGAGCTAGTGGCGCAGAATACAAAGGGAGAAAGTTTGCTTATGGCGGGCGGGGGTTGAGGTGGATGGGCTTTACAAACACTGGACTTTCAACCAGGAGACTTTTGCAAGTTATGTTTGTGATGAGTTTTTTAATGACGTTTGGGACATGTTTTCGGTGCTCATGTTACCTTGTTTCCGTACATATTGTACTAAGATTGCGTACTTATTTTAAGGCCAACCATGAGGTTTTTCCTAAACCTAACTAAAGGGCTTTGTTGCCTTAACCTTAGTCAGTGGTTTTGTTGCCCCCTACTGGTACTACACCTTCATACACACGTGTTAACGTGACACTGACACGCTATCCTCTGGTGGACAGGCAGGTCTATTACACGCTTTGGCGTGATACCGGGTTGCTCTGTCACAGCCAAAACTTTCCCTCATATAGCATGAAGAGCCTCGCTTGGTTTAAAAACTAGTCTGTTCTGATGGATTATTTTTTGTCGGAAACAAAAGCATGCTTTTTACAGTTGTTCTCCAACATGCATTCAATACAGTCTTCATAGTTACTGAACTTTTGATCACACACTAGTGTAGTTTATTCCTTTGAAACAGTCTCACAATGCACTTCAGCTCATTTCATTGGTTGTGGTTTTGTTTTGAGTTCATAGCGCTCACTTTATATTTTAGCCATTTATATTTTCATCATTTTACACAGCTGCTTTGAATGATTCGCGGGCCAAAGGTCACTCGATAATGATGTTGCAAAGTGAAACTGAACACCACGGGGCTTTTTAATAAACTGTAAGATCATTTACAGTTTTTAATGTGAGCCAGATTATATGCGCCTTTTTTAAAGATTCTGTATGTGGGATTTTCTCATTAACATTTTGCTGTATAATTTATGGCTGTAATCATTTCTTAATAGCTTCAGTGATTCTTTTGATTCAGTGAGATTATTTTCCTATAATTGCAGACTGATTAAAATTACCACAGAGGGAAAATAATTTTGACAAGAAAGCAATTTTCTGTTAGTTTAAACCAGTCTAGTGTTGGTGCTCTTTATATGATTAAGTGTGTCACTTTTAATGTCCTTAGGAACACCTCACCAAGTCCAGGAACACACACAGAGGTCACTAAGGTCAGGCCTTAGTCTGTACAAACCTTTAAACCAGCAGTTGTCCATTTTGGCGCGTGATTTCCTTCAGAATCCTTCAAAGCCTGCCGTCTGCAGCCAGAGGGACCTTACTGTACAATTAGGGCTGTCAAAGTTAACGCGATAATAACGCGTTAACGCAAATTTTAACGGCATTAAATTCTTTAACGCAATCAATCTTTTGGAGGTTGTAGCAGGCTCACTTTTAAAGCGTGAAGCATGAAGGGTGAAGATACTGGCACCACATGAAACTAGAACAACCGGAGGAATCCATTGGTACCAACCATGTCATACTAGCCTGTCAAGAAGGATGCTAAATAACGCTCCAAACTTACACTACATTTTGGTGAGGAAAACTGGCATGGCCCAGGGGTCCCTTGACCTCTGACCTCAAAATATGTGAATGTAAATGGGTTCTCTGGGTACCCACGAGTCTCCCCTTTACAGACATGCACACTTTATGATAATCACATGCAGTTTGGGGCAAGTCCTAGTCAAGTCAGCACACTGACACACTGACAGCTGTTGTTGCCTGTTGGGTTGCAGTTTGCCATGTTATGATTTGAGCATATTTTTTATGCTAAATGCAGTACCTGTGAGGGTTTCTGGACAATCATTGTCATTGTTTTGTGTTGTTAATTGATTTCCAATAATGAATATATACATACATTTGAATAATGCCAGTATATTTGCCCACTCCCATATTAATACGAGTATTAAATACTTGACAAATCTCCCTTTAAGGTCCATTTTAAACAGATAATAAACGTGTGATTAATTTGCAATTAATCGAGATTAACTATGGATAATTATGCGATAAATCGTGATTAAATATTTTAATTGATTGACAGCCCTAATACATTGTCTTATGTCCTATCTTTTCAACATTACATTCACCAGTAAGTGGGACAGCCATGTAGCATTCTAAATCCACCTCTCATGTTTAATACAGAAGATCGTTTGTCGACCAGGACGCTGCGTGTACACTGCCGTGATATTCGCTGTAGTTTGTCCTTCCATACCGTGATACCAACTGGAACAGGTTAGAGGGATGAAAGAATGACAAGATGGATGGAACAGATAGGACAGAGCTGGGCATTACATGAAAGCAAGAGTGCAATACAGGCCCACGTAGTTGATGTTGAAATATGTTTTCATGTCATCCCTCACAACAGGGATGGCCTGTCTGATCTCTGTCTGACACTATCTGTCTTCCTTGCTAATCTGATGGATACCTGTGCTCCGAGTACCTTTATTTTCTCCCTCCCTCGGTCTCTGTCAGGGTATCTCTTTTTCCACCCTTATGGTGTCAGTTTGAGCAGCATGGATGTGAGTGGGAGTATGTGATAAAAGGCAGGTCCTGTGATCCATCTGATTACAAATGTAATTTCATAATCTTAATTGCTCAAAGCTCGCTTTTCTGCCAGTTGCTGTCATCCCATCCATTTTTTTTAGTTGATTCCCAGCACTCTAAAAGTCTTTAGACTTGTGGATGGTTTTCATGTCCATTTTCAATAGAAGAATGCAGGTAAACACTTGGGCTGAGCTGATATCCAGAGCATTAATATAGCAACAAACAACTATTTGTAAAGATATAGAGGAGTGATGTCTACCTGAGCAGAGAATGAAGTCTCTGTCCCTCAGGGTGTGTTGTAATCAGAGCTTCTCCTTGCATTATTTACATAGTCAGGCCAGCTGTGCATGCTTTTAGTGCATGTTAGCGTCATACGGCGGTTACAGCTGATAATGCCGTCCCAATCAACGTCGTTGCAGAAGCATAGCACCGACCCTCTGGTTCCCCCTCAGGTAAACGCTGTTAGCTCAGTCAGCACTTTCGCCATTGTTTGCAGTTAGCTGCAAGCGGCCCGGCTCACCGTCATCTTAAACTCTGCTCCCCCTCGATTTTTTTTCATTCTCAAACTCGTAACCTTCAGCCCCAACTGATGCTGACTCATAGTGATGTCACTGATAGTTTCCTTTTCATTTGACCAAGCCACATCTCTTGGTTCATCTTACTGTGGAGGAGCAGCGACTTGACAGCGAGGTCCTCCTGCATGGCCTCTCTCTTTCCCTCGTAGTTAAGAGTGAGGCCAGCCACCTTGGGGAGAAACCTCATTACCGATGTTTATATTCACAGTCTGAGCATAAAGCATATGTGATTTTTGGCATGAAGAGTTTTGCTTTGTGGCTCTGCTCTCTCTTCACCACCAAAAATACGTAGCAAACAGGCTGTTTGGTTATTCTGAATCACTGCATTGTCTACCTATTTGTTTACAATTGGGATTATATGTAATAACTGCTGCAAAACAGAGATTTCAAAAGTAAATTAAGTCCTAAAATTAAATAACAAAATATTTTTTTCAATAGATTTGTTTTAGATAGTCAAACCTCTTGTTTATTTAAACCATATGGAACCATAAGTCATGTTTCTGTTGCACTAGTCTGAGACTGTATGAACACAGATTAAAAAAGCATTCTGTTTCAACCTTAAATTACACTTTGCTTCTTTCCGGTTTTATGCTACACTGATGTATTGTGAGTTTGCCAATACTGGAGTTCCACAACTTCTACAAGCTGTATCATCACCGTCCTTTATCTGTCGGATTTTATTTATTTGCTCAGCTCTGTATTTACACAGTCTGACAAATCCTGTAATTTGCATACACATGTTGTTTGGTTTTATGTGGTGTCAAAAGGAAATGGTTTTTGCTGTTTGATCTTGCTTAAGTTTAACAGTGGATGGCAGCCGACCAAACACAAGCCCACCTGGCTGTTCAGCTACAGCAGAACAGAACACACATACAGTACACACCTGATAATTTCCTCTTTTTTTTTCTCTTTCTGTCTCTGTCAGAGGAAGCGTTCTCCGCTCAGCACGAGTGTCTGAAGGAGGAGAAAGAATCCTTAACCAAGCTGCAGAAGGAATGCACCGCCAAGAGGTACGAGTGAACCTGTAATTAGCTATTGCTTTATGTCTGCATAGAAAACACACTTTTTAAACTCATTTACCCCCATCAAGACATTACCCAGGTATGACCCAATGTGTTGCTCAATCGTATTGAGTTGTGATGGGACTACACCCTGCTCCCTGCCTCCCACCGTGCTCTTTCAAAACAAGGTGATGTTTTTGCGGCCGGCGCGGCCTATTTATGTGTTCTAGAGTTTGCACATTGTGCTAAAAAGCCTAATGGCCCGTGTTTGCCTTGGCCTGCGGGGAGACGTGTTCGGCGGGTGCCGACCCTGGATACAGCTTTGTTTGTCTGAGAAGTACCTGGCAGTCACGGAGGGTAAACCAGAGCCCCGGGAAGGCCAGCAGGGGCCGAGAGACCCAGCAAACAGGAAATTAACACCGACACTTGTACATCTGCCTAACATCCATTCTTTGGAAATATCTGTTTCGTTGATGTTTTTCATGGAAATGTCTCTTTTTATTTAACTTCTTTGTTTCTTTTACTTTTAACTAGGGAAAAGTTATGCTGAGCATGCACACTTTTTTCAGCATTTCCACATCCTTGTTTAATATTTCACGGCTGCTGTTGAACAACTTATCTCACAAAATTGAGGCCAAAAGGCATCAGATAGTTATAGTATCTTTATTTGTTACAGATGGATAGATAGATAGATAGATAGAGAGATAGACTTTTATGTGTAAACTAATGTGTATTTAGTTTCTGAGCATTCAATTTCCTGTTTTAGGAAAGGGGTTTGTGAAGGGCTTGCACCTTGGGCTTAACCAATTAGATGAGGCAAAGCCTGCTGGACAGATGAGTGATTTCAGATCAAACGATCATTACACACCAATCTGTGTCCTCTTTCATAAAGCAGCCACACACTGGGGAAGGGAAATGATAAGAGACTGCTAACCACAGGCAAAGCCAAATAGGAAATTCAAGTGTAAGGAGAGGAGCATTGGATGGGAGGGTGCATCACATTCAATAACAATTTACCCCCCCAAAACCCCCTTTCATCTGCATGAAATGATGGGCTATTACCCACAAGTAGTATTGCAGAGGACACCCACACACCCTTCATACAAAGCAGCCGATCATCTGTGTTACTCAGATATGAGCAGTCACAGGAATAGCTGTGCATAATTCCAGGAAGAGTCATGTTATATTCACTCTTTTAAACTATGTTTTTTTTTAGCTGCAGGGATGTAATAGATGTTTTCCATTTGGAATGGGTTTCACACAACTCAATCTCTAGATTAATTGTACATAATACAGTTTTGTTTTCCATATAAAGCCACCTTTACAGTCGTAGCTTTTAAATCTCCTGCATTCACCGCATAGGTTCCTCAGTGATATTATATTATACTGTTGGATGTGGAACATTAGTTTTTTAAGCACCTATACAATGTTTCAAACAGCTTCAACATCCATTTACATGGACAGGAATCCTTGGATTTAGTATTTCAGTATATCTCGGTGATGACCAGCTTTTCACCCTGCCCTCGAGTGTGGCCGTTCGGATCAGGTATAAATACCTTTGTGTTCTGTTGTGGTCAGTCAACACAGCGTACAAACTACTTCTTTTATTTATTTATTCATGTATGTATTTATTTTTATACATTTTTAGATTTATTTATTTATTTTTGCACTTATTTTTTATTCTTTTATTTATTTTTGCATTTATTTATTTATTTTTTATTTTTTATTTTGGCAGGTTCCGTCCTCAGATTCTTTACTCAAGTAAAAATACCAACAAAAAAATCTAAAAATACTCTGTTAGAAGTAAAAGTGTTCAATATCCTTTTTAAGTAAAAGTACATAAGTATTATCAGCTAAATGTGTTTAAGGGAATAGTTTGACATTTTGGAAAAATGTGCTTATAAATGTAGCGTTTAATTAATTGATAAAATGTGACATAAATTGATGTTTCTGTTTTTAATTTGCTCCTTTATTTATTTATCTTTGTGTTGATTCCCTTATTTTTTTACTCTTCTGTTTAATTTTCCCTTTTATTTATTCATGTATGTATTTATATTAATTAAATTTAAAATGTATTTATTTATTTTTGCATTTATTTATTCATTTATTTTTTATTTTGGCAGGTTCCGTCCTCCATACTAGCGTCAAACCCCAGAACTTGTCACTGTGAGGCTTCATAATATTGCCATGTCCTCCAGCCTGTTCTGATAATGGGACAATATGACCTGCACAATGACGCATAATGACTGTCCTATTGTGGATATAAAATGAGTTATATCCTTATATACATATAAATTGCTCTAAATTGACTCTCTAATGATGAGTCATTTAGCTCTCATCCATACAAGCACCAACATTAACGTGCTATCACCCATCATTATGCTGCATAAATATACTCTCCACTGTTCGTCGTGAATCTTTTATATTTCCACCAATTTCAATTACCTTTATGCCTCACAACGGGTCCCTGTGGAGCAGTAAGCAGCCTGGATGATTTCTACCCCTCATTTCCACTTCCTCCCATCATTTCCAACTACACTTCTTCCCCTACTATCCCATCTCTGCTCTTTCTCTAGTCCTTCCTTTGCCTCACTGTTCCCAATGTCCTCCACCCGTTACTACAGCTCCGGTCTCCCTCTGCCAGCCGGCTACTCACTGTGTCCTCGTGTCTGCTTTTGTCTCCCCAGAGAGCAGTTCCTCAAGTCCAACGCCCAGCTCACCTTCCGCTGTCGTCAGCTCCTCTCCGAGCTCTCCTACATCTACCCCATTGATGTGGTGAGTTGAACCCGATGGTACACTGCTGCACAACACATTGTTGACAGGGCAACTGCAAAGAATTATCTGGTTACAGAACCGAGGCTTTGATCAAGCAGAAATGGGCCAGATCGTTTTGTGTACAACAGTTCCAAAGTAATGTCTAATTCTGAATGTTAATTCTATTCCAGTGTGGTATTAGATCATCCAGAGTCACCACCTATCTGTTTAACGTGCCTCTCTGATCAATGTCGCTCTGTTTTCTAAAACATTTGGTATACACATTTCAAATGCTGACACCACTGGCAACGCCGGTGTTTCGTCCCACACAGGGTTTCATCTTGTCTGGCTCTGTTTCTGTGCCTGGTCATCGTCTTTAATATGAAACCTCTCATTTAAATCCGCAGGCTAATCAGTCAGATTATGTCATCTGCGGAGTGAAGCTGCCAAACTCGGAAGACTTTCAAGGTAATTTATTATGCGCCTGCTTGTGAGGGTTACAGGAGGATACGCTGTGGTAAGGCATGCTGAGCAAATGTTTTGCAATAGCTTTAATGCTATATGTGGTTATATGTAAATGTTTGGTGAATAGAAACCAATTTGAAGGATGATCTCATAGATACAGTATCTATGATATCATAAGTTTGGCTACTGTACGTGGCAATTTAGCATTGCTGTGCTATTACAGTCTTTAATGTGCTTAAATGACATAATTTTATAATTACCTGTATGCCATTTGAATGCATAAAAGATATAATGACATAATTGTATCATCAATATTTTTACTAGCAGGGAAAGGTTGACATTCCTCTTAACTCTAGGCTAGTTCTACACAATAAAAACCACACCGTAGACACACATAAAACATGTCTTGCCTCATACTGTGTGTGAGATGAGTTAGCAATGATTGCGCAACTATGTAATCACATTCCTGCAGCGAAAACAATCTTTGATTTCAAATTAACAGGCACGCACGAACGAACCGGTGTGTTTTCGCCAAGTTTTTTATTTTTTATTTTTTATTTTTTATTTTTCTCCTTCTGATATTAGGTGCATTTCCATCCACCTGTTTTTATGAGCATTTTCAATTTGTGCATAAAAACACCTGAGTGGCAAAAGCAAAAAAATGTGAAAAATCTTGATATATCAATAAAACGTTTTAAGGCTTGGCTGAGGTGGAAAATTTGGTGTGTGTTTTTATATATATATATATATATATATATATACAGCTCTGGAAAAAATTGAGACCACTTCAAAATTATCAGTTTCTCTGGTTTTACTATCTATTGGTATGTGTTTGAGTAAAATACAAATTTTTGTTTTATTCTATAAACTACTGACAACATTTCTCCCAAATTTCAAATAAAAATATTTTCTTTTAGAGCATTTATTTGCAGAAAATGACAACTGGTCAAAATAACAAAAAAGATGCAGTGTTTTCAGATCTCGAATAATGCAAAGAAAACAAGTTCATATTAATTTTTAAACAACAAAATACTAATGTTTTAACTTAGGAAGAGTTCAGAAATAAAATTTTCATTTTACTCAAACACATACCAATAAATAGTAAAACCAGAGAAACTGATAATTTTGAAGTGGTCTCTTAATTTTTTCCAGAGCTGTATATATAGCTTAAAATATACAGCATAAAAAAGAAGAAAGAATCTCGACTTGGAACCTTTAAGTGAGGAAAAGTTTGTAGTTTTGGAGCCAGGCTTGTGTGCCGTACAGACGAGGAACTGGGTTGATTTGCATTCTTCTGTTTTTTGAACACGTATCCCTTCTGATCTCTTGTTGGATGCTGATGGAGGAGTTGTTCAGTATGCCAAAGTCTTACATAGTCTTCTCACAAGATGCTTTAGTAACTGCTTCCACCACCCCAATGAGACACAGCCACAAAACCACACGATTTAATATCACAGACACAGTATTAGCCAACAGAACTCTGAAAAAAAGGTTATGTCAGCAGGCAGTTTCAGCCACAAAGGCCTTGCTATCACGTTGGTGTGGTAGGTTAGAGTAAGGGTCACGCTGGATGTGTCATGATAAATGGGGTTTGCTGTCGCAGCGAGGGAAACGTGATGACTTCATGACCTCTCAAAAGCTCGGACTGAATGGGTAATGAATGGTTAGCTCTGGTCTGCAGCACTTGTCCAATACTGAGAACACACTCGCCACTGTCCACTCAACATTCTCCAGCTCCCCTTCCTCACAGCTGGTGAGACCCAGGAGGCCTCCTGAACGCATAATTCAAAAATACCACTCCCAATCTCCTCCGCTCCCTGCTGTCACACTCCACCTGTTAACATATTTTAAGAGCACAGTAGTGACAGCCAGCCCATTTGTGTTTGCAGCAATCACTTGTTCCCATAAGGTGGAGGCCTGTGTCTGCTTCTGCCTCCCAGTCCTGCATAGGTGGACACCTGGCAGTGAGTAAACAACTGAGCATGTGCTGTGGCAGAAGATGAAAGGCCTAACCGAGAACATCCTAATGCATTCACTGCATTACTACTAATGTCTACTAGGGCTGTCAATCGATTAAAATATTTATTCATGATAATTCGCATGATTGTTCATAGCTAATCGTGATTAACCGCAAATTAATCACACATTTTTTATCTGTTCAAAATGTGAGGGAGATTTGTCAAGTATTTAAGACTCGTATCAACATGGGAGTGGACAAATATGCTTACTTTATGCAAATGTATGTATATATTTATTATTGGAAATCAATTAACAACACAAAACAATGACGATTATTGTCCAGAAACCCTCACAGGTACTGTATTTAGCATAAAGAATATGCTCAAATCATAACATGGCAAACGCAAGCCCAACAGGCAACAACAGCTGGCAGTGTGCTGACTTGACTATGACTTGCCCCAAACTGCATGTGATTTTCATAAAGTGGCCATGTGTGTAAAGGGGAGACTCATAGGTACCCATAGAACCCATTTTCATTCACATATCTTGAATTCAGAGGTCAAGGGACCCCTTTGAAAATGTCCATGACAGTTTTTCCTCGCGCAAATTCAGCGCAAGTTTGGAGCGTTATTTAGCCTCCTTTGCGACAATGACATAGTACAAAGTATGACATAGTATTGGCATCACTCTGGCTTTAAAAACTGAGCCAGCTACGACCTCTGAAAGATCGATTGCGTTAATGCGTTAAAAAATTAGTGGTGTTCAAACGAATTTGCCTTAACGTGTTATTAGCGCATTAACTTTGACAGCCCTACTAACTACCATTGCCCTCCTGGTTAGGTGGCTTGTGGTTTGTGAAAAGTAGAGAAGAGCTGTCACGCCATACACATAGTCATTAATATTCCCCCTCTAACATTTCTGCTGTGACATCTTGGAAAGGGCAGCACAACACGCAGAGAGCTTAGAAAGAGAGGATGGAGAAGCATGCATTTTACCCCCTTCATTTCACCCCATTGCTCCCCCCTGCTCTCGTTTGTGTGAGGTCTGCCCCAAAAAAAGCCTGATCAAGTCTGGAATTGTCTGGATGGGTGTCGAGGTCAGTTTAAAAAGGCCTGCAGGAGGAGGATGTTCCACATTAGAGACCAGGGTCAGGGTTAGTTGGAGTCCTAATCCTGCTGGGGGTCAAAGTGGAACAGAGCGGCACTCTGCTGATGCCCTTCGGTGTTTTACATTTAACCAAACTTCCTTCGTCAGCTAAGCCTGACAAGATATCAGCAGTCTCCACTTGCACCCTAAGGTGTCCTTTAGCTGACCTGGTATTCTTGTTAGTGTGTAGCATCATCCAAAAGCACCAGATGCAACGAAGCTGTTTACACCAAGTGCTTTTGTTGGTGCAGTGGACTAAAAATGCAGGAAAAATAATGACTTGTTAAAAGACACAGTACGAGCCGAGGAGCCTACCACTCACTATTGCTATAGTCTATTATTTAAACGCATTAAGATAAAAACCACGGTGATGTTAAGTCTTTGCCTCAAGCAGTGTCCTGCCGCTGTTTGAGAATGTGAAACCACTTAGTGTGTTGTCTTGAAACCATTCCTCGTACTTAAAGCAAGATGGTTCGCTGTCAGAGATGTTCACAAAGGCGTCCAGTTTTCTACTCCTAAAAGTTATTTGGGGCTCAGAGCGGATAGTTATTCGTGATGCTTTTGCTTCTCAAGCACATATCTGAAAGAAATTGGGTATCCAACTGCAACCAATGTTTTTTGGGACTTTTGTGTTGCTGCGCCAAATTTCGTATCACTTTCAAAACACAATCCCACATGAATGCAAGTGCTCTTCTTCCTGTGGATACTTGGTTACCAAACTATCTTCGGTTGGATGTTTATTATACTTTTTTGTTTGGATTCTCAAGATGTGGACACGGTTCGTGTAAACACAATTTCTTTTTCCATATCATGAAAGTGAAATTCCAAACAAAGCAGACTGTGTGCTGTGAAGTTCTTGGTGTGATAAAATACTTTGGAGTGAAACAATAGATTAAAGGCTTTGAGGCTTTGGTGTGTTGGTGTAGATCAACTTAAAGAATAACAAGTACAACATTTCTGCTCAACAACACTCGTGTCTGATGTGTGATTACCGGAACTTCTCTTTTACTTTGTGTCCTGCAGCAAGGGATGATGGGAGCGTGGCAGTCGCCCTGGGTTACACGTCACACCTGGTCCTGATGATCTCGTGCTTCCTGCAGATCCCTCTTCGGTATCCGGTGATCCACAAGGGTTCACGCTCCTCAATCAAGGACACCATCACTGACCGACTCACTGAGAAGGAGAGAGAGTAAGTAGGCTCAATACTTGACATGGGAACATCTAGTCTTAACATGTTTTTCTTTCCTCACAAATACATGTATCACACATGATGCTGTACAGTACAAAATTATCTTCCTGCACAAATTGATTGTTCTAAACTCTGGGACTTTTTTGTAATGGTTTATGATTGGTGAATCCGAACTAACCCTTTAAAACAGGGTCAAACTTTTCGGGGCCAGGGAAAATTTGTGGGTGGGAGTAATGGACAAAATATGCTTGTTTTATTGGTGCAAATGGTCCCCTTCTGTAGATATTTGCTGCTGCCCCCATCCACAGCAGCACATTGCTTTGCACTGGGGGCTTGCCGACCTCCATCTACTGTAGGTAACACTGTGGATAAGTACCTCATACAACCCCACTTCAGTAAATCCAAACTATCCCTTTAACAAGTGTGGGTAATGTGCTCAATCTTATTCCGTTGTCTGAGTTGTAGTATCGCAACAAAATCTCCCAAAACCTGTTCTGCTTTTACAAATCTTCCCCTGCATGCTTCCAAATCTTTACTTGCATATTGAGGAGCACTAAAATTAGGTTTATGTTCGCTTTACTTCTTTATGTTAGTTTTGTCTTCAGAGAATTCTCATAATTAAATACTAAATTATGTTTTTGATTTTGTAATAAATAAAAGTCTGACTCTGCTACTATGTTCCTCACCCATCTGTTTTGAGTGAATATTTTTTACTGCAACTCTTTTCAATTTTGCAGACCAATTTGGAACATTTGCATAGTTGTATCTTTTGGAAAGACATCACTGTGCTCACAGAAAATTGTCGTTATTAACATACGGACTGTAGAATCTAATTTGAATACTCACTGGACCAGAACGGCTGTAAGATGAAAGGGGCATAAATCAGACGTTTCAGCTGGTGCTCATTTCCAACTGCAAAAGTCAAGATTCAAAAAGCATTAAACATTTGTTACATTTTTAACACTGTTAACAAGAACGTACATATGGTAAAACCTAGAGTTCATGCTGAGTGTTTATTTTTATGTATATTATCACCATTCTTTTATTTCCACCAGCTTTATTACACTTTCAGTAATCCCTCAAACCATAAGAGCCACATCAAATAACTCTGTGCTGCCATATTTCAAAGACCTGGGATATTGTAGTCAATAAATTGCCTGCCTTGTTATACTGTTATTCTCTTTGAGGCCCGACATTAAAGATTTCAACGGATCATAAATTCAGATATTTAGTACAGAGTGGTACTGTGTGTGCATGGAATTGTAACCCTAGAGAGGCTTATACTGCTTAACTAAGAATTGTTAATCTAATCATCATCCGCAGTGAAGTTTATTTTTATGCAGGGTGTAAATGGCCAAAGTATTCTTAAAAACTTATGAATGCATCTCAAGACCTTTTGAAAATTGGAATCATAAACTGTGCAGAAATAAATGTCTGGCAGGATTATAGATGGAATCTTTCAATTGAGTTGAACCCTCTCTTATTTTTAATGTGTCAGTTCACGTCCCCTAGTGTCCTCGCCGGACCATTTGGACATGTGCCGCTGGATTTGACATTATAGACATGACAACTGACTATTTGTATAAAAATGTAGCCACAGACTGACCAGACACGGTCCAGACATATACTCAGTTTTGACCGAGACTTGTTTTCATAAAATCAGATACATGTCGGATTTTATGCAACGCAACCTCAGTCTGAACAGTCATATCGGAATTCATGTGACTTTTACGTCACTCTAGATCGACATACGTCACAATTCTGCACTGTGAAGCCATTCACGTCACAACCCCACCACTCTTGGCTCCGGTCCCGCATCCACACACCTCCGTACAGAAGTAGCAGCCATTGCTTCACAATACCCATAATTAAAAATGTGTCCCTCTTTCTCCTCATTCTCGTCATCATTCGCTCACAAATTCGCTGGCTTCCACTGCACATTAACTTCTAAATTAAACCATAGCAACCATGTTTTTCTGCTACTTGTCTGAGTCAGAGTGGCAGTCATCCTGGGTAAACTAAGTTACAGTGACTGCAGTAACAGTGCAGAATACAAGAGGGATTATATTTGCTGTCATCACACCCCTCAGTTGCATCTTACTATCCTGTCTTCCATTAGTTGCTGGTAGCTGCAGTACAGTATTCGGTGTATAAGCAAAAACAGATAAATTCCAAGAGGATTTGGATTGGATAAAATATCACGGGCCTCTAATGTGCACTCAGTATCTTTTATTCCAATACATAACAAGAACCAATTATAGTGCGTACATATTTACTGCATTGTCTGGTTGTGTGTTGGTACTAGAAAGTTCTGCAATGTTTTTTCAGAATGTTACATTCATTAATCAATGCATCTTTTACAGGAGTCTGTAAGGCCCAGTGCTTTTGCATTGATCGTCTCATTTACCACATTTGGTGTAAACAGCTGTTTTCTCTGTAAACTTAGCTGTATTGTGCTCTGACACATTCATATGATGTGGAAACCTCAAACTTCTTAACAGTCAGGCCATGAATAATGACTTTTTGAACCAAACCAATTATCTTTCTTTAGAAAACGCTCACTTTTTCTTACCGTTTTTTTTTCTGGTTTAATTTTCTTTGACTGCATTTGCAGCTTTCAAGGTTTGGATGTCTGGAGCTTCACACCAGTACATCAATAGAAACACACACACAACACAGACCATACAGCAGCCTGTAATAGAGCTTTTTCACTGGGGCTTGGCTTCTGGATTTGGATTAGGGCTGTCAATCGATTGAAATATTTAATCGAGATTAATCGTATGATTGTCCATACTTAGTGCGATTAATCGCAAATTAATCTTTTTTTCTGTTCAAAATGTACCTTAAAGGGAGATTTTATCAAGTATTTAACACTCTTATCAACATGGGAGTGGGCAAACATGCTTGCTTTATGCAAATGTATGTATATATTTACTACTGGAAATCAACAAAAACAAAACAATGACAAATATTGTCCAGAAACCCTCACAGGTACTACATTTAGCATAACAAATATGCTCAAATCATAACATGGCAAACCGTAGCCCAACAGGCAACAACAACTGTCAGTGTGTCAGTGTGCTGACTTGACTATGACTTGCCCCAAACTGCATGTGATTATCATAAAGTGTGCATGTCTGTAAAGGGGAGACTCGTGGGTACTCATAAAACCCATTTTCATTCATATTAATACATAATTTAACTTAATACATATACTTGTTTTGTGCAAAAAGGCACATCTCTCCCCAGTTCCACTACCTGCGTACTGTAGCTTGGACAGGAGACGCTGTCTTCTGAAGCTGTTTTGTTTTGCCCATGGTAACAAGCCAGTGTCTCTGTCACAACCTTGGGGCTGTAACCACTTTGGTGCCTACCTTCACAGCATTATACAATTTTTGTTGAATCGAGAACTATTCACGATTGATAATACTATGTTGACATAGAGAGAAGCAAATGATTAACCGGGAATCTAACCTCACCTGGGGCTCTGCCAGGGTCGTTTGTCAGGAATTGTTCAGGCTCTGTAATTACAGCCAGAGCCAATGTAATGAAATTATTATTTGTTTGTGTTATGGTCTTGTAACTATGCATCAACTTAGAATTAAAAAACCCCGCTGCGTTATGATAATTGCAAGCTTTGGACACACATGCTCAGGTATGCACCTTACATGCATATTCACATTCGACACGTGCAAGACCACCTTCAGTGAGTGTTAGAGGGGGAGTGATGAGGAAGATTACGCTATAATCATCAGTGTTACTAATAGCCATGGATGTGGGTGAATATGATTGCCACCCTTAGTGTTGAGTGAGTAGTCTGGGTAGGTTCAAAGCCGCGGGAAGAGGAGAATGAAGATGAAAATACAGAGTCATGCTTGCACTCGTCAGTCAGCTCTTCACAATTTTGCTTTTGTTGTGTAAGGCCTTGTTGGTATCAGCAGAATATTTCAGTCCTTTTTGTTGTTTTTATGTAAAGAAATTTCAGTGTTTATTGCTGGGAATCTTAACAAATATGGGCAATTTTGGGGCACCTGTGGGCCTTTGTATTGTGAGTGCTGAGCAGTCAGCTGTGTTTTTCAGGTGGCTGTAGTGAGTAAGCTCATTATAGTAATTTAAATTGGCAGGAGATGAGATGCAGGCCACATTGCAACGTTAAATCAGGTCATTATAACCGGACTGCTGGCGTCACCATTCTTTTGCTTCTATTCTCACCTTTTAATGTTCTATGTTTAGCTGCTCATGGAGTAGCATGGCAGATGTCAGTGTATCCTCAAACAACGGTTTTAATAATAGCTTACAAAAAGTTATACCTCATTTTTCGTGCTTTCTCCTACGAATGTCCAGCAACATGTGTGAGTTTCTGCTCTTTATTTGCATGCGGTCTTTTCAAAATAAACTTCCGTCTTCACAGGAAACAACTTGGTTAGGTTTAGGCAACACAACTTTGGCATCGACTTGGTACCGAGGTATCGATTCTCGTGAAATCCCTAGTTACAGTAACTACGTTTGAAATACTTGGTTTAGGCAGCAAAATTACGTAGTTGGGTTTAGGAAAAGGTCGTGATTTGGGTTGAAATAACTATGGAAGTGGCGTTACTTAAGTACAGAAGTTACGTGACAAATAATTCAGCGTTGACTTCTGGTTTCACACGAGACACGAACAGCGGTCTCCTGGGTGAAAGTAAAAATTTTTAGACCCACTCATCCCCGACCTCGTTCCTACACGGTCACTCTTTATACTTCTTGGTTCATGATTACTGTATGTGGATTACATACAAATTAATTTTGTGGGATATATATGAATTACAGCGCATTACTTTTTGTAGGTATAGCTACAAACGGTGTATGAGAACAGCCAACAAGATGTTTGCCAACCATGGGTGTAACCCTGTAAGGTCAACAACTCCTGTGTTTACCAGTACCTCTTTGTGCTGTACTCTCAGTCCAAAACAAGTGACTCCTTATCTTTGGTCGAGGCACATGGGGGATAATGTGTAAATCAGCACTTCGACACTTTCACATCCACAAGTGTCATACTTAAAAGACAAACAGCTGGGAGAAAGTGTGTGAGGAAAAAGAGTCATTATCAGACAACACCGTGATTGAGCGGCCATCTCTCTGTGTGGGTGATTATGTCATGACAACAGCTGGAGAGGCTCACTGGGAGTCCCTTTACACATTCCCAGTCCTACCATGCAGGATATTTACACCCAGCAACAAAAAAATAAACTCTTATGGCTGTGTGGCTGTAGAACAGACACGACAATCCAGCATCGCCCTTAGGTGTCCCTGAGTGGGGCCAAACGCTCCAGTAAACTTTCACCCCACCTCCACATGTTTATGACCCCTGAGGTCCCGACGGGCTGCAGACACACAGCAAAATGATGTGTGGGGAGACGGAAAGCAACTAGCTGTGCTCTAAAAGTGTACAAAAAAGGGGTGATTAAAGTGTCGGAAAGAGGCAGCCAGTGGTGATAAGTGAGGTGGCATGGGATCAGTTTCTCAGAGCGTGCACGGATTAGCAAGCAGTCAGTCAATTATAATGGCGTGCACCTAGGAACCTTATGTTGTTTTAGTTGCATGTTGCACTGTAGGCCCCTGTTTAATGGTAATTGTCCTAACCCCACTTTTGCAATGTGATGACTCTTGGTGCTGTTGTTTTTAGATCACTCCATGCATCTTTAAAGGAAGGCTCAGCATCCCCTTTTGTGGCTCTACTGCAAGTTTGGATCCAGATTTTGGTAGCTGAAATATTAACCCCTTGGCCTCTTACTACCCAACATAAAATCCTTTATTTCTATTTTTTAGAGCCCTGGGTATAGTTGAAGAAATAAACAAATCTTGTGCCTAGCCTATTAAAGTTATTTTTATAAAACAGTAACTATATCCTGAGAGTAGTGCATGAGACAGGTAATCTGAAAAAAATCATGTGCCTCTGTGTCCTCCGGTGCTCCTAATGGCATCTGCAAGATTTCACATAACGGAAGAAAACAACCATTTAGAGCCGAGCTGGAGCCTGGACGTCTCTGAGCAGCTGTCAATCACTCACAAACTCCAATCAAACGTTCAAACTAGGCAACGCTAATCAAATATGAATCAATATTATTTTACTGTAATGCCTATTTCTCTTGTAGTGTACTGTTGAAGTTGAGGAAATACCAAGTACCGCCCACCAGTCGGAGCAAATTTTCTCATTTTACAGCTAAACAGTGCACTACAAGATGTTTCTGAAAACATTTGAGGTGAGAAATAGGCATTACAGTAACAGAATATTAATTCATATTTGATCAGCGCTGTCTCATTTGACCATTTGATTGGAGTTTGTGAGTGATTGACAGCTGCCTCCGTTGAATGAACAGCCAATAGGAACGCTCTCTCTCTGAAATGACCTGTGATTGGCCAAAGTCTCCCGTCACGGGCTAGATTTTTTAAAGCCTGAAAACAGAGCCATGAGGAGGAGCAGAAGTCTAGTTTTCTCTCAGAACACTTGAAATACAATATGCTTACAGGTTATTATAGAATTTTTGCCCAATGATGCCAAAAATATTCTGCCTACTGCTGCTTTAATTTATGTGTTACAAGCATTAGGCCTTCGTTGAGAATATGGATATATTTCACCTTTTGAGTTTGGCTAATATGACTATTCCTTTCCACCTGCATGGTAGAGTAAAGGCTGCCTTATTTCATATAGTCTGATGTTTCGCCACAGTCGAGGCACGTGTTGATCTGACCTGTGTTAACCTCCGGAGTTTGAGACTGGCCCTGTAAGAATGTTTGAAAGTAAGGTGTGGGATATGACTGGTCTGTTTGGCACCCTGTATGATTTGGCCTTTTTGGGATCACAAAAATCACCCCCACACTCCCTGTCAGAGACGTTCTCTGGACTCTAACGACATGTTGCGCCCACATTTTGTCCTGTGGAGAGCCCAGTTCCAGTGTTTCTGATTGCATGTGGGGAGAACTGGGGAGATGCGATCCAGATGTCCAGGGTCTGATTGAGAACAGAGCCCAGCCATTAAAAAGCAAGCGCTGCCTCATATATTCGTTCGCCCCAAAGTATTGAGGCAAATCATTTTTTATTTTTTTTTCTTCTTTATCACGGCTAAAGGAAAAAAGGATGCAAGTGGGATTTACACATCACTGCTTGGTTCAAACACAAAATAAACTGTTGGTGTAGGTAGTGAATGTGAACGTCAGGGGAGGGAGGCCAGCTTGAGACGAGAGGAACCTGTGAGCTCCAAGAAAAGAGGTTATTGTTCCGGGGCTTCAGCAGTTTCATGTCTCTTAACATGCACCATGTGCACAGGAGGAGAGGGGGAATTGCACCCAAACTAAACTGTCCGAGGGAAAAGCACTGTGAGGCTGCAGGGCGGGTTAAACATCCTGCTGAAAGGCAAGTAATATAGGAAGGTGTACACACATACAGAAGTTTGGCTATCACTTAAGGCGATTGAGTATCTATAGTTAAAGGGTGAGTTCACACAAACTACATGCTTATACACACTTTCTGTCTCATCTCTAGTAGGTATCCCGACATGCGGATAGATTTGATTTTTATCTCCAGGGCGTTTTAAGATATCTATCCTAGCATTTATGCTACAAAGCCAATATTGTACAGTGTGGGTCTATGGAATTTAATTTTCCTTCTTTAAATGTGTCCTCTTTATTGAATATCATTTTAAAATGTTACAGCCTCGACTGGACAGAGAGACAGAGACAGGCACACAGCAGTGCTTGTGGGATATAAACAACAGAGGGTTATTGAGGGGCAGTGGCTTAAAGTTAATATTATTCTCGTCGGCAGGACTGCGAGGCTTAAATTATACATTGAGACTGAGACCGACCTGCCAGTCGAACAATAATAGAATAACTAATTTACTAACTTATTGAAAGTTAGGGCAAAAAGATGGGTTTTGAGTTTGGGTTTAAAGGCCTCCACAGATTCAGACTGTCTGATGTTCATAGGGAGGTTATTCCAATAATCAGTAATGTTGAATAATCAGTAATCTTCAGTAATCTTGAATTTTGTGTGTTGTTAAAATGAGTATTAAGTAGAATATATAATGAGAAATATATGATTTTCTACTGGGTTCTATAAGAGACACATTGTCTGGCATTATAGAATAACTCATTATTTAAGCAGTGTGATACGCACATGTTTGCTAGTGGTTCAGTCGCATAGTTACTGTGTTCTCCATAGAGGAGATGAAGGAGGTGATCAGCTCGGGAGCCAGAGAGTTTAAATCAAATTCCAAGTAACGGCTCATTATTTAGGTCTGTATGTCAACTACAAAGGCACCCTGGGACTGGACTGAATGTTTACTTGTCTTTTGAGGTTTTCTGCCAAATCACTCAAGGACAATGGTAGGAATGCTATGTTTATAATAGCTCTGAAGAAGTCGAGGAGTCTCTTCTAGGTTGACAGGTTAGTTGCATAAGCAGCCCTTCATCTTGGAGCCCTGCTGTTGCGCAGCCTTATTGGAGCAGCCTTTGTCCATACTTCATTAATAAGATAACAAGAAGCATCTGCGCTCAATGTCTTTCTGAGGGATGCTGTAGGTTCAAGGGGATGATCCAGCCACCTGAGAACATCTAATAATATTATATTCTGTTCATATGAGGGGGGGAAATGAATGTACCTGTACACATTGTTCTTTTTTTAGCCATGCTAGCGGCATGTCTCTCTGTTGGTTTGTCCGACAATCATGCGATTAATTGTGATTAAATATTTGAATCGATTAACAGCCCTATAGATATTATACCTGCAAAGCATCAGTGTGTAAGCATTGTCATCACAAGCATGCCTCAGTTCAAAGCACCTCTGTGCTTAAGTACAGTTCCACAGAGCAGCTTGCATGGCTGTACACTCTTGGACTTGTTAGTCCAGCTATGAGAATGAAAATTGGTGTTGACCAGAGACCGCCATGAGGCCGGAATATTAATCCTAAATCGGTGTTATAATCTTTGATTAAAGGTCAGATAGCATGTCATTTTTTTCAAAGACTCTCCACTCTGCTCTGGCTTCAGTTTTTGGCTAGTAAACACTACTTGATTGTAGATTGAGCTCCTCCTCTCCATCTCTGCTTGTGATTTAAAACAATGAAAGAAAACAAAAGGAAAGTGGAAAAAAAATGAGAGCGTAGGGGTTGGGAGCTGAGGTCAGCAGACCCCTGGATATTCTTAAGAGCCGTGATGAAAACCCAGTATGACAGAGCGAGCAACCGCCACATCACTCAGGAGGCGCTTTAACGGCAGAGACCAAGATGGCGAAACGGTTATACTGGGGTCTTAAGTGCAGCAGCGGTCATTAAAATAGCATTCACTGACAGATGCTCAGTGTAATCATTTCTCAGATATTGAAAATTACAGCTCACTGTGATTTATATAGTAACCACCGCCATTAGAGCCTTGACAGTCGCAAGGCAGGTGTTTTTTTTAAAAGCAGGCCCAGATGATTTATGGTCCCACGCCGTTTGAAATTGCACATTAAAGACATCGTGAAACCCCCCCAACCATTAAAACCGGGGTGTACGTACTGGCCAAGCCTCGTCTCCAACATGTGAGCCAGAACTGTTGTTTTGCACAGTTGGAGTATTAATTAGGATGTCTAAACAGGCAAGCCAACACATGTGGAGACCTCAGCCTGTGTATATATTACAGCAGGTCAGCCAGTCACTAGGAGTCTTCCCACCGTATTCTCATGAACAACAGTAAAGCTGAGCACGACCACCCACCTGCATAGCTGTGTCCTCCTTTATACTCCTACATTTAATACAATGGACCCAGGAGGGAAGAGTCCAATATACTATAACATGCTTAAACATACATGCTCTCTGTAGTTTTCACAAGAAGCCCCCACTGACCTTGTGACCTTCTCTAATAGACTGCTTTTAACAGGACTGCCTGTGGAGACGATGGTCATTTAAAATAAAAAAGCAGAGCTCAGATGGACTCCATTTTGGCTCCGTCATTGTGGTTAAACTCCAGAAGCCAATGTCCGTTTTAAACAGGCTGTGTTCACAAAGCAAAATGCATAAGCAAAGCTTTAACTAGAGTCTTTGGGCCGTAGTAACCAATCCCTCCAGGAAATTGCGATGTTGGGATCGTAGAAATTCCCGCAAATTCAACCAATCCCCGTGAAATTTTGCGCAACCTTGCAATTTTATCCAATCACCGCAACTTTTCTACAAATCTGAGGATAGAGGAACAACCTTAAAAGCATTTGGAACAACTAACTTCATCAGACACTTATTATATTATAATTTCTTCCCATGATTCTGCTCAGAGTGATCACAGTGACCGGGTCGCCTGCCGACAGCACGGAGCTAAAGAGCTCTGTTAAGGCAGTTTCCATGAGTTACATTATGATGTGCTCAAGCGCTGCTCATTAAAAATGAGCATTGGGCGAAGGTGAATTAAAACGCTATCATGATGTGTTCAAATGTGATCTTGTAAAATTTAGTTTTTGGCGAGAAACTTGATTAAATCCAGTTTGAAGGAGATGTTTTACAACAATATAAAATGGATAATAGAGAGAGAAATATGACCCGTTTAACTTCCTAACACTAGCTCTATACAGCTTATAATATATAATTAGAGCTGCTAATGCCAAGAATAATTTTAATCAAAGCAAGCATTTAAATAAAAAAATACAATCTTTTAATTCCTAATCATTTGAATTGTGTGTTTTTATGCAAATAATTAAATTTTTCTAAAATAATTAGAAAATGTATAAATGCTGAGCCTTTTTGGTAAGATTACTTAGAACAAAAAAACACCACCTAAAAACATTGCAACATGCATTGCAATTTTTTAGAAATCAGGCATTTTAGGCTGCAACAATCCCAAATAAAAACCTGCGAAATCCTTGAGGGACTGAGTAACCTCAACTTTTCTCTTTGCACAAATAGCCCACAAATGTGGCCATTTAACTGAAGGGTATAAAAGACGTCATGTGCTGCTGACACCTGCTAAGAGGCCCACCGGGGTGCAGTCCAGGGAGACGCTGTAGACACTGGTGGTGGTGGATCGCTCAAAGATGAAAGACGTATAAGTCAGCCTGCTATTAAAAGATCCCTCAACGGGAATAAAAGAGGAGTGTTTTGAAATAGAAGTGGACAGGAAGAAAGAGCAAAGGACTTCCTATTACTTCATCTCATCAGTGTAGCTATATGTTTATTGGTTGTTTCCTCCTTTTAACAAGAGTCCTTCCTTCCGTTATATTTAGAAGTTGTCTGTGTCTAGACCCTGCAGTTAAAGAGCTGGCAGGCCGGGGCGCACATACTCTCACTCATAAAGACATGGGACTTTCCTGAGTCGCAGCTTTTGTCTTTTTACAATGTCAGGGCTCCACACTTATTAATTACATATTTTAGTGTCTACACTAAAGCGCTCGCACGTTAACTCTCCCGTGGTGAGATTGCTCTGAAGGGGAGGATGAGAATGAAAAAGAAGGGCAATTTTTTTATGAGAGGGGGGGGAAGTGACAGATTTACTTCAGCTCTCCACTCACTGTCATTTCTTTTTCATCTCTTTTTTTTTTTTTGTCCAGTGCACACAGAGTTGAATATTAGCTAAATGAAAGCAGATTTCATGTTTCAGCAATCAGTCTTTTAAATGGCCGCTAAAGTGAGTGGGTGTGTTGATTATGGTGCCTGTCATATTCGGTTTGCTGTGTTAGTTTCACGGACATGACCCTTCAACAGAGCTGCCACTGAGGGGAGCAGGAGAGGGATGTGCTGACGGAAGAAAACGGCTTGATTAAGGAAAGTGAAGAAATCTGAGGAGGCAGTGCTGAGATAGAGATGATTAAATTTGATTTATATGTACAACAGAATTAAACAAAAGAACCAACAGCGTTGTGCGCGCAAGGTGCAAAAAGGCGAAGCGAGCATGAGCTCATTTAAAAACAACAGAAAAACAAATTGTTACAACGAGCCGGTGGGAAAGCACAATTAGTGCCACAAACAAACCAAACTTCTCCAGCCTGTGTGTGAATCGTTCTGGTTTGTGTGTGTTTATTCTGGACCCTCCATCCTGATGGACAGACAGGGTACTGATTTTGGCCTGCTTATTCCTCCAGGACTGTAATTTATTTCATCCTGTTTAGTGGAGAGGACTGCTTCAGTTTATGCTGCCGCCGCTGGCTGAGTGATTAAAAATGGCGCTCTGTCTCCTCTTACCCTGCTACTCTGGTATTCCTTATTCTCTCCAAGACACATGCTCCGCGTACATTTTTACTAGGGCTGTCAATCAGTTAGAATATTTAATTATGATTAATCGCATGATTGTCCATAGATAATTGCGATTAATTGCAAATTACCATTTTTTTTCCCCATTGACACATTTTTTATCTGTTCAAAATGTACCTTAAAGGGAGATTTGTCCAGTATTTAATACTCTTATCAACATGAGAGTGGGGAAATATGCTTGCCTTATGCAAACATGTATACATTTATTATTGGAAATCAATTATCAACACAAAACAATGACAAATATTGTCCAGAAACCCTCACAGGTACTGCATTTAGCACAAAAAATATGCTCAAATCATAACATGGCAAACTGCAGCCCAACAGGGAACAGCAGCTGTTAGTTTGTCAGTGTGCTGACTTGACTATGACTTGCCTCAAACTGCACGTGATTATTATAAAGTTGACATGTCTGTAAAGGGGAGACTCGTGGGTACCCATAGAACCCATTTTCATTCACATATCTTGAGGTCAGAGGTCAAGGGACCCCTTTGAAAATGGCAATGCCAGTTTTTCCTCACCAAAATTTAGCGCAAGTTTGGAGCGTTATTTATCCTCCTTCACAACAATGCCATCATCCATGCCAATGGATTCCTTAAGTTTTTTAGTTTCATATGATGCCAGTATCTTCACTCTAGCTTTAAAACTGAGCCCGCTGCAACCTAAACATCACAAGTTGCGTAAATGCGTTAAAGAAAGTAGTGGCGTTAAAATGAATTTGCGTTAACGCGTTATCGCGTTAACTTTGACAGCCCTAATTTTTACGGTTGTAGCAGAAATGAGAGAAATGGCTATCTGTCTCCACGGTCAGAACTGATTTAGATGAAAACTGAAAAGGAAAATAGTGCCTTATTTTGAAAGCCAAATGAATTCTTTGTGAGCGCTTTATGTTTATTTGATGTGACTTTTGTATTGAGACTTTTTGGATCATTGTATGCTTGATCTACATCTTTTATGCTTATTTTGAGCGCTTTCTTGGCGGGGACTCCTTTTGAAAAGCATTGTTATCTCAGTGGGATAAATCTGGTCAGATTAGATAATATATAAACTGATAAAAATGTGCTTGTTAACTGAATTATTCACTGCTTTGGCGCCTCCTCCCTTCTTCCCTTCCCTCCGTCCTCAGACTTCCTCCCTCGGTCCTCCCCACTGGTGTGTAATAATATATTTGACTTTACTGGACGTCCCCGGGAGGAATTCCTGGTGTTTGGTGAACCGGAGTCTCTCTAGTGTGATTTCAGACACAGTGGACAGCGGTCATTAATCACTTCGCTGTGACGATGTGACGCTGTGTGTTCATGTTTTTTGCGTGTGTGTGTTGGAAGCGGCTCTGTTTTCCTTTGCGCGAGTGTTCATCAGCAAACAAATCCTATCTGTTCGTGGGGAAGTGATATTTGGAATGTCGGCGGTGCAAGGGGAATGTCTGCTTTGTTGTTCTTCCTCTCTCTGTTAGTTATTTCCTAGTGCTGAGATATGACCTCCGGCATGTCGCTCTCTCCGTGGGGCCCTGGCTGCATGTCGGGGATATGGAGGGCCAAGAAGTGGCTGGCGGTGTGGCCCCGAGGCTACAGCGTCTCACTCTTTACTTGCCAGCCTTTAGAAGCAACATCCTGTTAGAATTCATTCTATGGCCTCCATCTGTTAAGGGTTTACTTCTTTAACTTCCCAGCGTTGCGGTGTGATGTGTGAGCGAGGAGGTGTTTACAGTGAGCGCTAGGTCAGAATGTTGTCCGAGATCTCCAGACAGGCTCAGATATGAGTCGGAGAAAACAAACAGAAATAAAACAAAATCCTCGGCTGAGTTCATGTTACCAAAGGCAAATGCTTTTACAGCTGAAATGCTGAAACGTGGGTGTTATTGAAGATTTCAGAGCATCAAGATCTGAGTAATATCTGGCCTTCGAAATGTCACAATCACATCTGAATCAATACATCAACCTGCAGGGTTACAGTCATAGAAATAGAATAGGAATAGAACGGACATTCCCATTCAAATTAACGTAGCAGGATGGTCAGAGCAGTGGACATTTTTATGTGAACTGTACTGCCATTGCGACCGTTGTAGCGGGGTGATTTCCATATAAAATAAACCAAGTGACGGTAAGTCACAGACCCACTGGGGTTTTGCAGTAACGACTAAAACGAGCAGTAATGTTCCGAAGCATAGAGAGCCAGAGGAAAAGAGTAAAATGTAACTATTTAATGCTTCATCCACAGCACATTGCTATCGCCAGATGAGTGGCAACTTTGTTCAGCTCATTTTCTGTAATTGTAAATCAGATGTTATTGTCACACATTGCATTGTTCACAGTGAAATGTAATCTCTGCATTTAACACATCCTGGTATATCAGGAGCAGTGAGCAGCTACTATACAGCACACAGCACCTCGGCGGTGCCCAGGAGGCAAACTAGCAGCTACCAGTCCACGGGGACTTGAACTGGCGACCCTCTGGTTCCCAAGCCAAGTCCCTACAGAATAAAAATAATTTTGTTTTACTTTTGTACGTCACATTGTAGGCGAACATTTTACTGACGTCCGGTAGTTGCTTTCAGTCCAAAATGGCGGAAGCGTAGCTTTGCTCACTTCTTGGCAATATATATATACTTACGAGCGCATACCCTCACTAGTCGTTCGTGGGTGCAGTAAACATTACATTTCCATGGTAACAGCGAGCTCCACCAATCAGAGATGTCGCTGTTACACTTAGGATTGTGGGTAGTGTAGTACTTCTCCATGACATTGCGTATAAAACATGTTTTTCTTAAAACAATCATACAGATTTGTTTGCTTCTACTGGCGCATAAATCATCATTTAACAATCTCGTAGCTCTTGATAAATATACCTCGGATGGTTACGATATTATGGCTAATGGTCAAAATCCTCGATACAGAATATGACTGGGATTTTAACTTCCGGAACCTCGCTGTTGAGTTCTATTGCCTCAAGCACTTATAGGTCATAGTTAGAGGGGGGGAGAGCCCCATATCTGCTCTCACACAGGATTAGCAAAAGACCATGACCTGGTCCCCGGGGGGCACACGCACGCACGCACACACACACACACACACACACACACACACACACACACACACACACACATATATACACACACACACACACACACACACACACACACACACACACACACACACACACAGGAGGCATGCCGGATGCACATACTCCACCAGCACACACTCATATACACACGTGTGCAAAGCATCCAACACATGTCTGCACATACTGTACCGTACACGCACATCAGAACGCATCTGCTGCTTCTGGCAGCGCTGTCATATAATAACAGAGGCACATGTCTTGTGGAATTGGTCACACTTATGTATTAGCAGCTAAGGATATAGCTTTTTTAAAACCTTATAGATTGTCACGTTTTGGAATTTGTTTGGACACTCCCATTCAATTCCCCCTTCAGTTTCCCCATCAATAACCATTATGATAAAGTAGCCATCAAAATACCCTCTTTTACAGACCGAACTCCAGTAGCAAATTAAAACACTGTCACATAAAAGACAGACAGCTTGTGAGATGTTGCATTTTATTATCATTTGTTGAAGTTATTGTTAAGTAGATGCATCGAGGTGCTGCATTAAAACACAATTCCCTGCTGTTGTTTTGAGGCGGGCCTGCCTCACTTGGCATCAGACAATAACACAAGCTTTATTAGTTAGTTTTCAGATGGAAAGGCTTATCTTTACATTAACATTTCCTCTGTTCCCCTTTGGCGTGGCCTTTTTGGCAGCAGCAACTGTTGCTACAAAAAAAAAGAAAAAAGCAACAGCTGTTTATGTGACTAACTGCATGGATGCTGCATCTGTGTGTATGTATGTACCTGGCCTTGGTAACATCTCACGTGTGTTCTTGCATTTTTTGGTTCTTACAGAACACCAGATGTCAATTTCATATGCAGAAGAAGGAGCTGTACAAATCCTCTAAAATGAAGACATTTTTTCCTCCCGCTTCTTAAAAAGCACTATTTCAGTGTCTGGGTCAGAGGTTAAGAGTGGGATTAGGTTTACGTTTCTCTGAAGGTTAAGGTCAAGCATTTAGAGATAGAGTTTAGATAGAGCTAAGATGTGAATGTAGATAACAAAGGTCATCGCAAGTATGTTGAAGGTGTGTGTGTGTGTGTGTGTGTGTGTGCCCTGCTCAGTTCACGGAGCTGGTTTCCCAAAATATGGTATCCTCCTCCTTGGGAGATAAGAAGACATAAGCACATAATGACAGGAAGGGATGAGTCCAGCCCTAAGTCCCTGATAGCAAAGAGAATTTTCCCTCTCTACAAGTCAGCATATTCCCCTCTCTACCAGGGATATCTTCCCCATCCTTCATGAGCGCTCCCTGTGCATTGCTAACTGAGACATCCGACTGGCACCGACGGGACTTTCCCACCATGCTGAAAGGAAAGGTTCTCTTTGTTCCTGCTCAGAGGCAGATGGATGGGCTGTTCGGACGCCTCTGCTCCTGTTTGATATTTTAGTTTACCACGGTACGGAGTGGGATGGGATCACAGACCCAGACCCAGTTTCATCAGCCGTCTGCAAGCGTTACCGACTGTAAACGCTGCTGGCTGCATGAGTGGGCCACTTTCATGGGAATCATGGGAAGCCTGTTGCGGAGCCAAAGAGCAACAGTTGTTTGAATCTTTCAAAACAAAATCAATAAGCAACGGAGCCTTTTAATCCCACCAACCTTTATTGCCATTTTCACACGGACAGTCCTAAAATATGATATGCAGTATGGATATAATGCTGTTGTAAGCTTGACTGCGCTTAGTTGGCTTTCGGGTGTTTGTTGAGAGTGCCTTAACACCTTTTGCTTCTAGACTCTGTTGGTAATGGATCAAGTGGAATCAATCACCTGTTCGAGTGTAACGCCATGTTTGTCTTCTCCTCCTGTCTTTAACAGATTCCCTTTGTACCCGAGAGGAGAGCGCTTTCATTTTGAATATGGAGTCTACTTGCTCAACAAGAACATTGCCCAGGTATGAACAGACATCACATGTTCGCTACTAATGTGTGAATGGCAACTTATTATGGCAAATATGAGCATCTTACTTTTTTTTTTTACAGAGGAACATGTATTAATTAAACTATTATTCTAGCATAACATCTTTATCCTGTTATCCTATAGTTGAAGATTTGTACAAAGGGCATCTACAGTGTCAACAACTGAGATTTGTTTTGGAACCAATACATTCACTGTCACATTAAAGGCTGGCAATAATAGAAAGGCTAAGTTCCAACTGAAGACAGAAGACTTTAGAAACATGTTACAAATAGTTTAATTAAAAAAAAGACTTAATAATTTCCTCAAACAGCTGGACGCTGTAGTTTTTAGCAAGGTTTACTGGAGTAAACAGTGCATTTGTTGGGTACTCTTTTCATCTGCAGATTTTGTGCACTTGTGAGTATTTTTATGGCAACAGCACGATGCATGTGGGACAGACTCAAAATACTATTAAAGTACTCGTGTCCATTGTAAAGAAGGAGCGTGTCACCTAGTGCAACATTGAAGTGTTTTAGCCATGCTAAACAAAGATGGTGAACATGGTAAACATTATACCTGCTTAACATCAGCATGTTGGTATTGTTATTGTACATGTTAGCATGCTGACATCAGCATGTAGCTCAAACACCACTGTGCTTAATACAACCTCACAGTGTCGCTTGCATTGCTCTGAAGTGTTGTTACAGTTTTTTTGTCCAATCTGTAGTCACATTTTCAAAACTCTGAACACATTTAGCGCAACATCGGTCTGTTTTGGATCATACCATTAACACAATTCACATTGTTTTCACAGACTATGCAGTCAATTAACTTATTTCAGAAATGTTCTTTACATACAAGCTTACCCAATACCACAATTATGGATCTTGTTTGTCTTATTTAATGCTTGCACACAGCACGACAGAAATGAAAACCTGATGTTCAAAACCTTAAATATAGTACCAAACTTCTGCAACAACAGCAGCTCAAATGCTGTATTGAAACCGCTTGATAAGCATTTTTGATTGAACAGAACATTGAAACATAAGAAATAGCTGAGTCACTGTAACTTGTGTAAAATAGATCAACCACAGCTGATTCCAATCTCAATCAGAGACACAGCCAGGTGTTGAAGTTCTTTCAATTACATGGACATACACATACAGTAAAAAGGGGACTTTTTTGGATTGATTTTGTTCAATGTGGATCCAGAACAACACAGAGAAGCAGAGAGAGAAAAAATAATGTCTGGATGAGGGAAAGGAAGAGGACCAGGGAGAGGAGTAGCTGGACGTGTGGCCAAATACAGAAGATCGTATAGATTAGAACACGGCTCTACTTCTGTGCTTTCTACTGTTTTGAACAGGAAATTAACTATTTGGCTAATTGTGTGATGTAGGTGTGTTGCTCTGTTAAGAGTTTAGCAAAAGTATTTTAAGTTTAGGTAAAAGCTTGTTAGCAATTGTGAACAACTGTAATAGGTTTTGGACAATAATGGAGATCACAGAGGAATAAGATATATCAGGCATTGGCTACACAGGCAACACTTGTCGAATCAGTTCATTGTTGGTTTTGGTCTTTTTATGGGATTTGTTGAAGAAGAAGAAAATTACGGAATATCACCAGACTTGTCCTTTAAGGTGCCTTCGAAGAAGCAACATGCAATGTGTCTGTGTGCACGGGTGACATTTGGTACACAAGTTGAATTAATGCTCTAAATTGGTTCCTCTGTCTCTCCCCATCTCTCATAAACGTAAACACCTCAGGGGAGGGTCGAACTCTTGACCTATTCCTGCTTATTAAAGTACACCTAATGTGTTGACCTGGGTTACTCCCACCGTTTATCCCTCAGACATTTACCACTGGCTTATAACAATTTGCATTCCATTCCCTGTTTTCCTCCTCATCCGGGCGGGAATGAAGGGCCTCTCCGCTGAATAAGACTGGGCAATTAGCGCTAGCAGGTGGCTGACTTCAGACCACCGCACTTTGGGAGGTTTGAGTTCTGATGCCTGACCACAAGCTGCTAGCCAATATCCAAGTCTGCCATCTTCCCACCAGAGTCCAATAATAAGAAAATAATCCAGATAAGAAAACATTTTAGACAGCAAATGAAAATAAGCGCTGTGTAAATGAAACCACCAAAGGGAACGACAAAGTGGGCGTGTTGTGTTTTGAAAAAGTGTGATGAATCCAAAATGGAAGCCCTTAGTCAATGTACTGTGCTGTTCGTTGTTAGTTCAGTGTTGAGAAACTCTAATCTGACGCTCATTCCATCAAGTCAAGTCCATTTTATTTCTATAGCCCAATATCGCAAATCACAAATTTGGGGAACTTCTGAACCAATGAGAGCTGGAAAACAAGAATGCAGATAGAAATGAGTAAAGACAGTACAATAACAACGATACCACCTGTTGTACAGCATCAAGGACAGTATTCAAGGTATTTCAGATTTAGATTCACATGATGAGGGGAAAAAATGTGAAGTGAAGCCAAAATTGAAGGGACCTTATTTATTTGACCTTTGGGTCAAACACAGGTGTAGCTAATCATTAATTACTGCATTGCAGAGTCCTTGTTAATGTAATTACTTCCACCTGTGCTTATCCTGCTATGACGAGTCAAAATGTTTGTTGTTCTATAAATGTGATTTGTTGCTAGAAAGACTATCAAGTGAAATACGCAATTTCTTTGGCTTTCAAAGGAGGTCATGGCAGAACAAAAGTTTGTTGGTGGGTTTTTATCCACAGCTTTCTCTTACCTTGCAGTCACTGATGCTGCTTTTCCCCGTGTAGAGGTTGAATGTTCCTGCTGGACATCTATGAGGTGCGGGTACATTGCCAGGACAACCATACAACATAAATATATCAATTTATGATCTATATTACAGTTAAAAGTCCCATTAGTAGTGATTAAACACATCTAAATGTATTTCAAATTCTCACCCGTGATTCCTTGCTTGTGATTATCACCATTGTGACTTCCAACAGACACCTGGCAAAAGTTTTGCAGTGAAGCTCAAAGAAAAGTTTTTATACCGCTCATCTATCCCACAAGCCACAGTTTTGCGTGCCATTCATTTAAGTGTGTGAGGTAACCTGTGGTATATAGACTAACTAAATGTTTTGTTTCTAAACCTAAATATTAGGGCTGTCAAAGTTAATGCATTAATAACGTGTTTCTAATTTCTTTAACGCATTAATGCAATTTGCAATTTTGAGGTTTTAGCGGGCTCAGTTTTAAACCTAGAATGAAGATACTGGTATCATATAAAACTAGAAAACCTAAGGAATCTATTCGTACCAACCATGTCATGCTAGCTTGTCAAGAAAGATTCTAAATAACGCTCCATACTTACGCTAAATTTTGGCGAGGAAAAAAACTGACATGGCCATTTTCAAAGGGGTCCCTTGAACTCTGACCTCAAGAAATGTGAATGAAAATGGGTTTTATGGGTACCCACGAGTCTCCCCTTTACAGACCAATTTATGATAATCACATGCAGTTTTAGGCAAGTCATACCATAGTCAGCATATTTGCCCACTCCCATGTTGATAAGAGTATTAAATACTTGACAGATCTCCCTTTAAGGTACATTTTGAACAGGTAAAATATGTGCGGTTAATTTGCCATTAATCTGGATTAACTATGGACAATCATGCGATTAATCGCGACTAAATATTGTAATTGATTGACAGCCCTTTATGCACACTGTATTGTATTTATGCAGAGACCAATTTAAATATGCATGACACTATGTAATCTTTTTCATATGTTAGAACGTTTGAACATCTTCATGCATATTCCTACCTTTCAACTCCCATAACCCCACCCATATTTCTTTTTATCAAAGCCATGCGCCATGATATAAGCTTTCTGTTTTCATGAATCTTAACCATGTGGTGCCATCCCAGGTAGCATTGCTTGCTCCCTCTTGCTGAAAGTTTAATTGGACTACTGATAGAAGGCACATGCAAGTGGCTGGAGGAGAAATATTCTCTATCGGAGCTCAGCTTTCCAGCAATAACGTCTGAAATAATGGTGCAGTGATGGAGAGATGTCTCTTCTGGTACTCAAGAATGGAACACAGTCTTGGCTTCAAAGGAATCTAGTCCACAGCAGATGAAAAATGAGATCCAGACAGCAGAACGTTTTCACCTGAATCCCATGCAGAAAGATTCAAACTCAAGGTTTTGAAACCAGATGTAAACCATCAGCTGTAACACAGGTGGGCACATGTGAGGAGTGCGTGATAACTTTTTTAAGAGCAATCTGTGGGATGATATATTAATAAATGACAGCATGACGTCCGTAAAGGCTTATTTCTGTCGACTTCAGTGAACACTTGTGTGAAAACACTTCTTTTTCCTATTGTCTCCAAAGCTAACGTGCTCAGCTTTTAACAGCTTGGTTGGCCATCGGTGTTTTTACAGGATGAAATTTCAGCTTTCGTTCAAAGCCCCGTCTCATGCGTTCCATGTGTGCCTGGCTACGTCCACATTAAGGATGAGTTATCAGGTTGACTCCAAAACAGTATAACGGTGCCACATGAGCAGTGCGGCTCCATATGACAGTGATAATAGAGCATTGTTTCAAAACTGAAGCAGTGGTAAACATGTCACAGTCGATGAAATAGATCCCACTACCAAACAAGAGATTCCCCTTCCCAGTTTGGTTGCATTAAACTGTGTTCTCCTTTGAGTGTCCCGGATCTCACATCACACATGTAAGGCTGGGAAAGGCACGAAGCAACGTTCATGCTACATTTAATTTCTCCTAGTAAATCTAATTAGGATTCCTTAACCTTGTCATTCTCAACCACTTTATCAGCGAGACTTAGTTTCCCTCCTTCCTGCTCTGCGGTATGTTTCTTGTTAATTTACTGGGGTTTTTATTAGGAAATGGTTGCTGTGCTGACCCCTACACATCGAGCCTGGATCTTCTACTGCTGATATGATTTACCAACAGACAACGACATTTAGTTTCCCCCCCCCCTTGTCTTTAATGGTCGCCTTTTGTTGAGCCAGGCGTGTTCAGCGGCCGTCGCACAGCTTGTTCGATGTCTGGCTCTGTGATACAAAGCAGAGGTCTGGTTTCACAGCAGACCTGGCTGGTTTTTGCCGACCGACTGCAGCCTGGGTGGGAGACATTAGCTGTCCATCTCTTATTAAATTGCCCTGTGTGGCTGCGTTTGAAAGTGATACGGGGGACGCTGGCGAAGGATCAGGGCCACAGCAGGTCGACCCTGCTTTGATGTGGCAGAGGGAGAAGTTTGCTTTTATTAGGCCTCATGTCGTGAGGCCAGGGGCAAGGCTGGGGTGTTTGAAGCAACCTGGATGTCAGGTGGTAACACACTCCAATGTTGCCACCTCTGGTTAATTTGTTTGACAAAGAGAAGTTACGAAAGGCTTCATGGAAATCCAGCTATTGTCACCAGCTGCTTCCTATTTCTTGTGCAATCAGTAAATATTGCAAAATCTTCCATGCCTTAGTGACTCATGTGTATGAGTGTTAAAGGGGACATATCATGAAAAACGTTTTCAGTGCTTGTGCACATCCATTTGGGTATCTGGAGTGTCTACCAACCCACAAACTGTGAAATAAGACAACCCAGTCAGCTTTTTGTGTGGGCTGCCTAGATCAGAAAACATGTGATTCAACAAGCCATTCAGATTTGGTTCCCCTTCCTATGTCACGTGCAGGCTCATTAGAATATACCGCCCACGGCTTGAGAACTGCCTTTGCAAAAGTGCACCATATTTTTCTCGCAAACCAATCAGAACAGACTGGGCTTTTAAAAAGAATGTGTTTTTTGAACATTAAAGCATGTAAACATGTTCTAGTAGAAACCCAAAATACAAGTGTGAATCTGGAAATGAGCATGATATGTCCCCTTTAACTTGTCTCTTTGGTCCCAGTTGAACTGAAAATGTGCATTAAAGAGAATGTGATTTCTCTCAGCTAAGTTGTTAATGTGCCCATCCACAGGGATGCTCGGATGTTAAACCTGCCATTCCTCCATTCACAGAGACAAATTAGCCAAGTTAGTGTGGCTGACTCCAAAGGAAAACCAGCCGCCTTTTGTGTGTAGCCACGCCATGTGTTGCATTTACTTACTCTCTGTGTTATCCACTAGGCTACATTGTTGTGAAACCGGGCATGTGGGGCTGATTAGATGACAACTGATGCTATAGAAAATCTCTAGTTTTTTTAGGAGGAGGGGTGGGCACAACAATTAGTTCTCAGTCACTAAGCTTGGCGTATCATATTTTGCGGGCCTCAGGCACAGGAAAGCTAGTATTGGCATTTAAAACACAGCAAATCTGTTGTGGCTCAACCAGGTCACCTCTGGGTTCACCTTTCATTTCAGTGTACTGGGGGAAAGTCTCCTGCAGTCTCTGGGCAATTTCACACCACGACCTGCAGGCAGATTGCCATTCTGGTGGTCTGAAGCATACGTCAGAGCGCCTGTTGCCGTTAAGAGTGGCAACTGTGGCTCCATAAAACACGGCTATGACTCACGGGGGAGCCTACTGTGTTTAGTGGTTAGTGGAGGTGGCAGCCAGTGGAACAGGAGCTGGTTGGCTGGAGGTATTCATTTGGAAGCTGGTTGGAGACGTGTTCTAGCAAGAGTAACTTTTGCTTAGAAATGACAAACAATAATGAGCAAGAGTTAGTGTTTTCCACACGGTGACAGTTTATTCATGGAAGTGGTGTTTTGCAGTTATTTTGTACATTACTAAGTCTTCACATGTATTACACATCGGGGGCGTCACAAAATAAACGACACAAAAATGACAAATACTAGCCTGTGAATATTTCTACTTCGAATATACTTTGAATGTACTTTGAATATTTATGTTTTATTGCCTCTGGTAAACAGCTACGAAGTGTATATGTAGGTAAGAATGGAAGGAGTGGATCTGGTATGCGCTGCCTTTGTCAAGGTTGAAAGGAATAATAAAGTTTGTTGTCTGGTTCGGACTACGGAGCCTCCGTGTTGTTGTACACTGTAGTGTACGTATTGAATATGTCCGTTCCGCACAACATGATTGGTTGATGCCTTTGTTGGTGCGAAAGCTCATAAAAATCATCCTCGTTCTGTAAAGAAATTACGCTGTTTTTTCGCCGCATCATTTTTGCATTCTGATTGAAAGTACTCATGACAAAAACAACAGTTTCAAAAAAATATATATCATGAATTATACATTAACTCATTCTCACTTGCAGCATGTTCATTAGCACAGTAAAGTCTGTAGTAAAAAGGCAGTATTTTTTGCATTATATTCATGTTAAACTGTGTTAAACGTTTCAAATGAATAAAAAAAAAGCAAGGTAACATGCAGCACAAGGGCAGACTCCTGTTGTGGTTACATGGTATGATCCACAGGCACTAATCTCAACTTAACAAGGAGACCTGATTTAGATATAATATAGTACAACAAGAGAAATTGTTCTTTTCCTCCACTGACACCACTGAAACTGAGATTTAAACATAAGTCTGACTGATCTGTAACTGAAAAATGAGCTGGCTGGAGAGCAGTCTCTGTTTGCTATTTTTTTAAAAAGAATATGGAAATATATATTGTATGTGTCATTAGGTCTGGTGGGATGACTGTATGCAAACTCATTCACCTTCTCTTCTCTTCTTTGCACTCTTTTTCTCATCCATGTCATCTTTGTTCATTTTGACATATTCCAAAGTTGAGGTCCTTCCTTCTGCTCTTCACCTCTGTGACAAAGCTCCTGACCCCCCGGTCAAAAGAGATACGACATAGTCTTGGCACGGCCGGCCCTTTGCGGCCATTAGCTCATCTGATTGTGCTTCGATAAAAACCATATGACCCAAGCAAAGACACGCAGAAAAGAGAACATTACACAGCTCCCTTCCACCTCATAACTCCCCTCCACCTCAGGCCGAGTTGTCAAGACTGTTCAAATTTCCCAATGAAAACTATCTCCACCGATGACCTTATTTCCTTTCTTCTGTAATGCGAATGTTTGAGATGGTAAGCTACAACTGGGTTTTGTGAATATAGAGAAACAATGGGCGTACCGTATTTGCACATGGACTCAGTTTTTCCACAGTTGACATTCTTGTAAGCAGTTGTGTTTACTCTGTGTCGCTCTGGAAGCCAGAAATGGCTGTGCAGAGTAAGTGATTGCGTAATAGTCAGATGTCGGATATCAAAACATGTGCTTCCATCTTGCTAGTGTGATATTTACAGTGTGTACATTCTAAATGCACAGGACTCTAATCTCAATCTTGCAAACTTTCCTTCAAATATATTCAATTTTAACAGTATTATATAAAAAAAGATTGAATGAGATAGCAGTGATAGCTATAATGTAGGGTGCCGATTCGATATGTATTGCGATTCTACAAGTATTGCAATTCGATATTACAATTTATTGCAATTTTTGTTAACTTTTTTAACACCAGACCATGGGAAAGAAGTTGAATCATACACTTCTAGGGACTTTTACTTTGGAAAATATCTAAATTGAAATGTGAGGGTGCAGGTCGTATCCACGCGGACCCTCTGCCGTTTTCTGCTTTGTCGTTTCGACTCGCTGCGGTTTGTTTTGGTGACGGATACGGAACGGATATGACATCACGTTACTCAGACTACAACGATAAAAGTGGTAACTTCCTTCTACCTCCACATAGTCTCAAATAGAGCAAATATATAGATTCTGGCATTAAAAAAATCTATTTCAAAATCGTAAAAAAAAAAAAAAAACACGATTCATAGGTGAATCGATTTTTTTCCCACCCCTACTATAATGTATCAGACACCATATTGTCATTGCTCTCAGGAGAAAAGTCCGGCTCTATCTGGTCATATCTGCGGTATTTGTCACCATTTATTCACTCCTCCGTTGCTTGAATTCCTTTGAATGGCAATTGGAACATTTTTAGACTGAACTATTCCAGGTTTCCCTCGGGAAGCCTGTTGGTTTTTCTCTTCTTGTCCTACCGAGACTTGCGGTTCGAGACTCACTTCTTCCAGAAAAAAAAAAGGCAAGAAAAACAGGCGATTACATCTCCACTGTCCACTGTCCAAACAGACTCCTCAATGTTCAGAAATCATAATGCAGCCCAGTGTACGCTGTTTGTTTACCTGAACCCTGGACCGCGGTTTCCTCAGGGCTCGGCCACCACCTCTTACTTCCAGACACAGCCTGGAAGTAATCAGGCCATTCCAACTGCCTGCTGCCACTCATTGTCTTCATCCTTCCATAACAGCCACATCCGCTTTCCATTTTACAGGGATTGATATGCTAAAACGCATAACGGGTGTGACAGGCACCAGAAAATGTTCAAGTCAACATAATATACGTCACTCTCACCGTCCCCTAACAGGAAGAAGGAAATAAGGAATGAGGCACCAAATGTAGTTGTCTTTTAGGCCAGGCAATGAACGTGTATGTTTTTGCTTTAGCCCTATGAAGAATAACCTGTACGCTCCAAGCGCCATCTCCCACATGGCCACATGCTGTACAAATGTTGGGTAATCACCTCCTTATATCTAATAGAGGATAAGTTATAGACCCTGAGTCTGACAATGTGTTTTGCATTTGGACACCATTAAGGTGCCACTTTTAACAAGATGTCTGCACTCCGCTGACAATAAAAAGCACTTCATTAGTGTACTTTATTTATCACATTTCAAGCAAGAAAATGATATTTGGCAGGTTATAAGTGGGTTAAGTTGGGAGCGGTGTGGGTTGTGTTGCGAGATTGTTAACAGCCTGACATGAGCAGAGACAGTAGGCTGATGGCTGTGTGCTCTCTCCCTCCGCTGATTGATGCAAAGAGAGAAGAGGGGAGTCACTGTTATGATGCTGAGTTTAAGATTAGATCTGTCAAAAGGTTGTAGTCTGAAGCCTATAAGTGCTCTGTTATCTCTTTTGGGTCATACATTGTAAGCACTGTACAGACACTATCTGAACATTAGTATGATAATAGGGGTGTATGTTTGCATTAAATAATGCAGATTATAGGTGAATTAACCTCAAACGTAATGTTTTTTTTTTTCATTTGGCCTTTAACTGCAGTATATGTACAGGATGTATCCTCAAATTTTCATAATAAATGAAAAGTAGGGATTGTGACTAAACTGATAATCACAATTATTTTTGATCAATATTGTGGTCACGATTATTTATCACAATTATTCATCGATTTTAGGGACAAAATATTTTTATTGCAATTGTGCTGCTTTCCCTTCCATGTTGTGCTACATTGAAGGCCTTCAACAATTCTAAATGTTATCCTTTTACTATGTTTTTTGTCATCTATAGTGGTTATTTACATAAACGGTCATATTTCTCTCCCTATTATATATTTTATATTGCTGTGAAAACATGTCCTTCAAACAACTGGATTTATTCAACTTTTTCTTCAAGAAATACATTTTACAAGATTATATTTGAACGCATCACGATTGCGTTATAATTTACCATCACTCATGAGCTGAGCAGAGCTTGAACGCATCATAATGTAACTCAATGGAACCTCTGTAACGGAGCTCTTTATCTCCTTGCTGTTGGCAGACGAGTCGCTCACTGTGATTACCCTGAGCAGCATCATAGGAATGAAGTACAATATAACACATGTCTGATTAAGTTAGTTGTTCCAAATGTTCTTAAAGTTGGTTCTCCACAGCTTATTTTGGACTTGCAGTTGTGACAAATTGCAAGCTTTATGTCTTCTTCACACAGCTGAAGAACTTCCACACTGACGACATGTGTTTCTATGAGCGGAGCACGCATCTTAAACGTCAACGTTAACGCAGTCATGTACATTTAATTGTGGGAAGCCAAAATCGTGATCGCAATTAATATTCAATTATTTGTGCAGCCCTGATGAAAAGTGGCAATAATTACTGCTGCCATACCTGTGAACTGATAAATGTTTTGAAACATGAGTTGGGAAGCGCTTTGGTAGCCCCCCAAAAAAATAATCTTTAAGAAGAAAAACAAAAGAACCTGCAACCTGTGGTTTATGTGTCTTGGCCCAGGCCGCGCTGCGAGGAGAAGCTTGACCAGCTCCCAGCACGGCTACAGGAAGAATCACTACTGAGAAATTACATACACTGTAGATAAGAACTGTTTTTCTGCTCTGAAGAAACAGCCTGTAGGAAAAAATAAAAGCTCCCAGTGGTTTAGTCGTCTTGTGGTTCTCTGAAACTCCTTGTTCAAGCTACCTATTAACCGAACCCAGGCCTTAACGTATACTTCTCTATGCCCATGGGTTTTCATAGCCGTACTGTGTGGTCCATGTTTTCCATCACAAACTTTTGTTGTTAACTACAGCTCGCATCCAGTGCCACTCATTGGCCAGAAGGACTTGTTGGTGGGACCCTTTTTACAACCAGAAGCAGTAGAACTCTTTTCTATAAACAGATATGTTTCCATACACTGCTGTATAAGGGAGATTGTGGAAAGGCGGTAGTGTGTCTGAGGTGCTAGTGCATGCAAAGCCTTAAGCAGGTCCCCGTGTGTGATAAGAAAGCAGAAGTCATTGATGCTCCAGTGCAACGGAGAGAGAGGTCTTTGTAGTCTGTCAGCTTGACGTCGGCCAGAAGTTGCGATTCATAAGCAGGTCTCAGACCGCAGTTGTAAGTGTACGTCCCCGTTCTGTGGTTTCCAGTTTTGGGGCGTGTGTGCGTATAGCGAGGCCGTCAGTGCGCTGCGATTATGCCTGCGCTCCAGGGTTTTATGGGAATTCCTCTGGACAGCCACCTATGACTTTATGAAACACTTAAATTCGTCTAATTGAATTTCCACATTTTGTGGTTGGTAGTTCCAGGTTTGTCCGTCACCGCAAAGAGGTACCAGAGGAGCTAGTTCCACTAAATGTAAGGATAAAAGTAAACGTTGATCCCGTGTCTCTGTGTGTGCATGTAAGAGAGAGTGATTGAAGAGAATTTTATGTGACAAAGTATTCCGTTTTTGTTAGTTATTAAAGCCTTGATATGGGACCCTTAGTGATAGTACTGTATATTATATCTCATATCAGAATGAATAGGCTGAGATCCAAAGGTGATACATTAAGTGGCATGTTTAATTTCCTTTTTTCGTCTTTCATAATCAGTCGGTGCAGATCATGTTATGACCTTCATCTCAGAATATCTTCTTCCACGCGGTCAGACTGTGGTTTTTCCTGGCAAAACGTTCCGAAAACGAAGGGGGGTTCGCTGTGATTCTGGGTGTTTGGAAAGTGTTGGCTGCTCTGCTCCGTCATTTACTTAATAGTGCGTCTGCAGTTTCCAGCTGGTTTGAATTTGTAGCCGGGTCCTGTTTGTTTGGAGTCTCCTGTTGTCTCACTACATGCTATATACGACTCTGAAGTCCCTTCACTTACAGATAACTCCTCCGTCTCAACTGGCTCCACTTCGTGTTTGTATGGTAATATCTGAAAATGTTGGCTCAGGTTAGAAGGAAACTAGCTGCTCAGTAGATAAAAGGAACGAGAAAAAACACCATCAGACAGCCCACTGCAAGTTAAGTAAGTGCTTTTGTCTTCAGCGGAGGGGGATATCTCTTCCTTTGATCATAGTTATGTCATTGTGTGTTAACAGTTTTTGGATCATTCTGTTTTTCTCTCGGTGAAGTGAAAGGAAACTGGACCGTGGCACACAAATAAGAGTTCTCTCTGCTTGTGGGCTGTTTTTGGCTGCCTTAGCTCCTCCTTAGGCCCCCTCACCAACTTGTCATAAGAATGGAGGGCAGAGACCAAGTATATTTTATGTCAGCGAGTGTAGAAAAACTTGTTTTTCTTCTTAATTCATCAAACCCTGTGTGCTGTCATATGGGTGTTTGGGAGTAGAGGTATTCAATCATGAGCGCAGGCCAATGACATTAAACAGCTCTTAGAATAAAACAATGCTGGCCTCATCTGGTCAGTATTTGAAAAAATATCAGCCATCCTGGCTCCGTGTTGCTCCGTCTATCCAGCGCCGTTCCTGCTTCCATGTGGGTTTCATTACAGCCCTTTGACTCTGGCCAATCGGCAGCTTTTCATCTCAATTAACACAGCGGCTCCGGACCGCAGTCTTTCAGTGGCACTCATCATCGAGTTAAGAGAATCAGCGTCTCTTTCCCCCTAATTTGGTTTTATCACGTTAATGTCAGCATTTGTCTCCTTCTCTGAATGTCAGTCGCTCCAACACTCCTCTCCATCAAATGAAGTCTCACCTCATTAGGCCGGTGTCTCCTCTATCACCCTCCCGATGTCGGCCTCCATTACTCCGCCAGGAGGAGAGGATACCGCCGTCATGTCATCATCTGTGCCATCCGGCCACCGCTCTCTGTCTTTATTAATGAAGCGTCTGTGACGAGCCCAGGCCTGTTGTCCCAGAGGCCAAATAATCGTTTTACAGTTATTGGAGAAAGGGGGCTAAGTGGCTCATGAAAGCAGCTGTTAAATAAACACCAGCTCAAGTTAAAAAAGGAGGCGGCGGGAGTGTTCCTTTTTTCTTTTCCTTTGAAAATAATTAATGTAAGCTGTTTTCTCTGAATCCGAATAACCTTTATTTTCAAGATATTAGCTGTATGGACAATGTTCATGTGCTCATGTAGCACTTAACTGATACCTACAGTCAGTGATGGAAGAAGTACTCAGATATTTTTCTTAAGTAAAAGTAGCAATGCTATGGTGTAAAAATACTGAAGTAAAAGTCCTGCATTGAAAATCTTACTTAAGTAAAAGTTACGGCTGTCAAAGTTAATTTGATAATAATGCATTAACGCAAATTAGTTTTAACGCCACTAATTTCTTTAATGCATTAACTCAATCGATCTTTCGGAGGTTGTAGCGGGCTCAGCTCAGTGAAGATATTGGTATCATATGAACCTAGAAAACCTAAGGAATCTATTGGTACCAACAATCAACTATCATCATACTATCTTGTCGAGAAGGAATTTAGATAATGCTCAAACTTACACAAAATTTTGGCAAGGAAAAACTGTGAAGGCCATTTTCAAAGGGGTCCCTTGACCTCTGACCTCAAGATATGTGAATGTAAATGGGTTCTATGGGTACCCACGAGTCTCCCCTTTACAGACATGCTCACTTTATGATAATCACATGCAGTTTGGGGCAAGTCATAGTCAATTCAGCACACTGACAGCTTCTGTTCCCTGCGGGGCTTGAGTTTGCCATGTTATGATTTGGACATATTTTTTATGCAAAAGGCAGTACCTGTGAGGGTTTCTGGTTTCTTTGTGTTGTTAATTGATTTCCAATGATAAATATATATATACATTTTATAAAGCAAGCATATTTGTCCACTCCCATGTTCAAAAGAGTATTAAATACTTGACAAATCTCCCTTTTAAGGTACATTTTGTACAGATTTAAAAATGTGTGATTAATTTACGACTATACTTACTATACAGAATGGCCCATTTCTGATTTAAACTTCTTTATATACTGCTGGTTACATTAATCCATAATATCACATCATAATTAGTTGGTTGATTTATGTTTTGTATTAATAATCTGAATCTGCAAAGTAACTAAATGTGTCAAATAAATGTGAAGTAAAAAGTACAATATTTGCCTCTGAAATGTAGTGGAGTAGGATTATAAAGTAAAATGGAAATACTCAAGTAAAGTACAAGTACCTCAAAATTGTACTTAAGTACAGTGCTTGAGTAAATGTACGTAGTTACACCACTGCCTATGATGCAAAAACATATAAGATCTAGTATATGGTGCAAGAATAGATGAGGTTTGGCCATCAATGTTCATAAACACATTCAGTGTCAGCATTAGCATAGAAAGCTGCCTTAGGAATTTTGGCCATTTCTGAAATAATTTGAATGAGGTAGTAGTAAATTGGATTGAGTCTCAGAGGATAATAATTGTTGAGTGTGTGCTGCTGAAAGGTTAGTCCCAGTTACACATGAGCTCATATCATATATTTAGATTGAGTTTGATTGCATCTCAACTGCTTTGTTTGTTGTTACGCTCCAGATTGTAACTCGGCCATTATGGCGTCAAGCAGGCATCTTTAAGGTTTTAGTGGACAAATTATAACCAATACTGTTGTTGTCCCCATGGAAACAGACCCCCTTTTTGTAAGTTAAAAGTCTCGGCCAAGTCGTTGGTTTGTGCTTTTCAGAGCAATTAGGATGCTGTCCACAGAAACTGCACCCTGCCTCGGCTGCATCCAACTACAAATATAAACACAAATGCACATGCTGTAATTATATTATGTCAGCTCATGTGTTTGGCTTTTATGTGTTTGGAGCTTTAAGCCTTTACAACCGTTACGGCAGTCAGAGTGAAGCAGTTTGGTGCAGAAAGTTATTCTTGAGAGGACGAGGAGGGTATTGCTGAACCAAGCAGCCAGAGAAGTTCACCTGTCAGCAGCAATGCCATAATACATCCATACTCCATACCTGTCGACAAGGCTTTTCTCCACCTGACTACCTCAGCCAGTCTGTAGACCACAGAGTTCTGATCAATACATCCAGCTGATGAGAGGTGCTGTGTGAACAGTTTTTTTTGTAGATTATGTATTAGATTATGTATCATTTCACTTGACTTTTACTTTTATTTTGTCGAATTTCATTTATGATAACCAGCATTAATAAATGGTACATTTATAACTTTAGTTAAAAGTTATTTTTACTGCTAACAAACAATTAATAATGTTTGCAATAGTAGTACTGACAGCTGCAGTCCAAATTCAAAACACTGGAGTTGTAGTCGGAATCACTTCACCGGCTGTGTGTCTCAAATACTCACTGCCTTGATGACCCAGCTGCACGCGGATCACAGAGAGATGTGCCGAGGCTTTTCAGGTCGGGTAGAATCCAACGTTAACGTTATCACTGTTGATCCAGTTTGTTTGCTTGCTTCCATGGCTGCAGAAGGCTGTGTTTGTGTGCCAATATGTTTCATATGTGGCAACGGGGTGTTGAAATGGGCCGTGGTCGGGATCACACCGGCCAAAACTAAAACAGACGTTCCGAACCAGAATAGAAATTTCAAAGGAGAATATACTCAGCGTGTTTCCTTAATCTCTGAAGACATATCATAGTCATTTTATGATTTATGACCGTAAATACAATACATATTGGTCCTTTTAACAGTTTATTGTTGCACACAATATAACATGTTATATACATGTATTTGTTAATGATTATCAAATAATTTGTGAACATAGATAGATGGACACTTTACAGTATAATCAGTTGAAACTTTATAATAGCATCCAAGTAATGTTTTTAGATCCTTTACAAAGTATATATTAATCATTTGATAATTGGTTTGTAAACTTTCTATAAACACTATTTGGTTGGCTATTATAAAGTTGCAACTGATGATTATAATACCTTGTTAAATGGTCAGTACATACTTTGTAAAGGATCTATAAACATTATTTAGATAGATAGGTAATAGTTTGACAATATCAAACACATTATTAATTATCATTTCATTGTTTGTCAACAGTGAAATAACTATTAATTTAAGTTTAATTAACTATCAATTTACCATTTATTAATGGTGGTTATTATAAAGTGTTACCCTGTACGACAGCTAATTTTTTTTCAAGCTGCAACTGTTTGGTTTTTATGAATTGGCTGTTGTAGGAGAGCCGGATTTCACTTTAACCTTCAATTCAATTCAGCAGTGGCCTTCTTCCAGCTCATTAGAGAGTTAGAAACCACACTTTCAACCTCACACTCTTTCCCTCATGCTGAATTAATGGAACAATCCACATAGTTGGCTACCAAAAGTGTGTGTGGGGGAAAAAAAAAAAACTTGACCACACAATAGCTATTTGTTTCTTGTTCATCAGTCTGTTTCTGCTTCTCTCTCTCCAAGTCCTAATCGTAGTTGGTTCTTTGAGAATTAAGTCATTATTTATTTATTTATTTATGAAAACCTGCAGCTGTTTTTTGGAGAGGAGTTGGACACATAAAGTGGAGCTTTATTATTACTATTATGAGTTGTTATCATTTGGCTGTACAGGGATTTTTTGCCAATTTGAAATGGTAATGTTATGTAATGTATTATGTTTATTATATTACAATATATTACAGTATATTTGTATCTGGCTGTGGCACATGGAGGCTGGCTGGAGAGGAAGTGTAGCAAATGAATCTAATCATTGCATCATAGGCAAACAAATTAAGAGCTGTGAGCTGTTATTATTAAACATAAAGTTGAGCGGGTTGAACTCTAGACAGCCCTCAGTTTGAGGGCATTGTGAGCTTGGATCCGCCAGTCTAATCACAGATTACACGTCTTTATCTGATTCAAAACAATGCAGCGAACGCTCCACATGGGGTATTTGCCACGAGTCCTGCAATGCTTTCCTCGGTCAGATCAAATATTGTGCACGGTAAATTGTACCTGATTCTAATCAGCCGTTCATTATGACAAAATCTTTCTGTATTGGACTATGACTGTTTCAATTCCAAACACTGCAGCCAAAACTGCAGTGCAAAAAAAAGAGCGTTTTAACACTATGCAGGGTCACAGTTGAACAAACCCAGATGAGCGGAGAGCGCTCCAGGCTCTCCAAAGTAAACCGGACACGGCCTATACTCCTCCCATACCGAGGCAGGTTTCAATTTGATGCTTGGAGCCAATGAAAAAGAAAGCCATGGGTTCTTTACTTTCTTTTGTTTATTGTACAGTGATGCTGCTTTTCAATTTTTATCCCCCTTCTCAAGAAATCATTTTAACCGCTACTCTACTTGCTGAACATACGCACTAGATTTTACTTCCCATATTGTTTACAGTCAAATTTGTGACTCCGAGGGTTACTCCTAGGGTGGTTTGTTTGCCACAGAGCTTATTTTCTGCATTAATCCAAAACCCAATGGAAAAATCCCATTGGCTTTTTGTCGAGGGAACCCGGGGCGATGCTAACTTCCTGGTTGGCCTACAAAAATACGTCATCCCTGGAGCACTCTATTATTTCCTTTTTGCTAGCAGAGAAGAACTCGACCGTGTAATATAACTTGTTTCATCACTTAAATTCCAAGTTGTGGATTACACAATTTAGTCTTTCGTGCTGTCAAGTGTGACTAAAATCAACATTAATTGGTGCTTACCTTTTTATACCATATTTCACATAAGCTGTGCTTTTCCAAAGTTCTCATGTAAGAGTTCTTTCTGAAGCATAAAACGGACTTTGCCAGTGGCTCTTGGAAAACTCACCGCAGCCTCAGATCTATTCTACAAGAGCTCAGGCACAGCTGATCTTGCCAGCTTACAACCAGGATGCCTGCTAATACTTAATATGTTTATAACCTTATCCTGATGGCTCTGTCTGGCTCCCACACAGACACACATTTACACAGATACTCCCGAAAACAAAAATATTACAAATCTGCGCTATGTCCTGAGTGCATAAATGTACAGTCAATAAACATACGCACGGAATATTGCATGTGATACACATAGCTAAATCCTTCACCATGTGGACTTATGAAAGACCTCTCGTTTTCCAATTTATACTGTTATCCTCACCAACCCAAATTCCTCCACGGAGCAGTTTGATGCTGCATGTTTCATCCTGGTAGAATAGTAGCAGGATCTGTCTGGAAATCCCTTTGAACTCTGTGAAATATTGGAAGTCTGAGCTTTAATCTGGGGCTCTCTGGTTACTGTTTTGATAGGGCATGTAGTTGGCCAGTCGGTTGGACCGTAGACCAGACATGGTCATTTTTCTGTCATCGAGGTTGTATTCATACTTGACAAATTGCTCCTGTGAAGTAAGCTGAAAGAGGTTTTATAACCTTATTTGCCAGATGCAAACGTTTGCTATTTTTATGTAGTGAGGAATAGTGAGAAAAAACCAAACTGAATCCCAGATCAGTAATTATCCATTCTTCATTTCTTGTTATGGCTCACTCACACTTCTGACTTGTTAAAATAACTGCAGACGTTTGGATAAGTAGCTCTCGTCAGCCGTCACTTTGAGAGCAATGCATTTGAAAGTTCGTAACTGAGACAGATGAAGAGGAAAGTACAGTGTACGGCAGCCCAGGCTCTCTCTGTGACCTCCAATCCAGTGGTAACACTAATAGAAAATCTCAGTCGTAAAGCCATCCACAAAATAAAGAGGAAACGAAGAGAAAATAATACAGCCATTCACAAGGAGTGGAAGGGAGAGAAATTGTGGGCAGCACGAAGCCAGGATAGGCACCTGCCCACAAACCATATATTCATCCTCCTCTCTGGCCTACTATTTTCCTAGGGGCCTTGTGGAAACACAACACACATATAAAAAAAGATTTCCCTTGTAAAATACCACAACACTTTTTATTCCAAATAATAAAATGAGTGTGATCAGACTCTAATTTAAAATCATGTTTTAATGACTATGTTTGGCAGTTTTATTTAAAAGGCGCACTACAACTAGGGCAAAGTTTGTTGTGTTTATTCAGGAACACTTTCCTCCATTAATGTATCTTTCCATGCTGAGGAGAAGACGTTAGACCTGTGCTGAGTGGGGCTGTCGCAATAACCGCAATATTCACAAGCCAACCGAATGAGAGGGCAAGCAACCGCCGTAACCGCAATGTTCACGTTTCTTCTTTTTTTAATTCTTTGCAATGGGAGCGACGCATATACTGTTTACACACATACACATATAAACGGCAGCAGCATGACGAGACGCTGAGCGTCTATTTTTTTCTTACAAATATTCAACTTTGGGTAAAACTCCACAATGACCAACCAAAGTGATGGACAACAATGCTCTGCATTTAACTATAAACACGTATTTCATTTGTTTTAAAACTGTCATCTTTGTCATTTACAACAACAATAACAATAAAGCTTATTTATAAGGCACTAAAATCAGGATTTAAAAAAAAAAAGTTGCAATAATGCCGCATATCACGCTGTGGAAATTTCTTCACTGCGACAGCCCTAGTGCTGTGTCCATGCTATCCTCCATTTCCTTCCAGTCACCCATCACACATCTTGTTGCCCTTCACCGTTTGGCACCATTCAGACCACAAACGTTTGTGGCATCCCTCAAGAACAAGCTACATTTGCTTTGAATTTGAATCTTCTCCTAGGTGAGCCTCATCCAGGCACAAGGAGTCATTGGTGAGAGCTGCCATGGAGGATTGATGACGGTCCTCCTGCATGCCAATGCTGCTAACAGGAAGTTGACCTCGGTGCTGTGACTTCACAAACAGAGTGGGGGTGTTGGGTTGCTTTACATCAATAGCGCGGCTCCGGTGTTACAGTGGTGAGGGTCATTAGCCCTGAGGACCAGAGCGACCCTCAAGGATGGTGGCTCGTCCAATAGGTGTCACTGTAGCACACAACACTCATCGGCCTCCTCTGCTGACCAGGCTAAATAACCACATGATGAAGGGATCTCATTAAGGCTGTAGGCATGGCAGTACCCACCTCCCACCTCCCACCTCCCCCCCTGCAGTGATTGGGGTCAGAGGAGACTAACATTGGTCTCTTGTCACCGGTGGTCTCCCTAACTGAATTTCCTATTCATCTCACACAGCCTTTCCCGTAATTATGTAAATCTGTTGACTGAATTTGGCGGCAACACGATACTCAGCAAAGTGTAACAACAAGTAATGCGACGGAAGAATCTGGTTTGAATTAGGGCTGCATTTGAATCGGACCTATGCACAGTGAGTGCACCACACCTGTATTACATTACCACAGTGTGGAGGAGACAGAACGGAGGGGAGAGGGAGAGGGAGAGAGTAAAAGGAGCAGAGTTAAAGGATGTTAAATGAAGTGGAAGAACCTGGAGTATGCAATATTAAAAACTGTTTTATTACACGCTTGTTTGAAAAGGCAACAGAGACAGGAAGTGCAACGAATATTACATTTCAGCTGTTAAGGAAGTGCTTAAACATATAGCATGAACTGTGCAGTCAGGCAGTTCCCATGGACACGTGTGTGTTGAGTTTGCTTTGGTTCTTAAACATCTTACAGTGATAAGGCCGCTGCTAAAGTCAATAACTTAGTCAAACACCATAATCTTAAACACACTGCTCCACTATCTGTTATCTGATCGTATGGAGGTGTGGATATGTTTATGAAAGTGAAAGGCTTTCGGCCCTGTACATCTTGAGAGGACTATGAAAGGCAATTAATGTCAAAGCTGTACAGTTTTCCCGGCCTGTAGCACGAAATCATCTTGGAGGTTTTAGAAGGATAGATGACCAGTAATTTCACCAAATTCCAGCCTTTTAGAACTCCGTCTCCAACTCGGAACAAAAACCAAAGGACACCTTTTTCACTAGACGTTTAATTTGAGCTCTGCTCTAATTATCTTTCTCACATGCCTGAGCAAGATACAAAATTAGATTTTATGTGCTGTAGATCAGTTACAGCCCTTTATAAGCTGAGCTACAGAGCTTTAGATGACAGAGGCAGATAAAAGTACGGGTGCTCCCATCGACCGGCCACTGATTGTCCTTTGCTGCTCGATGCTTTGGAAATCGCGGACAAGACGAAACCGGTATAGGTCATAGACTGTATATAAAGATGGACGACTTGACAGTTCCCCAAAAGTGAAGCCAAAACATCTGGATCGCCTCCTGGCGGCTGGCTGCAGTATGGGTCATAAAGCCCGCCTCCTCCATGTTAGTGGATGGGACATGGCCCAAACTAAAAAGTCAAAACGCACGTCAAATACATTTTTCCCAAAGATGGTTTCTGATGTTTTAGGTAGTTCTTATCACGCTGCTGTATGTTCAAGTGTTCATTTATCTGATAAGTTTGGTTTTAATTAGTTATTTGATGCTATAAAAAGGGGGTGAGACGTCATGATTGACAGCTGTGAGACTCTCTTGCTGACAAGCTGCGGCCGTGCTCGGCTCGCGATTGTTTCGGGCGGGTGAACTCGATAGCGCGGCTCCACTGCCCTTCAAATAGCTGCTATAGTAACAGTTAGATACATTTCAGTCATGCTGGTCCCTTTCTAAGTTCTTACTGTTGCTCATACACTTCCTCATACACTCAGGGCTGCTCAGCAGAAGAATGGGCTTTGATTGCTACAACCTGATAATGTTCTTTATCTGTTTCCAACAACCACTAAAAACTAATATCTAATAATATTTCTTTTCATTTTTATCATAAACAATCTAGAGCGGGTGTTTGTTATAGTGTCAAAGCGGTTGATTTAATCAGTTTGAATGTAATAGTAATTAATCTTTTAAACCCCGGACTGCTGTCATCAGTTATTCTTTTTTTATCGCTTGTGTTGACACATTTCTGGAATCGACGGGAGCAGTTTATCAACCACTCAACATTTAATATTGACATAAAATCTGATAATGACTTGAAAGACTCGATCCGACTTCTATCCAATCAGTGCTAAACACATGTTTCTGGCAAGGGAAGTCTTGTGTCACTTAGTGGACTCGGCTCTATTCTTTTTGTCTGAGTATTTAATTTGAAATGAATTTATCGTACAATCCCTCGAGCTTAAGAGTTCCTACACGGTTCCTTGTGTTTGGTTTACTTTGTCTGAACATTTTAATGAAAATAAACCCAACACAGAAGAGGTAATAATGTGATACTTTGTTGATCCTTCTTTCCTTTTTCTGTTTGCCCCTTTGGAACGTTTGAAGCCGGGCCATTTGGATGAATAATAATATCTCTAATCATTAATCCACTGCCCTAGCCATTATGTTGGAGCGTCAACATTTCAATATGGCATTTTCTGCCCGGTCTACATCCAATCGAACTAAGTGGAAACGTTAAGACATGAAATAATAATTAACTCAAAATGTAACATGGAAGAAATACCTTCTGCGAGGTACATATGAGACAGCGGGGATTCCTCACACTATGAATATGTGGGAAGATATTTTCTGTGGTAAGCAAACGCCTGCGGTGTTTATGGATCCAGATTCCCAGTTTGGCTTGAAGACTGGACGATGATGATGACGTGGCACGTATTCAAGGCCAGAAAACTGCTCGGAGTTTAAGGGAAATTAATTTCTGTTGTGAATGAATTATACGACTCTAGCCAGACTCAAACAACTTTTCAGCCCTGCTCTGTATATTTACTGACACACATGAAAGGCTGCAGTGATTAATCAAGTTGGATTTCATATTCAATGCTGTACCGCATGATTGTTGAGGTTTTGAGCCTCCATTGCGCCATGTGAGGTTTTATCTACCGTTGTCCGATGCAAAGCTGCAAATGTAAAATCTAAAAAAACAGCAGCTCGGCGAATAACTGCAAAGAATAGCTGTGAATACGCATCGAGAGAAAACTGTAAGGAGCAATATAAATTCACTCATATTCTCGTTCTCCTGTGAAACATATTTACAATCTTTCACTTCATGTCACAGCTACCATCTGCAGCCGCTTCGTCACGGCCATTTTGCGTGCATCCCGGTCAACATTTCACTGTAACTTATTTAGTGGATGAGTGAAGGCTGTGCAGAGCGAGTTTCATTATGTGCCCACAATAAGCCAGATGGGCGGAATGATTGGAGCACCGCGCTGTAGCCAACATAATCAACCATTTCAAATCCACCAGTGAGCTAGAAAGAGCTTCTCAGAGGGGGGATCCTGTGTGATATAAATCATATGAAGTTGTAGAAAAAAAACTCAAGGCAAAATACATATGAAGAAAACGCTGATAAGACCAGAAATACAATCTTGCACCATATTTTCATAAGCCTTTTATACCTAACAACTGTGGACAACATTAGTGGTTCTGGGTGTATATTTAACCTTACATTATCACCCCCAAACATTGCTGTTTCGGCTATATGTGCCAGAGGCAAATGTTCCAGGATGTACTGTATGTAAGTTTTCAACCTTGGTGTTAAGAATAAATGTTTTTGCAATTGGTTCTTGGCATTTCTGTTATAGCTGCTAGAAGTAAGACATGCATCAAACGAAGAGGTTGTTTTCTCTCACACTCTTTTGTTCCAAATTAGGTTTAAGTTTAAGTTTAAGACAACAGCCGAATTTCATTTATGTATTCTAATATTAGCTACACAACTAAATTAAAAGCAGAATGCTTTTGGAATCATTGGGCAAAAATTCCATAATAACCTTTCAGCATATTGTAATTCAAGTGTTCTGAGAGAAAACTAGACTTCTGCACCTCATCATGGCTCTGTTTTCAGGCTTTAAAAAAACTAGCCTGTGACGGGAGACTTTGGCCAATCGAGCTAAACAGTACACTACAAGATGTTTCTGAAAACAATTTATGCGAGAAATAGGCATTACAGTAACAGAATCTTGATTCATATTTGATCAGTTGGCCTAGTTTGACCATTTGATTGGAGTTTGTGAGTGATTGACAGCTGCTCAGAGACGCCAAGGCTCCAGCTCGGCTCTGATCGGTTGTTTTCCTCCGGTCTGTGAAATCTTGTAGATGCCATTAGGAGCACCGGAGGACACAGAGGAACATGATTTTTTTTTTTCAGATTACCTGTCTCATGCACTACTGTCAGGATATAGTGACCGTTTTATAAAAATCACATTTGCTCTATCTTGCCTACTGTTGCTTTAATGACACACTAGGTACACAAATTATTTAGAATGACACATTCAAAAAAATTAATGTAGAACCTGTGGAGACATTATGTGCCACAAAGCTTTTTTTGTCTGCCCATTGCTCATAGCTACAAACACTGCAAAAGGGAAAGTACAATTCAAGTGAGATAATAAAGAGCAGTTGCCATGGTAACTACCTAATTTTCACTTTCTGGTTCAGCTGCAAGGTGAGAAATAAAAAATGATTCATAGTTTTATTTCCCATGTTCAAAGTAATAGTCAAGCGTAGTTCTGTTATATTGTAGGTTTCAGATTCAAATAAATATAACACAAAAACTTGTGAGGTCTGGCTTTGCAGTTCTGCCACAATAGATAACGCCAGTGCTGTTATTCCTCTGGACGAGTCAAACTGTTTATTGAAATGTCAAAACAATAGATCAGACAGTAAAGCTCTGTATCTGTAAATACAGTGGTCTTATTTACAATCTAACTAACCATATCAGCCCATTGAGGTGAACGAGTTGTTTATTTCCTCAAAGCTGGACTTTGAAAAGTTGTCAACAACAGATCTGTTGGCAAACAGGAAAAAAAGATCCCAAGCTTATGTGTGGCTCAGAGAGCTGTAAACAAGATAATTGGATCGATGTGCCACTGTGTGAGTTGGAGACGTAATGAGAGGATTAAAACAGGAACATGCGTACACAAATTTAATGACCACTATAATGAGAAGAGTAAAACTTCACCTGCTGCCATCCCTGAAGTTGACGCGATTGCAGCCTAGTGTGAAGGAATCATCTGCAGGCAAATTCTTGGCTGGAGTTAATAGCTCCATGAAAAAAACATGAACTTTGTGTGGGGTATGTGGTTTTCATGCGCCAGCCAATCGACTCCAGAGGACACCATAGATGCCCAAAAACCGCTCTCACAAGCCAAGAAACTCTTGGTTATTGAACATTTTATTGCATGTCTCACTTGAAAGTACACGTATTAAAATCTTTGAGGAATGGCCCATATACAGGACCACCTGTATCAGTCCAAATAGAAGAGAATGCAACATAAGCTAATAGTATGGTACATTGGAATCGGATACAGTTTTCACTATTTCATTGGACCTATTAGCAGAGGTGGGACCGAGTCATTGTTTTGCAAGTTGCAAGTCTTTGCATTCAAGTCCTGAGTCAAGTTCCAAGTCCTAAACTTTGAGTTTCGAGTCATAAGCAAGTCATAATGTGCCCTTCAGTAAGTGCAATGCCATTTGCGTCTCCATCTGTAATTTTTGGCCTGCCCCTTTTGCATACTGGAATTCATTTTTTGTTGACGACGGCATAATCTTTGTACGCAGACAAAATCATCTTTGGTATCACTTTATGCAACTGGCGCTCAGTAACGCAACGTTAGTTGTTCATGGTTCTGTCCTGCAACTTGATTGGATGCTGTATTGTATTGGAATGTATTGGTTCAAACAATGTGGATCTGGGGAATTAAGTGTCGTCTTGCTGGGAATAAATAATGTTAACTTTTTAAAATAACATACTTTTTAAATGCGTCAAAAGAAATAAGTGGCGTTAAAACAAATTTGCGTTAACTTTGCAGCAACTCTGTTTTTAATCTTTGGGCTTCGGGGAAGGTATCCAAGTCCAAGTGTTGATGTTAAAGTCAGGTTGCAAGTCTTTTTTTGATTTGTGTCAATTCAAGTGTAAAGTCATCAAATTTGTAACTCCAGTGGGACTCGAGTCCATTTCACGTGACTCGTGTCAACACCTCTGCCTATTCGCGTAAAGTGTCAGATTGTAATTGTACAACACTGTTAGCATTTGCTTAATAATTATCAGCCCAGCATGCAGACTTTATAGCACTTACTGGCAGGATCAGTAGAAATGACGGGAGAAGCGACTGGAACTGTTCCATTGCACAGTAACAAATGAGTCTACACTAACGTTCATAATTTGTTGCAGGATGTTTTATTACACCATCGTGGTATCATTCAGCTCTTATAACATTATATGTTTTTACAGCTTGTTTTTTTATTCACTGGTATGTAAGCTGTTCATGAATCATGTCATCTTAACCAGAAGAGGCACAGTCCTGAAATATTGTCAGTGGCAGGTTATCTCCCACAGCTCCAGTTCTCTACACATGAGGTCTATATGTATGGAGGCTAATGTCTATGTCAACCTCACGGTCTCTGCTGAAGTATCCACTCCACAGTTTGAGCAGAGGGATGGTGGAGGGAGGAACACCTGGTTAGCCCGTCTATAACAAGCTGTCATAGGACCTAATGAGTTCCCTGATTATCTCCCCCAGGGACTATGTAAAACCTATGTACTCTGTAAAATAACCATTTCTATTTTTACCCCAGTGGACAAAAGCCTGCTGATTATAAATCACTGGGTAATTGTCCATGATGCAGGTCAGACATGCACAGGATACTCCAGAGTTTGATTTGGAGACTTTTAACCTCTTGACACATGAAACGCAGCGCTCTTGATGGAAATACCCTGCGTCCCAGATCTCCTCCACGGGCCATCTCCAGTGACGGTGGAAGCCCGCTTGTCAAACGATGCTAATAACATGCACCAGTTGAACTGTTGGGATGACAAGCGGCTCCTACGGTGACCTCATAGCATAAAAGGCGGGGAAGGAGTGCTTTGTTACCTGGGCCGCCTTCCTACACCACATCATCAGCAATCAACCTCAACATTCTCCGCAGCCCGCCCACATTCGCGGTCTGATGTGAGGGTGATTAGTAGTGACAAACCCAGGGAAACAGTAATACGTGGCATAAGCCAGGCTGTGTTTGTTTAGCCTCTGTACAGAGCTCAGGGCAAACAAGCAGGTTTGGCCAAATGATGGGTGGCATGTACTGTAAACTGACTGGTTCCCGCCGGCTCTAGTCAGTTTGAGTGTGTTTATGTGTGGTCGTGGCTCCAGTGGATTGGCAGGCTGGGACTGTATACACCGCTGCATTCTTTGGGCTGTTACTTTATCTTTGAGACGGGTCAGGATGAGTCCCCAAATTGTCAGATGTGTCGGGTCAGTTGCGCTCGTCCTATAAACTCTCACATACCAAACCTTGCAGTCATACCAACTGATTACCCGCAACACATGCTGCGGAGTCTCCACAGCCCTGCGTGGGTTTTGTAGAATAGCTAAACAGGGAAGGGAGCGTCCAGACACAAAGGTGTGAGCGGCGACAGGGAGACCTGGCCGGATCTGTTTCACTATGTCATCATGTGAAAGGGCCCCCCCCGTGCAAGCTCCTCTCGCCTTTCAGCCGTCCTCAATGGGCCCTGGGAATTTCTCACCACGATCTGGTTAGCCCCATTACAAAGGACCCCGTGGCCAGCAGCTCGAAAGCACTCTTCCATACACATAAGCACAAGCACGCAAAGGACTCCATCAGCATTCATCACAGTGATGTATGAAAGGGAAACCAGGAATGACAAGCCGTCTCAGGTGAACTGATTCTGAGCAATTTGTATGATCTGGTCTGGAGCTGTTGACATAGGAACACTCAGAGGTTGTTTCTCGTTGCCATGTTTGTATAAAAATTTGCACTTTACTGCATTGTGGACTTATTCACAAATTTCCATTCCTGTTGTGTGCAACAGGATTCGTTGTGTTTTACCTCATGGTAATTACAACACATTGCCTCATATCGGTTACAATAGATTCCAAAAAGCTGTTTGGATTTACAGACCAGAATCTAAACCCTTCCAGCTCAGCTGTTTGTTTCCACCCCACAGTCGAAACCTTCATGGCGCCGACAATTGGAAATGACACCCAGCATCATGTTGTTAACCTCTTTCCATTCCAACGTCTTTGTAGAGGTGGGGGAAAGGGGAAGTTCAGGGGAAGATAAATAGTCAACAGTACATGCCACATAGAAGTGGTGTACATCATCTGAAAGCTGGGAACATGAAGATTAATTTGAGATGCAGCTCAGCACTGTGTGTAAAGTTGTTCTAGTCATTAATGATAAAACATAGTAATTAATCAATTAATTAATCAATTAAAATAAATTGTGAAAGTGTATAAAGGCGTAGAACATGATGATACAAGTTTGTGATGATCATTCCCAAGCTCTATTATGTCTCATAAATTGTAACAATTTTTGGGTTGATATAATTTGTTACACAGATTTGGTGCTAAATTTAAAAAAATTTACTATTCGAGAATTGATCAAAATGATCAATAATCCCTCCAAAATACCACATTAAGACACCAAGACCGTGAGGAACACCATAGAAAAAGCCATGCTGTGATTTGGTTTCAAAAAGTTTGCACATTTGGAGTTTTCTGTAAGAATTGCATTTTTCTGCGATTGGATGGCGAGCACTTCTGTTGTGTAAAATGCTCAGAAACATCCTTATTGTCAATCTATTGAGGAAAGCCATCCATCCTCTGAATGCCCTAAGTCTCTAGTTTGTGGCTGTAAAGTTTGATGAGGCTGTAATTATCCTAGAGGTCACCACAGGTCGTTTTATACAGAGAGGTCAAGTTTCAAAAAGTGGTCTCAATACAATGAAATGGCTACTAAGGGGACTAATATCATCACAGAGGAATACACTTGGGCTCATTGGATCCACAAGAGTCTCAGCTTTACAGTGATACCCAATGTATGTGATTCCAAGACTGTTTAGAGACCCGAGTATGCAGAAATATTGAAATACACCATGTTAGTATAGCCGAAAATAATACATTTATTATGTTTTCAAAGAACTGCATGATTTTTGCTTCAAATTGCATGTGATTATCATAAAGTGGGCATGGATAGGGGAGACTCGTGGGTACCCATAGAACCCATTCTCATTCACATATCTTGAGGTCAGAGGTCAAGGGACCCCTTTGAAAATCACCATGGCAGCTTTTTCTTCGCCAAAATGTTGTGTAACTTCGTAGCGTTATTTAGCCTTCTTCCTGACAAACTAGCATGACATGTTTGGTACCAATGGTTTCCCTAGGCTTTTTAGTTCTATATGATACCAGTATCTAGCTTGAAAACAGCCTGTGAGAACCTCTGAAAGACAGAGTAGCAACCGGGCCTGCCAGCAGGCTGTCAAAGTTTTAAAGGGTTAAGATGCCTCACACATTTCTTCCCCTTTTACATCATTCTGCGTTCTCTTTTCCCCCAGACGACACAGCCGGGTCACTAATGTTTCTTTCTGCTTGTCTCAAGTGAGCACAGAAGAAGAAGGGAGGGGGTTGCAGCGTCCAGGATATATGCCTTCCCAGGACGAAGGCCATGAGCAACACACATATATATACACATGCGGTGCTCTCTGAGGAGAAACTTAATGCAGCTTCCACCAGGGAGGGCCAGACCAGTTTATGAATATTGATAGAGTCCGGCTGGCTGAGCGCTGGGTCAGCTGCAGGGCTGCAGTATTCAGTCTTCCAAACTGTCTGGATGTGTTTAACACATCTCATTACAAAGCCGGTGTGAAGCAGCAGTCACCGTGTGATGGTGGCGCTGCATCGCTGCCAACCAGACACTTAGCCCAAGTGTTGTTGGTGCCCACTGGCAGAGATTTGGCAAAAGCCTGAGTGAGAGTGCGTGAGTTTCAAATTCTTCTGCGTTGGCTCGTCGGAGGCATACATTATGAAGAATCTTGGACCAGTCAGTAAACATCCTCCAATATAATGAAGTGCGCTTGGAGAAAGCCAGTGATGTCACCCATCACTCTGCTGTCTTCACCCATATCCAATTTCCATACTCTGCATGCTTGGCAAGATCTCTTCACATGAGGAAAACAATAGGAGGCACACATACAAATGCTCTCTCTCTCTCTCTCTCTCCCACACACTCTCAGACATACAGGCGTGTAATTTGACATAGGGTCTCCTGTCAGACACACAGTGGGGTTATTCCCCACACTTTCAGAGCTCAAAGCCAAGTAATGGGATTTACAGATATCATTTTGTCATGCCTTCTGACTGAGAATCAAAGAATTCATACAGTATATCCAACAAACGCTGTTTACCTTCGCCGAAGCCATAATATTTATTCTCTTTGCTCATATCTGATTCAAAATTTCTGATTCATACTTCCTAGACCGTAACCTTGAGATTTCCATGAGATTTTACTTTTTTTAGCGCCTGGCCACAGAACAACCAAGCCCCCCCCACCCCACCGCCCAGTGTTGCTATGCTCTTTCTGTTTCTAAACTGGTGGTGTTATTGATCTTGGCCTGCCGCTTCAAACCCAATTCCGTTCAGCTGGCCCTGTGGACAGCACAGCGCCGTCATTTGGTCAGACCCTGAGGTTTACTCTGAGTCATGAATGGATCTCTATGTTGTTCCCGTAAGGTTTTGGACCATTCCATCACCATCTGGGTTTCGGGGCGACACCCCTTGTCCCGCTACCTCAATCTAACTTCTTTTGAAAAAGTCCTCCTTCGATACTGTCACGACTGTCGGATAATTCGAGGCCAGAACAACACACGTGCGCAAACACACTGGAACATTGATGCAGACATGTGAACACTTTGGCACATGTCATGCACATACCGTAGCGTCCATGCCGTCCAGTTTACACATTATTCTGGCAGCTGTTTAGATACAATGGGATTTGGACATTTTATATTTTTGACACGCATGCACATGTGGCCTGTGTGTACTTTTCCTGTGCTACTCCTCTCCTCGCCATACATCAGACCGGCACATACGGGTACTTCGCAAAAAGTCAAGGCCGCGCCCCCTTTACGGGGAAAGAAAACGGAACATCTTCAATGCAATTTGATGTGTTTGGATTGTAATTTTGACAAGTTCGTATGCATTCATCTCTTGTTATAGAAATATAATAACTATTTAGCAACTTTGCCTTGCGTTCGCAATACCTTAATAACTTCAGATTGAACGCCGCCATGTCCCTTCAGTCGTCCCCCGTCCAACACAGTGGCCAGATATTGCTTATCCAGACTTCTAGGTGGCGTGGTCGTGAGAGCCTACTCTGGATGACGTATTGCCGGTCTGATGCATTAGTCCAGCTTTACAAGAACCACTATGGCAGGGTTCTGAATAAGTATGAAGCAATTACCACAAGAAAACAGGTATTGATGTGTTTTGGGGGCTGCTGATACCCTGAAAACCATTTGGCTCCTCGTAAACTGAAATAAAAAAAACAAGGAAATGTGACCTTTGCCCTCTGAGGCTCAAAGATGTATCTGTCTGTAATTCCTTTATTATCATGCCACTCATCCATTATGTGCTCATATATGAAGAAGCAGTTATCCTGGGTGAGTGATGCGTTAGAGTCATGTGCGCTGCATCTCTTCAGCAGAAGTGTGTGTGTGTATGTGTGTGCAGAGTGGTTGCCGTGGCACCCAAGTGGAAACAAAACACATGTCAGCTGGTGCAGGCAGTGTGTGTGACAGAGGGGCCTCAGAGATATACGCTGGACGTGCGGCATGATGCTCCTCTGCTGTTCAGTAATATAGGTTAAATAAACTTTCCGGGACAAGAGTTGGCTCGCTGTGACATCGCTCAACTGTTACAGGAGATATTTCTGGCACCAGAGCCGGAGTTTCAAGGTGGCCTTGTTGATTTTTTTATTCTTTTTTTTCACTGGATTTGATTCTATCATCATGAAATAAAGCACTGTGGTACAAGGGAGGGAACATTCAAGGCCAAATTTAGAAGTGGGTCTACTGAAGAGAGAGGGAGAGATCATGGGAGAATGTAATGGGGTTTCTAATGTGCTCTCTGCGCGCCATTTCGTCCAGATGTTTAACAGCGAGTTTGCTTTTTCTTGCCACCCGCATCTCATCCCCTGTCTTTCCACACACCTTACATATTAGCGCACATACCTGTTATCAGGGAAGGATGCCCATTGTGTGTCCAGATGAGTAATGGTCTGATGGGGGAAGAGTAGAAACGTGTCACGGTGAAAGAATGTAGACTTCAGACCTCTCCTGTAGGTGGTATTTCTTTCTTCTCCGACATCCAAACATGGGAGAATGTGCATACGTGTCTAAGTGATTCGCAGCTCGCCACACTCTATATGAAGGGTTGTAGGGTGCACAATGTGGTAGGTTGTTTGAGGTTAATGATATGTGTTTTTTCTTTTCTTGCAGCTGAGATATCAACATGGCTTGACCACCCCAGACCTGCAGCAGACGCTACCCAACCTGAAGAACTTTCTGGAGCATGGCCTGCTGGTGCGATGGTAAGAGTCAGACACTCAAATATTTCTTCAGAGGTCACTGAAGCCAGAAAGATGATGTATGAATGTGATATATAGGGATTTACAGTTTGATTTGATTGAACCAAAAACCCTTTCCCAGAATCTGTTTATAGAGATTAGGTCTGACACAGCACATTATGTGTTAGATAAATGTTAAGAATGCTACACAGTATACTTCACCTGTAATAATGTAGCACATAATCCGTACCTCCGCATTTTTTAAAGCGGTACTTGATGAGATTTGCAGCAGCCACTATGTCCCAGTGAGGTGGAATGCTTAGATCTCTGCCTCTCTCCTTCTACAGACTTATGGCCTGTGAGTAACCCTTTACTAAGACCTGAGAGTTGGTCTGTGTCCGACTTCAGCTCCACTGCCCTATAAAAGAGAAAGCTGTCTTTGATCTCCACTCCTCTCCCAGGGTCAGCAAAGGGGAAAATGTGTATTACACACATTAATTGAATAATCTTTTGTTTTGAAAGGAAAGAAGCCATGAAAAGCCAGAGCTCTCAAATCAGCCCGCCCCCTCCCTTAATGGGAAGTGGAAGGGCCCAAAGATAGACGAGATGAAAGCATGGGCCCGCTAAGCCTGAAGCTATGTGTGTGTGTGTGTGTGTATATGTGTGTACACATGCATGAACGTTTTTAAAGAAGTGGAGGTGGGAGTGTAACAGTTCTACAGTGGCTCGCCACAGCCACACTCCATGTACGACAACGAGACCACAGGGACGGGAACAAAAGCCGCCCTGTACTGACTCCGGAGTCATCAGCTGAGAACTGCCTTTCTCATCAGCACGAGCAGCTCTGAGCTTCGAAAACATACATCGAGATCAGTCGTTCACACCGTAACACGATATAGAGCTCTGCTAGATTTAGCAACACCTTAAAGGAATAGTTCAACATTTAGGGAAAGTGCGTGTTTGCTTTCTTGCCGAGTAGTTAGATGAGAAGATTGATAACACTCTCCTTTCTGTATGGAAGCAGCCAGCAGCTGATTAGCTTATGTTACCAGAAAGACTGGAAGCAGGGGAAACAGTTCTCCTGGCTCTGTCCGACGAATACATCTACCCGCTGGCATCTCTAAAGCTCACTAACTAACAGCTGTAAAACCACAACGTAACGATTTTACATTTCGGTTCTTGTATGTAATAAACAAACAAGACATAATAATGTTGAAAGGTGAGCTTTAGCTTTCAATAATAATGTCACACTTGATTTGAAAGATGGTAAAAAGGTTTAAAAATCATAAATATATGTTAAGGCTGTCAATCGATTAAAATATTTAATAGCGATTAATCACGCGATTGTCCATAGTTAATCGCAAATTAATTACCAGTATATTCACATTAAAACTGAGTTGTGTCAATACGTAAAGGAAATTAGTGGCGTTAAAACAAATTTGCGTTAACACGGTATTATCCTGTTAACTTTGACATTCCTAAAATATATATATTAGTATGCTAAAATGTTTAAGCAGAGTTACAGTGGTTAAACTTGCCCTCTCATCTTAAGACCATGCATACTGCACCTTCCTTCAACTTAAAGCCTCCAGTGAGGATGATGAGGTGACTGTTTCACACACTGTTGCGCTATTTCCTTCCCATATCAGTTCCAGTCTTCCTTGCGAAAGCTTACATTCAGATACAATTTCCAGCGCTGGGACCTGGCTCATGAAATATGGATGTATAAAAACGCTGCATGGCAGCTGCAGATAATTATCTTATAGACTGTGCGAGAGAGAGACTAATCTGCTTCCTCTATCCCTCCTTGCCACCTCTTTCTTCCTTCCACGCATCCAAACAAGGATGATGTGATGAAGGATATGACCAAGGGCGCTGTTTCCAGAACACATTTGGAAACGGTTCCTCCCTCCATATAGAACTAATTCAGCATGCTTGCAGTCTGCTGGGAGAGCCGTTCCCAAAGCGCCAAGACCCACACCGCGAGAACATAGCGGGTTCATCTCGTACATTTTATCCAGACGGGATGGAAAAAGTGAGGAAAAGCATGTAAGAATAAAAAGGGTGTACTATAAAAAAACTTAATTTTTGTGCAGTAGGCTATAGGATGCTCGTCTGGTGAGCTGCTGATCATATCTTTATACATTTCCAAACAGTACTGTCTCAGAAACACATCATAACATGTCATAATATATACAGTCCAGCTCTGCTGAAAAATGGGCACTATAGGTTTTTTAAATCTCGCTGAAGGATAAGAAACAGTGGAAAAATGGTGAATCTATTACCCCGAGGCAGACAGAGACAGTACCAGAAACCCATTCTTTGTAAACTGTACAGGCTGCTGAGATCAAAGCAAACGCGTTCAACATGCTGCCATTTGCCGCTCCACATCCGCTGAGGGCCTGGCCGAGGTTCACAGGGCCCTAATCCCGCTCCGGTGCCTGGAAGCAGGGCTACAAACACGGGGGGGTGGGGAGGCAAGGTGTGGCAGAGCTCCTGGTCAGGCAGATTCAGCGAAACCACGGCGGACCCCCTGTGTTATATGGTGAACACGAAGGGATGCCATATTTAGACAGCTGTAGTCTGGTCAGTGAAAGATAAAAGGATATAATCTCAAATTTATATACCTAAAATAACAGTTTGCAAGGTACATTAAGCCCGACACGTGCCCTATGGATTTACTATATAATAGCGGATGATCATTTGGAAGGATAAATCAGGGATATGTTCTTTTTCTCTGTTCATGTGATATTCTGTAAAGGCACATTGCGTCTCCAAACACCACTTCCTCCTTACCCGTTGGGAATAATAATGCCATTTCCATTCCATTTCTCCCTCTTTTATTCTAACCAACCATATGTTTACGTTTCATTTTTTATAAAGGAGGCTACTATAACATGATAGCTTTATATTTATGAAATTCAGCTTTTAAATCCTCTTAAAATTTGAAAAATAAATGTCTTAGATGTTATTTGAACTTACCCTGGAGATGTGCCGTACATTTTTGGGTGACACTTTATAACAACCATCGTTTATAAATGGTAAATTGATCGTTAATTAAACTTAGTTAATAGTTATTTTACTGTTAACAAGCAATGAAATGATAATGAATAATGCTTACTAATTATTAGTAATGCTATAAATTCTGTTGTGTAATATGAAATAATGAGTTTATAATCTATGTATTGTATCATAGCTGATAAGAGACGATAACAATTACATTCTGATTACATTAGTAAAGTATTTATTATCATTTTAATGTTGCACACATTATAACATTTTATACACTATATATAAGTATTTGTTAATTATTACCAAATAATTTGTAAAGTTTTAAGAAATTGTTTGTAAAACATCTATAAACTTTACATAGATAGATAGGACAGATGTTAAAAAGCCATCCTAAAAAAAAATAATAAGATGGAAATGTCAAAAGTCCCATTATTGTATAAACCACACATTTATTCTGGCATTTACTGTTCATATCAGTGTGTATTTTGTCAGCTTGTTGATGGTGTTGCACATGCTGTGCTGTGGTGATTCCCTGTCTTCAAAGGCCAGACGGTCAATAAGTCCTACCCTGTTGAAGAAAAAGAAAACATGGCTTCCACCACAGTGCATATCAAATTCTTAGTAATGTTTGCTCTTTTAGTTTCACAGGGATTTCCCTTAACCACATCAAACGGTTAAATCTTATCTGCCATTGTTGCTTTTGGCCCAAAAATCGTGGCTCCTTAGCAGGGTTTTGATATGAACTGGGGCATGTTGTGAAGCCTGTCCGGGGGATTGGACAGTGGAACGGTTTGGCTTACCAAATTCCTGAGTCGGAGTGAAAGATGCCAGGTTTGACATCAGCGGTGGAAAGGAAGAGAGCAGATACAAAAAGTAGTAAGGGCTGTTTCTGGCTCGGCATTTTCAAGTTTTCTGCTTGATGATTTAGGCAGAGGCCTCAGTGAAGTTGTTGTCAGGGTGATGCAGCAGATGGGGGTCCAATGACCCTTACAGACTTGCTGTAGGTGGTGGCTACCAGTGGAAGGAACCTATCACTATACTGCTGTGTATCATACATTTGGGAGGAGCAACAGGCCTTTTTCCCATCAGTATGGTATATCAAGCTGCTGTCGTGAATTCACTTTGCTTGTCATGAAGGTCTTAGACGAAGTCCAAGCTGCACAGAAAGTTTGAAATCTGAGTCCTCTATTGTAAAGTCCCATCCTTATTAATAGTGTATATATGGGGGGCAATTTCCTCATATGGCTAGAATAAGTTATTTTAACTTGCTTCATTATTGAGTGCTCCAGGGATGATGTATTTTAAAAAAAAAAAAAATTAACTAACATTTTGGTCGCTTAAAAATGTCCTATTTATGTCCACTTCTTATATACAGTCTATGGATTCATCCTGTGAGGGCCATGAATATATGTCCCAAATGTAATGGCAATCTATCTATCCAATAGTTGTTGAGATATTTCAGTCTGGACCAAAGTAGTGGACCGACAGATAGACATTGCCATCCCTAAAATTTCATTCCATCTCTTTTCAAGCAGCAGTTTAAAGACTACTTGTACTGTAAGAATGATTTATGCCGGGAGAAGGAAATTTCAGAATGGGAACAGAATAAATGTTTATTAAGAATATGAAAGATCTCTCGCAGTGCACCAAGAATGTCAACAAGAGACAGTTAGCTCATGCACTGTAAGTATTCGGCCTGTTCCAGCTTTTCTGAAAGCAACTTTAGGACCTGTGTTCCAGCAGTTCTGTCTTCCTAACCTTAATCAGCACACATGCTCACAGTGGCCATACATGTGTAGCCTAATTGCTCACATTAAAAAAAACATGTCATCGACATAATAGTTAAAATGTTTCAAGAAAAAATGTTATGACTGCCCAGAGGTTTGCTTGGCTGAAGTCCTCGGCGACACACCCAGTCCTCTGCTGCACAATTTGACACAAATAATAGAACAAATGTAGGCCAAACATAGGAACTGAGTGGAACAAAATAACACGGTCCAAATACAAAATTCCTCATTATACAAAAGACCTGGTGTGATGACCAACGTGATTTAATGCCAGTGTCAATAATGCATTTGCTCGTGCCGTGGATGGCCAGCTAAAAACGGACCAAATGGATTATATTAGAGAGCCTTATATTAGAGAGCCAGCTGGAGGGAGGAATGGAAGAAAATGGCTGATAATAATTAAAATCAAAGCCGTCCAATCAGCCGTTGCCGAAAGGACTTCGGTCGGTCAAGCTAAAAAAAAACGTGGTAGTCACTTATTAGCTTTTTATAAATGATGCATGGAATCCTTATATTTTCGCTCGGTACCAGTTTTCTCCGGTTTCCTAACCTGTATTGTGTTTCAAAGAGTCTGAATCACATTTTCCACTTACTTAAATGATAATTGACTTCTCATGACATCTATCTTTCTTCCTGTCTACCGAAGCAGGTTTTGATTTTTTTGGACTGGCTTCCAAAGAGCCCATGATGGTTTCATTTGGAAAGCTACAGATACGTGTTTGAGATGGCAAATCTTTCATTCAGGGTTCCTACGCTGTATGGAAAAGTACGGGAAAATAATAACATTTTATTTTTAGTAATTTACAGGTCTGGATAAGTGTGTAAAAACACTTCTGTTTCCAGACTATTGCCCCTATTCTGTTTTCTAAAATATAAAATTTCTAAAAATAAATAGACCGTACAAGCAGTAAAGTGTTTTTCATGGCGTTTGGAGCAGCCGGTGCAGCCAAAATAAATAACAATAATAATATAATAATAATAAAAAGTAACCAAAAACGGCAGGCAGACAGCACAGAGCGGAACGCTGCCTGTCAGACTGGACCAATCTAATACTTTCAATATTGAGAGGGGATGCGAGCGCCCCCTCCTCCGTTTGGTTGAAATCTGATTGGCTCAGAACGGTGACTAGTGTTCCAGCTCACCTCCGCTTTTTTTCACCTCAGGACATTGCATCTTGTTTTAATTCAGTGCAGTGGCAACATGCTTATACAAACTGAGGAGGTGTCATCCACTATGAAGTGCCTTGAAGGTCTTCAGCATCATCAGATTCTCTTTATACCATGAAAACTGTATTAGTGTTAAATTACATTAAATTACTGCCCGAACTTTTCTGACTCGCACTAGGGCTGTCAGTCGATTAAAATATTTAATCACGATTAATCGCATGATTGTCCATAGTTAATCGCGATTAATCACACATTTTTTATCTGTTCAAAATGTACCTTAAAGGGCGATTTGTCAAGTATTTAATACCCTTAACAACATGGGAGTGGGAAAATATGCTTGCTTTATGCAAATGTATGTATATATTTATTACTGGAAATCAATTCACAACACAAAACTATGACAAATATAGTCCAGAAACCCTCACAGGTACTGCATTCAGCATAAAAAAAAATATGCTCAAATCATAACATGGCAAACTGCAGCCCAACAGGCAACAACAGCTGTCAGTGTGTCAGTGTGCTGACTTGACTGTGACTTGCCCCAAACTGCATGTGATTATCATAAAGTGGGCATGTCTGTAAAGGGGAGACTCGTGGGTACCCATAGAACCCATTTTCATTCACATGTTTTGAGGTCAGAGGAAGAAATTAGTGGCGTTGAAACAAATTTGCGTTAATGCATTATTATCACGTTAACTTTGACAGCCCTAGCTCGCTCCCTACGGGCGCTCGCGTAAAAGGCCTCTCCATCTAAAAGCCCCGGGACGGATTTCTGTTCCAGTCTGTCCCTGTTGCTAATTAATGCATAATGTTTTTTCACGTAGAGCAGCATTGCCCCAAGACAGTAGAACGCTGTTCAGCTTTCTGCGTAGAGCTGGGGACTGAACGGCCACAATGTAAGTGCAAGTTTTCTGAGGGCTGACTTGACTATCCCAAATACAAAGCCTGGTTGGTTAACAATTCCAAATGGGAGAAGAGAGCTGGATGCAGACTTTGTGTAAAATCGTGTGACAACTCAAACGTGGGGGGGAGGCGCCGAAACACTTAAGTCTCGTCACAGCATCCTCTGCACCCCAAGTCACGAAGTCACGGTCAAATATGGTATGAAATATCTACCGAGAAGTCTGGCAATTTGAGTCTGGAAAAGTGTGGAATTTTGAAATGGAAAATGTGTAGGAACCCCGTTCATTTGTCTCCCCCAGAAAATTAGGTGTTAAAGAGCACATTGTTTCCATTTTGCCCCAAAACGCTGCAGAATTAACCATATGCTCGTTAGGGGGGGAGCGAGCTAAAGGCCGTCGTATGAAATTATGTGTTTTGATGGACATGTGCTGCCAAGTAAAGCACAGTCCGTCTACTGTTCGGCCCACTTAAATAGAGAACACCCTCACTGGATCCGGTCATGACTTTATTTTCTTAACCCTGACCTTGGTTGACCATCCAACATTTTTACATCTGTATGCCTCCAATTAGCTTAAATGCTATCCATCTAGTTTTTACAGGTTGTTACCATAAGCGGTTACATACTGTACCTTCAGACCGGGGATGGTTCTCATTTAGTGTATCGCAGGCGCTTTGAAGTTCCTCTTAAAACTAGACAGGCTTCTCCGCTCTCCTCAGCAGTGTCCTGCCTGTGAACCCTGGCAGGACCACCTCGGCAGGGTGCTGGCACGGGTCAAGGTCAGGCCCCCTTTTTACAAGCTGTCATGTGTTTGGTGGTGGAACTGTCCATCAGACAGCGAGCTAGTACACAATAAATGCACACGCCAAATGCCACCGTTATAAAGAAGACTTTGTTGGTGAGTGCAAAGCGACGGGAGACAATTTACAAGGACATCTATTATGACTGCATGTCCAACTGAAAAAGCAGAGATTTGTCCTCAACTCGTTAACCACCACATGTGAATCTCTAGAGAGCACATTGAGGCTCCTCTTGACCTTTGACCCCAACAGTACAGTGCCTCGGCTCCTGACATAGCCGAATGGTCACGTTAAGCAGAGCGTTAAGTAGTCCTGTGATTTTGGCCCTAAGGGCGGTCAGGCCACCATTTAAGTAAATTTATGGCTCCAGTTCTAGAGCCGGGGCGAGGTGTCCCCCGATCCCGAGTCTGTTATCTGTTATGGAGAAAAAATGTCTGACATACTTGGGTGGACGCCTGCTGCGCATTTTCCAGTCAGCAGAAAGTGAGTGTAGTCTCGCAGGATGCACAAATGTTTTCTGAATGTGGTAAGTTGGAGTGATTTACAAAGAGCTGCAGCTGTCGTTCTCCTGGACCGCGGGGGGGTGGAGTTGGGTGCTTAAGTGGAGTGAGATCAATGGAGAACCAGGTCCAAGTGGAGTCTGGGTGTCTCATTCAACCCATCAGGACATCCCAGGCTCTTATCTTGGCTGTAGAGATTATCTGACTGTAATAAATCAAATGCAATCAAAGGGCCCTCTCCTACACCCGGCGCAAGTTTCAGACCGACGCTGTTGTCATTTTCACGCCCAGTGCCAATGTTATGTAGGTAGCAATTGTAGTTGAGCCCATCTATGTGCCCATAGGCCTCTGTGGCGTCTCCTCATTCTTCTGTGTGTGCGAATGTAGACGTAGGCTACTTCAAAGTTTGCTGGCCCTCTGCCCCTAAACGGCGGCATTTTGAGGCTGATGGATTCGCCTAAAGCAGCTCCAGAGGCTTCCGCTCAGCCGGAACGAGCCCCTCCGTGAGTTGCATCGGAACGTAATATAGTTTTTATTATTTATCAATACATGTTTATCATATTTATCCTAGTGCTTATTATCATACAATCAATTTTGCCCCCCATGCCACCTGCACCGGTTAAATAGGTTATCGGTTCGCACACTTTCACTTCATGCACGAGAAGATACGTTTCCTCAGCAGAAAACGACTCTGCTGAATCTTTGCCTTTGCCGTTGCCTCTTGCGCCTTACTTTGCGCCCAGATTATGCGTCGCTTAACTAGCAAAAGTGGAGTTGGACACGCCCTAAATGCACTCGCGCCATGCACTTTGGACCGTGCGCTATAGACCGTTTGAATAGGGCCCCTAATCTGATCTTTGTAGTTTGTCATTCCTTTTATTTATGCTTGATGCTATCCCTTATTAATTGTCTTTCTCTTTGTCTTTGTCCCTCACAGTGACAGACACCATGTCTCCAGCTCCATCCCAGTGCCGGCCAAGTCTCAGCTTGGTGTGTCTGCTGCCTCAGAGATAGGCTACCCCAGCCACACCAGCTCCCCGGACCGAGGTCTGAGAAAAAGGGCGAGCTCGGAGGCCGATAAGTACAAGTCCACTCCTCCACCCAGCTACAACACAGCCATGGGTGAAGAGCAGCCCCCGGTTGGCCTGGCACCGCCCTCGCCTTCATCCAAACACCTATCCTCCTCCCTTGATGCCGGCATGGCCTCACTTAACTTGACCAAGACCGCGGAGTCCAACGAAGAGGGAGAGCAGAAGGAGGAGAGCGAGGAGACAGCGGTGGAGGTGGAGGTGGAGAGACCCAGAAGCATTGACGGAGAGGTTGAAGTACATAAAGAAGAAGAGTCTGAGGAGCAGCCACCCAGTAGCTCCGTTGCGCCTAACTCTTCTACGGTGCAGGAAACTGGTGAGGAAACGGTGCCGACTAGTCAGCACACAGGGGCCATGAACGGCTCTTTGGTACCAGGACAGGCGCTTGTCGGCCTGGCCCCGGAGCTGCGCTGCTCTGTGGAGCAAGCTGAGGAGATCATGGGCACGGAGGCCACCGGTTTAGGTTTGGGATTGGGGCTAGCAGACGAGGCCCGGATGGAGGTCTACCACTGCATCCCTGTGGACCACGCTGTAGCTGTGGAGTGTGACGAACAGGTGCTGGGAGAGCTGGACGTCGCTGGCTTTGAGGAGTTCTCCAGGCGCATCTATGCACTAAACGAGAACATGTCCAGCTTCCGCAGGCCGCGCAAGAACTCCGATAAGTGAGGACTTAAGGAGAGAGGGAGGCATGAAAAAACTTGCACAGTGGGGTTTGGACAAATACAAGGCAGGGACATGAGGACAAGGGTGGGGTCTCCACTTCCTTATCGCAGCATCACAAATCATATGAGCTATTCTGGAATAACGACCAATTTGCACTTATTGTAAACATTTCCATAGTAATCATTTCAAGGAAATACAGTTAACAGTGCAAGTATTGGGACAGTAATCTTTACTTTTATTTTTGATGCCAACATTAATATATTTTTTAACAATGGATGGAACAATGAATCATTATTCAGACATTTTTATTCACCAAAAAATTAGGCCTCAGCGATAACTGTTGCCTTCATGAATTAGAATCACTCATTGTAGTCTGTTGTTCCATAACAGGGGACCATTAATGTAAAATGACAAAACATGTGCATCACTTGCACTTTGTTTTCAAACCCCTTACTGCAATAACAGCCCTTAAAGGAACAGTGTGTAAAGACCCAGACACACCAACCCGACATCAAAGAACTAGCAGCGACAAAGGCCACTAGTTGTGTCGCCTCAATTCGCCTTTGTCTTGGCCAAAAAGTTGCACTCGAACAGCACATACGTTCTCACCACTCTCACTCACCGCTTAGCTTCATTCCAGACGGCCATGTCGTTGTGAAAATAGGAAAAACGAGAAGAGCCTTCTGTGTGACTTTACTCGTTGGCTTGCTTTCCTCACGTCTATTTCTCTTCTCGTGCACTGATTCGTTTAAGCTGTACAGCCAATCAGAGTGATTTCTCTCACCGACGATGCTGAATCGGCTGAAAAAATCGGCTGTTTTGCGTTTTTACGTTACCTGAAGACCACCGTAGTTCTCCGACACGCTTGTGAAACTGTGGTAACGTGAACCACAGAGCGCAAAACCGGGGTACCGCCAGCCGCCGTCTGACTTCCATTGCTCCTAAAGTAGTGTTATTATGGTAAAGGTGGCCTCTGACTTCTCTGAGCTTGCGTTACTGCAGTCTTGGAAAGGGAGGAGTGAGCAGAGGGTTAATCAGTTGGTTGCGATCTGCAACCACACCACTAGATGTCGCCAAATCCTACACACTGTACCTTTAACTTCTTGTACAAAACATCATCGTCTCTAAACTGCATTTAAGATTCACGTCAACACTCAATACATCAGTGTATGATGATGTTTCAATGCAGCAGCTTTTAGTTTATTTGTTTATTTTATCAATTATAGAATCATTAACATGAACAACAGACGCCACATCGAGAATGGTTGCAACTGGAAGTTTTATCAAAGTGAAAGATGTTCACTTAGCGCGCTGTCCCAGCACTTACACATTTGATTGTACAAGCAAGATGCTTCCCGAGCCTTCATTCAGGGTGCATGACAGTGGGTGTGTGTGCAGGAGGGAGGACGGGATGCGTGTGTGTCGGGACTCCATGTCAGCATGCAACCACAGTCACACAATCACAGTTAGGTTTCAACTAATCCCACCAATGACCTTTGAACAAGGCAGGATTTTGCCACCACAAAGCGAGGCGGGAGCTGGAACCAGTCGCCCAATCAGATACTCCCTAACTGTGACACACGACAGCTCAACCCAGCAGTCTTTCTCCACACGGAGTTCCTCCTTCAGGTCTTTAGATGAGGATCAGGTGGCAGGTTGGGGCTTACAGCACATGGCAGGGATACGGTGCAATTGTTTTTCTGTCCATCTCCATGTCCTCTATTTTTCTCTTTTATTTTATTTTTTTCAATTTTAATGTACCCCATTAATATTAACATCAATGTTAACGTCACGTCCACTGATTTCCATATTCAGTAGACCAAAAATTAAATTCTGTGTTCCCGTGTTCTGTTGGAATGTCTCACTCAGGCTCTACTGTAAGTGTTTATAGCTTAGTGTCCCGATCCCATCGTCTGTGATTTTGTCCCGTGTCTCCATGTTCTGAATGCTTTCTTGCACTGGTGTTCAATTACTGCATTTATTTATGTCTCTCAACAATTGTGTGGGCTTTGTTTCAAAGGAAATCAACATTTAGTTTTATGTTCCCCGCTCACATGGGATGTCGCTCATTAATATTGTCACATGTTAGACTGATATAACCAGTGTCTGGACAGCTGCTTCGCATCGCCCGCCACGACAAAGATGGACTTCTCCACCGGCAGCCCGCTTTGTGTTGCAGATCCAGTGCTGTGGTTGCTGAAGTGTTGTATTTAAAATTTAAGAAAAATGGACCATGTTAGATCATTTCCATAAAATGCTATACAGTTCAGTAAGTGACCATGTACAGATACTTTTGTATGGAGGTTTTTTTTTTGTTATTAAAGACTTGCAGTCCAATGGCATGGATGTATGTAGCCCCCTTTAAGAGTGCTCTGCCTACATTTGTATTGGTGTGCTCAAGTTTGACTATGAGGTGGTTACAGCAATGACATTATAATGTATGAAACATGATGGTGTCAAAATGGTATGAAAATGGACAAAATTCCAATATCTCCTGGAAACGGGAAGTCATGAACTAAATGTAGCTCGTCTTTCGAGCTGTATTTGTATAATATAATGATAGAAGTAATTAAATGCCACCTGTGCACACCCACACAGGTGTGCACGTTATTCTGATTACAGTACACCTCTGCTCAGGTTGAAGTCGGGTAGATGTCTATTTCAGAACTACGTGAGGTCGCCAAACACCATGTTAGGGCTACAACTGTAGCAATTATTTTAATAATAGATTAATATGGATGTTTCTCAATAAATCAGTTATTCATTTGGTTCATGAAATGTTTGAAAACAGTGAGAAAATGTCCATCAATGAATCCCATGGAGATGTCATCAAATGTTGTTTCCTCTGATCAACACACCAAAACCAAAGAGTAGAGAAGCAAAGAGATGAAACTGTGTTTTGGTTGTTTTTTTTGTTTACAACAACCGCTATTGCCATTTTTGACTGAAAACGCTTATTATATTTATAATATGTTATTGTTCAACACAGGCCATTTCGGTAGAATATGACAATATAATAGACATCATTTTGTTTGGCACTTTTTAGGCGGACGTTTTACTGGTGTCCCGTAGTCGCTTTCAGTCCAAAATGGCGGATGCGTATCTCTGCTGCTGGGCGCCGATGTTGCAATGGGAACGATCAATTGACTTTCACTTCTTGGCAATATACGTTCTTTGCCGAAACCTAAGATATATTATCATATAAGACAAAGAGAAAAGGAAAACGAGCTGAAACTATGCAATATTTGGCCTTTTTGCTTAATAAGAATAATTAAACAATAAATGATTTAAATAGTTGCAGATTAATTTTCTGTATGGACTAAATGTTTGAGCTTCAGTACTACATGTCCTAATAAAACAGTAGACATCTTTTATGGCGAACATGTTGCCTCGCCTTGGCACAGGTGTACCTAATAACATTAATGATTGCTCTGTTCAGTGTATGAGATACACGAGCCCCGTGGACCCGGCCCACCCGAATGGAAAGCAGCCATTCTGAATGTTTGTTTCATCATTAAATGCACCTGTTCTTTTTCCCGCTGTGTCAAATCAAAATGCCTCCTGTGTGAACGGCCTATAAAAGTGTTTAAGCGGTCCTGAACCCACCAGCACAGTCCTGAGATCTGATGAGATGAAATTAATGCAAACACCTGCGTGGTTGGACTAACTCCATTTCATATTCTTGTGATGGTGCATAAACAACATTATCTGTTTCTCTTCGCCATAGCTGATGTGTTTATGGGTTCACACAACGTTATTTCATCAGTCATGGACAGGGGAACGACTCCAGGTGCATCCTCCATGGAACCACTTGAAACGCATTAATCTGGCAGGTATACAGCTCTTAATCTGTAACACATTTATACGTGTTTATATGTCCCATATGAAATATTTGACACGTAGCTCCGTTTAATTCTGTCAGATTGAACCTTTTGAGCTTGACTGGTTCTATATGTAGGTTTTAGAGACATGCTGCACCTTGCATCCCTGCTTGTTACCGTGGGGAAGAAAATGGAAAAGGTGCAAAATATTGTAGTGACATCAGACAAAGACGGGGACGGCAGAAAAACATATTTCTGCCACCTAAAAGTGAGGCTCACCTCAAAAAATTGATATCCGTTTAAGTGTACGCTATATTTATAATATTTTCACCGCTTTATCATGCCGTCAGACGGCCCTATCCAACGATGGAACAGCAGTTTGCTGTTGTAAAATATTCTAAATATAGCGTAGACTGAAACGGATATCAATTTTTTAGGTGAGCCTTTCTTTTAGGTGGCTAAAATATGTTTTTCTGCCGTCCCCATCCACAGCACTGTATTGCTTTGCTCCAGTGTCGGTGCTCTTGTCGGTTTCTAGATGCTGGGGGAGTGCTGACCGTCATCTACTGTAAGTAATGCACCTACTATGGATAAGTGCCTCATATAACCCCACTTCAAAAGACCAGAACTATCCCTTTAAACCAGTTATATTACATTTATTTTATTCATTATTTCTAGATGAACCTTTAATGATCCCCATAGGAGAACTGGTTTATTTCATTTTCATATCGCTTTGAACTACTACTAGAGCTGTTTCAGTTGGTTAGCCAGAACGAGTTAAAGCTCTTCCCTCAGTTCACCCTGTTAAATGTGATCACCACAGATCTTATAGATATGGACACATGTGGTTGTACATGTGACTAACCTCACAGTGCCTTCAGTACTTGAAGTAAGCCCTTTTCTAATGAAATAAGCCCTTCTGCATTCCTTTACCTCATTATGCATGTGTCTGAGTGGAATCCAACCTTTCTGGTGGTATTACCGTGTCACTGTGTTGCCAGGGCTCCATGTAATGTATCAATTTGTTCACATTAAGCACCGGAAAGCAGTAACTTAAAGCATTTGAAGTCGACAGTGTGCCTGTAAGTCCCATCTCCCCTCGGTTGTTTCAGGCAGATTATGGTTGGCTACTATCAATACGTTTTGGCCCATTTCTCATGGCAATAAATAAAACGTTCCCTTTTAGAGTCCCCTGTTTGACTTTTCATAGTCGTTACTATTAGGAATGTCAATAATGCAGATGACTGCTGAATCTGTCCTTTTCTGTTTCCAGATGCACATAAAGCAGTTTCCTGCTCCCATAAGCTCCTTGTGTCACTCTGCAGACTGTCTGCTCTCACAGCTAAGCCCCTACAGGTGTCCGAAGGCATCAACGCTCGGCCTTCTGGGAATCACATTTCATCCGGGCCAGAGACGGGACATTTGTGCCATCGTGGAAGGCAGACCTGTTTTAAGCGTATAGGATGTGAGTGCGTGTGCCTTTGCACAGGTGCACGGCTTAAAAACGTTGAGAGTTTGCAGGTTGTTATTGTAGTTTAAAGTTTATGAGAACAAGAACCGAGGCACTGAGAGTGAGAGTAAGCAGGCCTTATTACCTTACTCACAAAGCCATCTTCATCTTTTTGAGTGCTCAGTTTTAAAGAGTCCAGCACTGTTGCACTGTATAGTCTGCTGTACTGTTCATCATCACAGGCACCTCACAAAATACACACCAGCCAAAGCAGCGCCGCTGGCTGTCTAAGACCGGGCCTCTGGGCTTTACACCACGATGTGTGTGTGTGTGTGTGACAGCAAGGAATGAACCCTTGCTCTCTGTCTTTACCTCCCTAGCAGTGTCCTCATTAACTCTGATTATTGATATGAATAGTCGCCGGCCAAATCGTCCAATCCATCTAATCCCGATGAGCGTCCTGTGATAGAGTAGAATCCTTCTCAGCATCCATCATAAGCAGGATTAACAGTGAGCACAGGGAGGAGAATCACTGCAGTCCATCAGCACCTCATTAATACAGCAGCCGTATCGTCTGACACCATCAGTCCCAGGTCAAAGTCATTCACCGTACCCTTGTCATTGTTAGGTCTCAGTGAAACCCTAGACCCTTGTCATTACCTGGTTTCCGTCATGCAGTAGATCCCTTCTCATTATTACTGTGGCTGTCACTCATGCACTGTAATCCTGTCATTGCTACACGTTAGGCATAACGGCATGTACAGTACTGTACAGTTATTTTTGGAAATCTGTGGAAAAATGGGAGACAAATAAGTCAAGAGGGATTGTTGGCTGCAGTGCAGCACATTGTGTGAAATGATGAGCATCATGCTTCTGTTGGGAATAACACTATCACACTGTCTCACACTGTCTGACACTATCACATCATTCAAATCCCTCCTCAAAACCCACCTGTTTAAACTGGCTTACTCTCTATAGTACCAATCAGTTAATCATACGTGTCTGTACAAATATGTCTCTCTCATGTCCAGTTGTTTTTATTTGTTTTTATCTGTCTATGTTTAAATTGATCCTTGTAAGGTGTCCTTGGGTGTTTAGAAAGGCGCCACCAAATAAAATTTATTATTATTATTATTATTATTATTATTATTAACACCAGAGTGGGAAGAGCTATATATCAATATCAATATATCTATCTATCTATCTATCTATCTATCTATCTATCTATCTATCTATCTATCTATCTATCTATCTATCTATCTATCTATACCTTCTGCTTCTCTTTATATGTATATGTATATGTATATGTATATGTATATATTAGGGCTGTAAACACATTAACACAAATTCCTTTTAAGGCCAATCATTTCTTTAATGCATTAACACAACATTTTTGAGGTTGTAGCGGGTTTTAAAGCTAGAGTGAAGATACTGGCATCATATATGAAACTAGAAAACCTAAATAATCCATTGGTACCAACCATGTCATATTAGCTTGTTGAGATGGAGGTTAAATAACGCTCCAAACTTACACTACATTTTGCCAAGGAAAGACTGGCATAGCCATTTTCAAAGGAGTCCCTTGACCTCTGACCTTAAGATATGTTAATTAAAAAATGGGTTCTGTGGGTACCCACGAGTCTCCCCTTTACAGACATGCCCACTTTATGATAATCGTGAGTTTGCCATGTTATGATTTGAGCATATTTTTATGCTAAATGCAGTACCTGTGAGGGTTTTAAGTATATAATATATACACTGTTTACAGTATATGCCAATGTCACACCCTGTGTCCTACCGTGAATGCCCCACATTTACGTCTCGTCACGGGACAAGAGGAGGGCAGGAGTCGGATATCAGCCCTGGCAAGCATTCAACTCTGTGGTTTAAGTACTTTCTCATTCATTAGCGAGTTGAGACCTCATACTACGACTATAACTCTTTATAGCTGGATTATAGTCATAATACAGGGATCGGGGGACTGCGTTACAAGCGCGCTGGGAGACGCAGCAGCTCTGGTGTCCTCTCTGAGAGCTCAGACTGTTCCCTGGTGGATCCGCTCACCTTGACCCGTCCCTGGTCCTGGACTTGGCTGGTCAACACAGTGCTGCGACCCAGCTCAGCTGTTTAAACCATCTCCGAAATAAGACTATCTGCCTGGATAAAATCCAAGTCACCTCTCCAGTTTTTTCGGCAGTAAAACCTCGCTCCTCTCTATCGCTCCCAGTGTTTTCTTGTTTTTTTAAACTGCGAGCCTCAACCTTTCCCAGCCATTCAGCAAACTCAGACTTTTATGGGGCTGACTTTTTCTCCTCACATGCTCCAGTTGCACAGCCTAATGAAACGCAATGGTGTCCAGCTGATTTCATTGCAGCAATATCAATATTGGGATTGGAGTGCTGTTGAGTACAGAATTCTGGGTTAAAAAATAATATCACAATGACCATGACGTTTTTATGATGGACCTTGTGAAATTAGAACCAATTGCTGAGGACTGATGTCATCGTTGCTCATTCGAGGATTTCGGGGTAAATTCATGCTTGAAGACATTGTGGCTTTCTATAATTACCTTTAGAAAGTTTGAATGACGTAATTGATACCTGCCATACAGACGACGAGGGGAAATACTCCCCAAACACACAATGGGCCTGAACAACAGCCCCCCTACAGCTATAGCAATGGGAAACAATATGAAAAGGCATATCACAGCACGCAGGGAAAGACTAGATTTTTGCCGGATGATCACTTTGCTTTTGTACAGTAGCCATTGTGCTGTATGTGGTGTACATGTTTTGAAGTCGATGTTCTTTCATGGATAACATCATGTTTTCTCCTCTCTTATTTCTGGGAATGATTCCCATTCTCTGTGTGCCTGATTCATGGCCCTGACCTCGTGACTAAAAGCCCTGACACATCAAGACAACGGTCGGCTGCCGGAGGGTTTGGGGCCATCGGCGGGCGTCTGTCGGCCTAGTATTTTTTGTGTGTCCCACATTGTCGGCTCTAGTCTGCCCATGTTGGAGTTTTTGCGGCTGATTCAGCATGTTGAATCGGTGGCGGCGCCCGTTGCTGAGAGGAATCACTCTGATTGGCGGTTCAGATCAGTGCACGAGAAGAGAAACGGACGTGAGGAAAGCAAGCCAATGAGTAAAGTCAAGAGGAAAAACACAGAAGGCTCTTCTCATTTTTCATCTTCATCTCATCTGATCATTCCAATACACGGATGTTTTCACAACGACATGGCCGTCTGGAATGAAACTAAGTGGTGTGAAAGTGGTCGGAAAATGACGCTTTGTTTCATACGTATCATAACAACGGCTTTTATACCCGCAGTCCTCGGTCTTCCGGTTTCCCTTTTTGAATGACAAATACAGACTACCGCCGCCTGCTGGTGTGGAGATTTATTTCCTCTCACCTAGGCGCAGAACGTACGAGGCAGTTGGCCTTCGGCCGTAATCTTTGCGGTGTGTTAGAGTGCGGCTTTTTTGGCCAAGACAAAGGCGACGTGAGATGACGCAACTGGTGGCCTTCGTCGCTGCTAGGGTTGGTGTGTCTGGGCCTTAAAACACTAGCTGAGTATCGGACGGTCTACACAAACAACAACGGTGTCTTGCTGAGCTGCTACCAAACCACTGCATCTGCTGGGAAGAAGCTGAGAAGAGAAGAAAGAAATACCGTTGGTGTCTGTTTGTTATTTGCACACATTGAGCCATTATTGGTAGATTGTTTCAGCATGGGCTTTCTCTTCCTCTGACCAAGTCCCACCACATCCAATTACATGTATATCGTCCTATATACGTAACACCCAGCATGTCCAGGTGTGATGTGATTGGAATTACTTCTCCCACTTCATTTTGCCTCGCTTTTCTGAAAATGTGTAAAAAAAAAGAACCCAAGTGCTTAAGTGAAGTGAATTGGTGGATTTTCTTCCCAAATGAGCATGAATTCCCAACATGAAGTAGTACTTAGAAAATGGCTGATTGCTTACGTTTTTCTCCAGGTGGTTGATAGAGAACAGTGTCAGAATCCAAGTGTTGGTGCTGGTGTCAGTTCATTCATTCATTTTATTGACATACAAATAGGGCTAGTGCTGAATAGGTTTAGAGGGATATTCTAAGGCAATGATTCACTGATAAATCTGTGGGGTCACAAGATGATTAACAATACGGGAAATAATGTTTGTGCCTCTCATAAGTTAGCATTAGTGTTACATTCAAGTCATAGAGCAATAGCATCTGATTCTCAAAGACATTAATAGCTGGTCATGTTTAAAAAACCCTACAATTCTACAATTCTACAATTTCATAAGGCAGACGCTTTTGTCCAAAGCGACGTACATCTGAGAGTTCGTACAACACAAGCAAGGATCTAGATAGGAAGGAACAACGTGAGTAAGTGCCAACAACAGCTTCAAGTCTGATCGGACACAGGTGCTAGCGACTTAGGGCCCTGTCATAATGGGAGTACCAGGCGCCTTTCATTGGCAGAGCGTAGTGGGCGGGAGGGAGTGTAGACCTGGATGAGGAAGTTCAGGTAGGCGGGAGCCGTTTTTGTTGCTGTTTTGTTTGCGAGCAACAGAGTTTTGAATTTGATGCGAGCGGCAACTGGGAGCCAGTGGAGGGAAATGGACAGCGGAGTGACATGTGCTGTTTTGGGTTGGTTGAAGACCAGACGCACTGCTGCGTTCTGGATCATCTGCAGAAGTTTTTGGGAGCATGTTAACATGCTAAAATTAACATTTAGCGCCCCTGTGCGTAAATACACCCCCAAAGAGCCGCTACCATGACTGTAGACTCTCGTGGTAATTGCTAAATACTCAAGAGTTTTACCTCTTCAGGCCTTAAGTGAAAGAGAAAGGAAACCTTGGTGATGCTGCTCGCAACTCATTGACACCGCTAACTTCTGGTAAGGGGTTACAAATAAACATCGGTTCAGTTTAAAAGGTCACAAGCCAAAAAAAGGTCGACAGCCGATGCTCTAAGGAGTGCAATGTTTACTTTTGCTAAGAGGCAACTGTAATAAATTTTGTAGAATTTTTAATGGTTTGGTTTATTAATGTTTGGTACATTGTCACCGAAGGTCAGCTTCTACAGGTCAGACAGTTATTCAACTCCAGACTTTATTCCCGTAGCAACCATTATAAACACAAGTCACACACAGGTCACAGTGTCACTTTTTTACCACATCTGTGTCTTCTTCCAGACAGTGCCTGTTTGTGTTACCTTTCAATAGAAGCTGTATTAATAACACATGTTGTGTGGTAATGTATCAGTAACATATGTTGTCACACAAATGTGCGTTGTCTGCCAGAGATGAAGATATATCGGTCTGCATTTAAAGAGTATACTGTTGTGTACGATGAGCCTCGTCATGAAACTCGATCAAGCAAGTAACAATTTCACAGATTCCTTAATGAAAAACATATCAGGACAATCTGAGGTATGCTTGTTAAATATATAAACCCCATTTTATGTGAGTTTGTCCCCGCTGTTTAATTCAAAATGTCCAGCAAAGAAGATTCTGTTTGGACTCAAACCAAAACCAAAGCCACATCTTAGCTGTGCAAACTCAGTCATCTGATAATGGGACACACATGGCCACCGTCACTGATAATCACTGAAATACCAGCATTTTATGAGGAAATCTTCAAGGTTGTTGAATTGACTTGATGTCCTCTTTGCTAATTACCTTGTCATTTGTGTAATTGTCTCATCTTGCACATCACAGGTGCATCTAGGCCTTTAGATCCCGGCAGCAATTACGCACATCTGATGCTCATTGTCTCTCAGGGAGAGCAGTTACACAAAGGAGTGAGAGGAAGTGAAAAAAAAAAGGGGAGAGGAATGAAAAGTGTGTGTTGTGCATGTGTGCGTGAAGGAGAGCCACTTGAGTGCTAAGTAGTGGAGGTGAGATTTCCAGGGAGGGGCTTGGGGCCAAGCACCCTTCTCTAGAAATTCACTCAGCAGGTGGGACACTCTTGCCTCAGGATTTACTAAAGCCTCCTGGCTGCATCGGAGAATAAAAGCTTTCTTGTGTGAAAAAGGAAGAATGTCCTCCTGGCTGCACCGGCAGCTTTGATACGCCTGGAAACAGTGACTGATTCGCCCAGAACACAGCCTTGGAAATCTTTTCTTCCTGCCTGCTCTACGGTGACTTGCATACACATTCTCACCTCTCCAATATTAAATCCGTGTTCATGGACAGTGTTATCCGACCGCCATCACTTCCCAAAGCGGAGCGCTGGTTTAAGATATGTATCTGGCGGTCACATTTTCAGCAAAACCGTACATCAACATGTCAGAGTTAATTTCTGACAAATCGTCTCTGGTCTTCCTCTCAAACTTGCCAAAGCTCTGTGTGGAAACACAGTTTGCAGTCATTCTGGGAGAGCTCCCAGTGTTTCACCTTGGCCCTGAAAACTGCTCCAACAGTTCAGGGAGCCAGTGGGGAACATTAAAACCTGCTGATGATGAAACTTTATCATCAGGGCGGAACGCTTAACACCCTCGTCGACATTTTTACAGTGCTAAAAGGAATAAACACATTTAAGATCTGTTTATTAAGAGCTTCATTTCTCATTACCTCATAGCTATAAGGACTGATGCTTAAAGGTGCTAAATTGTATGTCCAGCGCATTAATATAGCAGCAAACAACTATTTGCTATGTAAAGATGTAGTGGAGTAATGTCTACCTGAGCAGAGAATGAAGTCACTCTCTGTCTGGTCTCAAATTGAAAGAATTGGTCAGAACCAGTGGGCAACTCCGGAGTCTGAAAAGTGTAGCCAATGCAGCAGTGCCTTAAACCTGTATAGGGGTGTGTGAATCTGCAGAAGTACCACGTGAACCTGTCTGTGGGATTTGCTCACCATTTAGGTTCTTCTCAGAGCTGGAGTCTCTTAGAGTGGGTCAGGTCTGTGTGGCCTGCCTTCGCTGGTTCTTTTGTTTTCATTTATGTTCTACTCAGCTGTTTTTAGTTTTAGTCTTTTCAAGATAAATTTATTGAGTGTAGGGAGACTTCCTTTTAGGCCTGTTTTCATTTGGTGTTTCCCCTCTCCCTTTCAATCCTTCGGGATTAACTTTTAGATTCCCCTGGTCCGCAATTGCTTCCCTCTCTTTGTTCCCCTGACACTGCACTTATTAAACTGTCATGATCTTTTCAGATTCTCTCTTTTTGTGTCATGTCATAGATGGTTTCCAAAAAAAGGTTTTCTTTATTTTTTTGAGGGGATAAATTAGTTAATTCAACGCCATGAGAATAACATAATTCCCAACATGCAACATTCTCCAGCAGCCACACTTTGTCCGGCTCAGAGAAACATAAAACACATTCCTAATTGATGCCACTGGTCGACTCTCATTGCGCTCAGCCTCTCGTTGGCCCGCTACAAGCCCCCAGGAAGAGCGCCAGCCTTTGAAGCAAGTTTTTGTAGTCGCCAAACATTGGAATTACAACTTCTGTGTCCGTCAGGTGATGCCATTGGGCCAAAAAAGACTTTTTCCCACAGACTTACATTGGGAAAGAGACGTCTGTAACTCAGCGGATAATGTTTTTCGAGGTGAATCAACTTCCCAGTATGAACACTTGAATAGCCTTTGAATCATTAGGTTCTAAAAGTTGTAACTAATAGCTGAATCCAGAGTTATTTCCTTTCCTCCGTTCATGTGAATGAGCCCCAGATCGAGGACTGGGAGGCGGGCTGAAACGAAACGCTACTGAGCCTGCTCTAACCCACAATGGATGCGGAAGCTCGTCGGAAGATCCGGGTACTCTATCACTCGGCAGTCGGGCCATTTTGGCTTCATGCGCCACCGAGCAACTCTCATAGGAACGAACGGAAGCCAACCTACAACGCTGTATCCAGTTCTCTTTATACATCCACGGCCCGCTCCACATCCAGCTTGGCATTTCCCTTCCTCCCCATTTGTCATATTAGAGACGGACTCGGTCTGCTCGTTTTCTCCCACTAAACATTTAGCTTTTAATGATTACATAAAAAGCTTGGAACCAATTTGGATTCTATAAAAACGTCACTTACTCTCTCCGCGGACTGTTCATTTTACATACGTAGAGAGGAGGATACACATTACACACAACATTCCAGATGAATCACTTGGCTTTGAGTGAAATTCATAACAATAAATCAGGTGGATTCGCAGACAATAAAACAGAATGTTTCATGACCGGTCTATTTGGGTGTATCATTACTCTCTCATTTGCTTTCACATCAAGTTATCCAACGCAGAAATCACTCCGCTTCCACATGACACACACTTTTATGACTCCATCAGTTCCAATTTAATGAAAATGTGCAGAGTCCGCTGCCAAGGATTGTTCAATTCCTCTGATAAGCCTGATGAGATATCTGAGATCGACCCCACATCTGTCGACTTCAGGAACGCATCTCGACTGGAACGCGCCCAGAATTGGGCGTAGAAAACTTGGAAGTATCACAAAGATTCAGTGAAATGCACATGTGTATGCCTGCCGGTGCACCTGCTGTTGTGCTGTGTTATTAAAGTAATGGGATTTTGATCAAAACTCTGTTGAGTTCATGACTTTGACGGCAAGCTCTGTCCAAATGTTCTTCATCCTGTCCAGCCCTGTAAGTGGTCACTTAATAACATGTGTTATATATTACTATAGGGCATGTTAAAATGATACAGGAACCTTCTCCTCGCAAAACAATACGCGCTGTACTGTAAAAGAATCGATTCAAATAAACAGATGGATTTGTAATATATTTGATAGTTAAGTATCCAGCAGTCTAAAATGTACTGTGAGGCAACAAGTGGATTATATGATAACACAGAGCCAAACCTAAAGCTCAAAAAATGACTATTTCTGGAAAAAACACTAAACATTATTGGATAATAAGCCTAAAGGTTCATCCTTTAGATCATCTTTATTGGCCTTGTCTGATTGAGCTGGCTTTTCCTCTTAAATTTCAAGTACAATTAAGTCAATCAAGGAAAATAATCCATGAAATATGATTATTTTATCTACTCTATTGTATATATTCATATAATTGTGCAAACAAAAAGATCTTCAACCCTAATATAACCCGTTACATTCACATACAGACTATAGTGAAGATAACCCATCTGACCTAATTATTGCTTAAAAGTATAAATGTTTTTTATGTTACTAACACATCGGTATCATTTTACTGGTATATGTTGTTATACATTGTTACAATAACATTGTACATGCACAGTTATTAGCTGCCTGGACAACATGGTTTCAGTTACCTCACGTGCGTGATAAATGCAACGGGAGACACGACTGCCAGGAAGTCAGATGGATAGCTCGGTAAAACCTGTATCCTTGTTTTTAATGATAAAGAGGGCAGTGTTCTTATCAATCTGCACATTTCTCAGAGCAGCGCTGGAGACAAAATCCACATACTCCCTTATAGTGTGATATGGGGAGGATTATTTTTGCTCCAGGAATTCCGTGTTATTCTAGAGGGCCTCATGGTCTAGTTTTTCAACGGGGGGAAGAAACATGGCAGGCCGACTGTTTTGAAGAGCCTTCCAGAAAATCTCTTCCAGGACTCTGCAGCAGCGCTGACAAACAGCCGTAACCACCCTGACCTCCCTCGACCAACTTCCTCTGGAGAGGAACCCAAACAAATGTTGGGCCTAATAATATTCTGAGGTAAATAGGGAGAGGCAGGTTTGCGTCAGGGGTATGATAGGACTTCAAAGATTTTAAATGAAAAAGAGATGCACTAGTACTGTATCTGTAAAGTTATTTATCAACTGGTTGAAACAAGAATCGGGTCCAGACAGGATTCTCAAAACACTGAATTCCCCCCAAACCCACCAAACAGACACCAAAATTAAAGTTTTGGAAATGTTTTATTTGTTTGAATGTTTCACATTTTACTTATTGAGTTAGCTGTCAAATGATGTTTTTTGCCAGTTATATTGAAATGAAGTTATAAACTCAACTCCATGCCCCCCTACACTACCATACGCATACCAGATTTTATTTCCAGGACACTTCCAGGAAAATTACAGACCTGTTATTGTACTTTTATATTCCAAGATAAAGGCCTCACTCAGGGGTACAATTTTTTTGGAGAACACTTTATTTATTGGTCTAAAATTAATCATTTAAAAACACAAAAAATACCAGAATCAGCCTACAAAAAATATTTACTATGTGTATATTTTCAACTGTAGAATGGCTGCTAACTTCTCAGAAAAAATGACCTCAGTGCCCTCAAAGGTAGCTATGACCCTGTGTCCAAAAATTCATTGGCCTTAATTCTGATAATCCTGTAAATCAAAATACCTCCCAAATTTCTGGCAGCCTGTGCGATATTTAGAGGTTAGGTTGCCAACGATTTCTCATAAGTTGTAAAGGTTACACTTGGTGAGCCAAATACAACATAATATTTGAAGACATTCCTGAGGCACACATACAAGTGTGGCCACACAGGCAGTAAGAGTATGGAGGTTGCTTGTTTGCTGTGAAATAAGGCACTATTTAATGTAAGATTAAGAAGAATGAAGTGAAAACTATCTTCTGTTCCTGACCGCTTCTTCACCCACAGACCCAAAAGATTCTGACAGGATTATTTTGGATGTGTATTCCCTTATATCATACAATAGAGGTGTTTTTATATAAGACCACAGCTGTCGGTACATCTATTGTTCAGTGGCCACATATTTCTCTCTTGTTTGTAAAAGGAGTCCTGGGACATTCCTCAGCTTCTTCTGTCACACCAGTAGTCCATTAGTGGCCCTTGAAATGGATACTCAGCCCCTCTATCATAAAATGGTGGTATTACGCCATTAACATTACTCTTATTATGGGTTTAACACTGAAATCAGACACAGTATCAAAGCCTTTTGTAATGTGAAGAATGACATATTAGACAATATCATCTCAACTAGGCTTAAGAAAGCACATAAGTCCTTTTAAGGTGTTATTATGTTGTTCTAGTTTTGGTTAAAGATGTCTGATAGTGTTACTTTAATCTGAGTAATCATCCAACCCTCCAGGAGAAAATTACTGTATTTATTGGAGATTGCTGTGCTCTGGAAATATTTTTGCGTTTGCCCTTTGGTGTTCGTTATCGTTGGCTCTGTCCATGCGAAAAATTACTTTGACAACATAAAGTATGCAGCATATCCAAACCTTTGATGCAGCGTGTTTCCTACAGGAATACCGTTTGGTCCCATTTCCCGCTACCTGACTGAATGACTGGCAACATCTCGCAATCTCTTTCGCCATGCTAGCAGCTGTTTTTGTCGGTCAGTCTGACGTCGGTTCACCACTTTCATCCAGAGTGAAATAGCTCAACAGCTACGAATGGATTGCTGTGAACTTTTGTACAGACATTCATGATCCCCAGAGGATGAATCCTAATGACTTTGGTGATCTCCTGACTTTTTGTCTAGCGCCTCCATGAGGTTTACATAATGTGGCTTTGAGTGAAATATCTCAGCAACTGTTGGATGATTTGCCATTAAATTTGGTGCAGACATTCATGTTCCCCTCAGGATGAATTGTAATAACTTTGGCGATCCTGTGAGTTATCATCTAGTGCCATCATCAAGTAAAAAATTGTATTTGTCCAATACTTTAGTTTATGATCAAATACCTGCAAAACTAATGACATTCCCATCAGCCTCAGCTGTACTTTGTGTTTCGTGCTAAATAGCCAATGTTAGCATACTGACACACTAAACTAAGCATGCGAGCATTGTCATTGCGAGCATGTTAGCATGTTGCATGGCTGTAGACTATTGGTGGATCAGAAACAGGTTTATTGTAGGTCTTCACAAGGAATTTGCCTTTGTGTTGTGGTGCATAACGGTCACAATAAACAAAGTAAGAGAAAAGAAAACAAGTACTGTGCAAGTCATAGATATAAAATTGGAAAGGAATTAAAATATGTAAAATATAGGCTATATATTCTAAAACATAGACTCTATATAAGAAGTGGATGTAGTCACCATGACATCACCCATTGGTTTGTGGACTGCGGTTTTGAAGCCTCGCGTTGTGCATTATTGCCTCGCCATCTTGGTTTTTGGCCGTCGCCATCTTGGTTTTTTGCAACCACAAGTTACACGACAAGGTGGAGCTAAGTGCAACCAAACGCTGAATACAAGACAAGACATGAAGACTTTTTTAGGCGACCAAAATGTTACGATTAACTTTCACGAACTGAAAACACACTGTGAAAGGGTTAAAGTTGTGAGACGAAAACAGGGACAACTCCCAGACCGGACAACGTCCTGGTAGCGACCTGTCAATCACAAGGTAGCCATGCCTAAAGCATCCCCTGCTTTATGGTCTATTTGACTCTAAATGGGACCATAATTTACTAAATGCACATCAAGCTGTATTGAAGAAGACTTGAAACTAGCGATTGAGACCAGAAACTCATGTTTACAATGTTAACTGAGGTAATAAATCAAGTGAGAAGTAGGGTCATTTTCTCATAGACTTCTATACAATCAGACTTCTTTTTTTGCAACCAGAAGAGTCGTCCCCCCTGGAATGTGCAAAATATGGACCAAAGAATCTGCAAATGTTCACAGAATGAAGAAAAAATCGATCCGCCTGGCATGCTTCCCTTTAACAATTATCCTCTGGATAGTTATGACACATATCTAACAGATACAGAATGATACAGAACCATCCACGGATATCATTAAATCATGGCCTGTGACTTTTCTCATAGTGCAGTTTCAGAAGATAGCAGCGCTTCCTGCTTTGCTGTTGTTCAGTTGGACTGCTCCCAACATAGACTGGTAAGTTTCCTATCACCAGCAGCAGGGAGGGGAAGGATGAGATAAGCTACGTAAGGCAACGCCAACGGGCAATATTGTACTTTTTCTATAACAATGGTTGGGCTCAATACTCTATCGGGAATTTCCTACACAATATTAGGCTTAGCCGAAGAAAAGCAGACAGCGCTTTAACCAGAAGCCTGAGAATGAAAAGCACATGGCAGCATATCTCAGTGAGCGGTACATATAACAGACAGCATGCAACGTCAGAGAGTGCACAGAGAAAACATGGGTCGCCTGTGGCTAACCCAAAGGTATACTTTTCAGTTATAAATGGCCGAATCAGAAATAGTGCACAGTGTGCCATGCAGCTGTTACAAAGCTCTTATTCAGACGTGATAAACCAAAGTTCATGTAACACGTACTGAACTACCTGGCAGGGGAAAAACATTTTTCAAAGCTCGAAATTCACTCATATTCCCCCATAAATATTCTCATTTCAGTGACAAGAAGGTCTGTTCCACTGATAAGTTGGATAAACGTCACTTTAATTTGTACCAGCAGTGCACCAGGTTTCATCGTCTGTATGTATTAAGCATAGACTCCGCGTACGGCCTCCTAATAGAGATTGATGCATTTAATCAAATGTTCCCTCGGCCTTTGCCATTCCAAAGATTGTGTCCTGGTTATCATAACAATAATGTCTAATGACGTTGAAATGGCAAGCGGCGGAGCAAGGGGCGAAATCGCTTCAATCTATCAAGAGTACATTAAAGTAAGTGTACACTGAGTAACTGACTAGACACACATAAGTCACACATGCGCTGTAAAACAACACTGAGCCATATTAAAGTCTGATTAGAGTCTAATGACGAGGCCGATTCAAGTGGTTGGAGTGCAGATTGCTTGGCCATTAGTCTACATATACTATATACTGCACAGTACACAGTGGTCATGCTTTAGTAGCTGCTTGACAAATGTGCTGTAGACCCAGGCTGCAGAAACATCATCTTAAATGTGCTTATTTTCATGCTGCAGAAGGTAACTCATTTTAGATTAAAGGAACACTTTGCTCATTTCCAACTTTATTTCCATATGTCAAGAATACTGTACAGACGTATCATGTTCTAGTAGAGCTCTGTAGCCAGCTGTAGCCGGTTCACTTCCACCGTCAGCTGACATATTCTCACATCAGTGGATGAGTAATTATAGTAAATGCACTTAACTTCAATGCACGTGCATGAGCTACTAGGAAATGCATCAGAGAGGCTCAGGTTTCTGCTTTGACTGTGCAACAGCAATAACGATAAACACTGAGCCAGCGGAAGCTGACTGCTTCCTCCACCAGGAGAAGATAGTACAGATTCTTTAATCGGTCACTATAATGCAGGATAAGGTGATATAAACCTTGGGACTGGTTCAAACATCGATGATGGGAAGGTTGCAGAGGTGGCACCAAGTTTCAAGTCAAATCTCAAGTCAAGACAAGCAAGTCCTGAGTCCTAAACAAGTCATAATGTGCTCTTGACCTTGAAATGCCATATGCGTCTCTTATCAGTTTTGACCCAGACTTTTTGCATACCGCAATTAGTTTTTGTTGATATGTAGTTTTTGGACGCAAACAAAATTATCTTTGGTATAATTTTCTCCAACTGGCACTCAGTAACGTAACAAAAGCTCTTTATGGTTCTCTCCTGCAACTTGATTGGATGCTGTCAGATTGATCCAAACTAGGGCTGTCAATTGATTAAAATATTTAATCGTGATTAATCGCAAATTAATCACACATTTTTTTATCTGTTCAAAGTGTACCTTAAAGGGAGATTTGTCAAGTATTTAATACTCTTATCAACATGGGAGTGGGTAAATATGCAGTTTTATGCATATATATGTATATATTTATTAATGGAAATCAATTAACAACACAAAACAATGACAAATATTGTTGTTACATGCCGTAGTGTGTGTTGTGGTTTTGTGCCCTCTCCTATGTCTCCTCAAGTGCCGCCCTCCCTTGCTGTGCAGCTGCAATCAATGGATGTACACGGCTGCACCAAATCACCAATCAGGGCGGGGTGGATAAAAGACCAGGAGAGAGGAGTGGATGTTGCCAGTGAACCAGACGTCAGTATTGAATGTTTCATACTGTGTGTGGTGGTTGACGTCGGAGGTGTAGGCGCAGTCTTGAGCTCTAGTGCTTTAAATTGGGCTTTCTGTTATAGAAAGTAGATTTAAGTTTGTGTTTGTACACTTTTCATTTATAGTTAATAAATTGTATAATTTTGTTTACACCCATCCGTTGACAGACTCTCTCCTTCCTAGGTAAAATGTATATGTTACTCCCTCCATCCCCTGGACCCTAAACAGGGGAACGTAACAATTGTCCAGAAACCCTCACAGGTACTGCATTTAGCATAAAAAATATGTTCAAATCATAACATTGCAAACTCAAGCCCAAAAGGCAACAACAGCTGTCAGTGTGTCATGACTTGACTATGTCTTGCCCCAAAAGGGGGGACTCGTGGGTACCTATAGAACCCATTTATATTCACATATCTAAAAATTAAACAGAAAAGTAAATAAATAAGGGATTAATACAAAGATAAATAAAAAAAGAAGCAAATTAAAACAGAAATATCAATTTATGTCACATTTTATCAATTAATTAATGGCAACATTTTAATAATTTTGCTACATTTAATGACGTATTTATTTATTTAGCAAGTCAGCTATTTATTTATTCATTTATTTCTTTATTTTGGCAGGTTCCGTCTTCCATACATTTAGTGAAAGTGCCGTTATTGCACGACAAAGGTGTCTAGTGTGGCCTTTGGGTTTAGGATGCTGGTCTCGAAAGCCTTCCCTCTTTTAGTTCAGAAGGTGAATCAAACGGCAATATTAAAAAAAGAAATAATGAACATAAATGCTGAGTTTTTCTGGACCTTTCCTACCTATTCTAAATCATATGGTATACTGTGCAATAGGGAATTTAATTTCGGGTCTAAATCAGCAGCCATTTCTTTGGAGAAGATCCTCCCTCAGTGGAACTGCTGGGGAAGCACTTTGTACAAAAGATTGATCTGAGGTCTGAATACTGGCGCGCTCTGTTTAGTTAGTAAATCTCTGCTGTGCAGGGTCGACTCAACTGTACTTTCTACTGCGCAAATGTGAAATGTGACCCAGAGTTGTTCCTGAATCTGTAAACTTAGTGAGAATTTAAAGTTTTGGATGCAGCTTAAAACATAAAAAAGTTGGGCTCATGGAGAGTGCAGAGAGCAGGACTAATAAATAAAGGAAATATTTTTAGACTTTAAAGAAGTAAGAAGATCATATTGTGAAATCTTATTCACTTTTGTCTGCAAATCCAAATTTCTGTCATGTCAAATTAATGAAGAACACATGTATTGTCAGCCAGTAACTGCAAGCACATGACAAATATTAGTATTTTCCTTAACCAACTGTGCCAGTGTTTTTTTATCATCATGATCAAAACTTTGTTATACCTCCAATGACGTTAAGCTGTCAGTAGCTCCGCAGACAGGATGAAAGCTTCCTTCTTAGGTTTCACCGTGAGTCATCCATCAGATGAGGAAAGTTATTTGTTGTTTGTGGGCTAAATGGGGGAGCACAGAGAAGAGGCGGTGTGTGGATTCCTGAGCAGGCAGCTGGGCGAGCAGGAGCAGCCTAACAGCACTGAGATAGATGAGATAGAGGCTGGAGTGCAGGTAGAGTTAAAGAGAGGAGGGCCGAGGGCGGGGCAGGGCTGAGGGGTCCGCTTTAAAAGTCCCGAGGGCCCCCTGCATTGATCTAGAGATGTCTCCTTCACAGTCTGCATATCTCCTATCTGACTAATATTGACTTTGCCAGATTTATATCTCCGTCTTCTGATGTTTTGTCGGCCTTAGTAATGTCACCTTTGACCCCCATTTCCCGCCACTTCTTATTGGAGGCATATGTGGCTACATTATCAGAATTGGTAGTCCTTCCTAATAGGAAACAATGCAGTTTCTTTGCTGGTTCAAGGCTAACTGAATTAGCATGAAGACACATGACTTTGTTCAAGACGACAATGAAATGGGCTGAACTTTTACCTGCATGTCTGTAGCGTATAGCCACAACATAAACAGAAAACATAATTAGTTACACAAAGGTTCCCTCGTGGAGTGGATGGATAAAACATTACATAAATTACATTGTCAGAGCACATCTATAAAATGCTAATAAATCACCTACATAAAGTATACAACTGTACTCTAAACGGAAAGAAAACGTTCCATATATTTGAAACACATAATGACGGGAGACTAGCAATTAGCTTTAGAATCACTTTTCAATTTCTGCCTTTTTCCTTTTGACTGTGTAAAGCACTTTGGTCAACCGCGGGTTGTTTTTAAACTGTGCTATATAATTAAATAAACTGGCTTGACTTGTTAAAGCAGCAGTAGGTAGAATTGATGATTAAATAAAAGTTATTTTTATAAAACGGTCACTATATCCTGACGGTAGTGCATGAGACAGGTTATCTGAAAAAAAAATCATGTGCCTCTGTGTCCTCTGGTGCTCCTAATTGCATCTGCAAGATTTCACAGACCGGAGGAAAATAACCAATCAGAGCCGAGCTGGAGCCTGCCGTCTCTGAGCAGCTGTCAATCACTCACGAACTCCGATCAAACGGTCAAACTAGGCAGCGCTGATAAAATATGATTCAATATTCTGTTACTGTCATGTCTATTCTCGCCTCAAATGTTTTCAGAATCATCTTGTAGTGTACTGTTTAGCTGTAAAATGAGAAAGTTTGTGACCCAGCCGCCACGTTGAGATCGGTTGAGGAAATACCAAGCACCACCCACCAGCCGGAGGACACTTTCGGTACCTTGGCGGTACCTTGCCAAAAATCACTATGGGAATTATTGTCCCAAGATGGTACCGGTGGTCCAAATTTGGGGTCCTGGCTCACAGACTATGTATCACTTTATACATACTATGTATGTATCACTGTTTTTAAGAGATTCACACTTCTTAGTGTAATCATAGGAACCAGATTTACTGTGCTATGTTTGCTGTTTGGCACTAAAAGTGCAGGCCCCAACTTCTTATTGCACAATCGAGGATCTTTAACCAAAACAGGAAGAGGAATTCCTCACTTGTTTGTTGCAGGGCAGTATTATATTACAGGTGAACAAATACACAGACAGTCCAGATGGTGTGCAGTAGGGGACAAAGGGTCAACTGCTGTGGAGTATGAACATATTCCACCTGATCACCCCGGTGAGGATTACTGCAGTGAGCCAACGCTGCTTGTCTGACTGACGTGACCCGACTTTGGCTCCTGATATGTTTTGCGCAGTGGGAAATTGTGACCTTCCTTCTTAAAGACACATCCAGTGTTCGCCTCATCTGTTCTGCACACATATTCTTCCTCCCATGTGTGGTGCGACTGAATATAAGTCTAAAATATGCTTAAAATCAGTTGTATACATAATACATATATATTTTATTTTAATGCATTTGAGAACACTTGCATCACATTTCCTGTTCATGCTCACTGTAATCTCTGAGGATCTTTAGATTGTTGGCTTTGTTGTCTCCAAGTTAATACAATGTAAGCATGAATGTCACTGGTTCAATCAGTCCGTGTATAACAAGATATTGAATCCTGACTTGCTCACTCGATGATATCTGAAACATTTCATAATGAAAAACAACACTAAAACTTCCTAAAACAAGCAGCCCATCGCTTTGGTGTTATGTCACTGATATGACTTTTGGATGGATGAATCAAGTAACAGTCACTATATCATTTATTATTCTTTGAAGATCATTAATACACATAATTACAACGCGCAAATAAACCTAACGTTTGGGTTTCCAGCCCATATTCAAGTGAGGGATCCAAAAATGACTTGCTTTGTCTTTTCAAAAAGCTGTTTAATTGAAGAAGAAACAGATACCATCTGGCTGCAGAACATCTGAGGACAAAATACCTATTACTTACCAACTAACCACAAACTTGATGGCTTATTATAAATTAAAAACGTAAGGCTTTTTTTGCACTAGATAGTTTGACATCTTGGGAAATACTCTTATATGCCAAGTTAAATGAGAAGATAGATACCACTCTCATACCTGTGTGCTAAATATGAAGCTACAGCCAGCAGCCTATTAGATTAGCTTAGCATGAAGACTGGAAATGGGGGGAAACAGCTAGGTTGTCTCTCTCCAAAGGTAAAGAAAAATCAGCCTAATCAGCCTCTGAAGCTCACTAACACAGAAAAACAATAAAAATGTTGGCTTTGTACGTTCCTGTAAACCATGGATACATATTTTCCAAAATGTTGAACTATTCCTTTAAGCGTCAGTAAATATTTAACATCCATAAAACAATAAGTATCCTTTTATCTGAAAGTGTCTTCCTAGCTGATGACAGAAACTTCCCTTCAAACACTATCCACCACTGTGAGCAAGCTCCATCAAAACAACATGTAACATTATCCTGGTGCACAGTGCGTGTAAAGACACCTGTAACTTGCACTGAGTGACCTGTGGTTGTCCTGCGGCGACGGATGCGGTAGCTGTATGAGCCACAATAGACAACATGTCACCGTAATCCCCGCTACAATAGAGCTAAGAATAGAAGCCAAGTGGATACTGGAGACGAGGACGAACAATGGCGAAGGAGGGTGAAAATACACCTCCAATATGGACAATGGTGTATTTTAAGCCTTGACAAGGCTTTGACATCCTGATTGCTAACCTTTGCTGTTCACCTTAATGGCTCTTACACAGGTTTGTAGCCTCCAGTCAGATCCAGGCTCTCTGATTAAATAATAGATCTGATGACTGTGCAATGGCTGCTGGTTGCTGCTTGTTCTCAGTGTTAACGCAACAGTTTGTCAGTTGCTGGCGCTCGCATGCTGGGATGGTTGTTAGCGTGACAGCCCGCCAGCTGTTGGTACTTGAGTTGAAGCCTCCTGCTTGTTAAACAACACAAAGAAACCTTTAAGGTTCAACGTGTACAACAACTGATATGTTCGCCGCGGCCGGCAGACTTGGCTGATTGTAGGGTCAAAAATTATTTCTGACCCCTTTGGACCCTTAACAAATGACTCCCAAGGCATCAGGGGCAGCAGTCATATCCGATGTGCTGCTCTGTCCATGCGAGACACATGTGCTACAACTTAAGTCGGAGGAATAAATCATGCTGTATGAGGGGAATAAGGAGGATTTCCCATTAACCCCTGAATGCCTTGTACTCACATGGGATCTCCCTCTGGCTACAGGGATAAATAACATCCAGGGAGCCCTATAAACTCTTACACAGCCGAGGATTTATTCTTCCGCCTGCTGAATGGTAATGAGATCAGTCGGTTTGCAGGGTATGAGGCAGGTATGAATGTCAGATGACGTCGGTGCAGCACGACAACAATGCAAACCGCAAACGCCTGTGGTGTAACGCCACGCTACCTTCCCCACCCCCCAAGTGCCACACATCCTTCAAGGTGGGACTCCCTTTTGCTAATGGAAATAAATCATCTGTCAGGGTGGCGGCGCAGAGGTGTCAGATACTGGGTTGCGAAAAGAAAAAAAAAGACAAATGAAGAAGGGAAGGGGAGTGACCGAGTGTGGACGGTTCAAAATTCACTTTGGTGCAATGTGGGAAAGCTATGAGCCTCCCTTTCCTGGTTGCCCAGGATGTGTTTGAGCAGAAGATATATGCGACCCTCTGCTTTTAATACCTCGCTGTATATATATGTTGCTGCTGCACAAAGGCGGAGGGCATGTGAAGTAGCTCCGAATGCCTCTCTGTAGTGCTTTTCCATCTGCTGCTGTAACTTTAACTGTGTCCCATCAACCACAGCGCTCAGCGGCCTGTCACTACAGACGCAGCAGCATTTAAGAGCTGTCACAGTGTACACATCGAGCTGAGTGTGCAACTGCAACTCCCTCCTCTCGGTGTCGGCCTGTCACTTTATTAGACAGGTACAAAGATACAGCGTGAGTTCAGGTGTCCGTGGTGCTCTGAGATACAGGCAACGAGGGAATAAAAAAAGTGAGAAAGGAGGGCAGAACGTGTGAAGTATAAAGGGATAAACAAAAAGTAGAAGGCCAGAAAGCCAGAAGAAAGTAGGCAAAAGACAGACCAGGAAAACAGAGAATAAATGGTGAAGGAAGAAGGTATAAACGGGTATAAAAGAGGAAGAGTGAAACATGGTGAGAAAGTAAGAGGTGACATAGAAAGTCAAGACAAGAAAAAAGAGGCAGGATGGATGAAAAGAAAGTGAAAAAGAAGGGAAGCCTTGAGAAAAGTAGGTCAGGAGGAAACAATGGAGGGAAGAAAAGAGATGGGAATAGGGGGAGAAGAGAAGAAACAAGGGAAAGATGATGGAGAAAAGGAATGAGAGGACAGAAGGTAAAGGGTTAAAATAGGGGAAAAGGTGGAAAGGAAGACGGGAACAGTGAAAGATATGGAGGATGGAACCTGCCAAAATAAAAAATAAATGAATGAATAAATAAATGACTTGATAAATAAATAAAAATGTCATAAAAGGTAGCAAAAATATTATTAAAAATAAATGTAGCCATTAATTAATTGATAAAATTAGACATTAATTGATATTTCTGTTTTAATTTGCTTCTTTATTTATTTATTTTTCTATTAATTCCCTTATTTGTTTACTCTTCTGTTTATTTTTTTAAAAATATATTTATTTTTACATTTATTTATTTATTTTTGCATTTTTTATTAATTTATTTATTCTTGCATTTATTTTTATATATTAAAATAAATAATAATAATAAATATATAAATAAATAAAAGGAAAAACTAAACAGAACTAACCCAAGCTCTGTATACCTTCACTGATTTAATCGCCTCACGTTCAATTAAAGGCCTGCAAACATGTCCATCTCCCCTCTGTGTGTTAGTTTGGTATCTCGTATAGAAGAACCCTCACCTTCCCTATCTGTTCTGTTTGATTGGAGCGAGTGAACACCGCTGCTCAGACTAACAGCTTCTGGCATCTCCAGACAGGAATTCATTCTTGCCCCTGTGATCGCAGCAGGCTGGGATTTTGACACGGAGGGAGCTACAAAGAAGCATGTTATTATTATTTTTGTGGACGCAGAGTTCGGGGGCCTCCCCGTCCCAGATCCCTCTGTGCAGCGGGTTTAGGGTTGGACTCACACTATCTTGAATGTTTTTTTGCTTCATGTGCCTCAGTGTCAAATCACTCAGAGAGTGAAAGCACACAGCATCAGATCATACATCAGTATCAGCGTGAGGAGGATCAGCTATCTGAGCTCTTTAGCTCTCCCAGGTGGTGCCGTACAGGCCAATATATCTAACACTATATCTCAACCAGACGGCGAGTGTAATCCATACAGCTGAGGATGAAACTGTGGGACGTAAACATTGAACCCACGTATGAGGTGCGTGTGGCCGGGCTCACTTTCACACCCCAGCCGGTTTGCTAAGCCGGGAAGGTGACCATGAACTAATAACAGCATTCAGCCTCACACAAACATGCGTGCACACACTCATTCTAGGTGGGTCACAGCTGTTGAATGAACCGCTCCACGTTCGCTCTAAAAATACCAGCGTTGACATGGAGAGAAAAACCAAAAAGCTAATTAATGAAGCCCCCTCTGTATTGATTTAGTGCTGCCAGCCTCGGCTGCAGTTTTCACATCCTGTGAGATTTCATTCAGAGAATATCTCACCTTCCTCAAACCATTTCTCAACATTATGAGCTGAGCTGCTCCCGCTGTGAGCAATGCGGCGAGGTCCTCCAGGCCCGTGGCACCCCTCGTTCATTGGTCGTATGGTGGAGGAACACCACCCAGGCAGCGTGGTGTCTCACCGTCCTGGACAGCTCTCACTGGTTTTATGAACATCAGGAGCGTGAGATTGTGTGAGCTTAAGACGTTGGAGGTGGAATTAATGGTTTTCCAGCCGTACCTTGAGAACAGTAGGGTTTTCCACTGTGGGAACACATGGTGGGCTTAGCTATAATACAGTGTAATGAGATCTGAGAAGGACCCTTGAGTGTGAAGGGGCTGTCCACACTGCAGGCATGCCTTTATGGGCTGCTAGAAAGACGAGATCAGGCTGGCACCGCAGGTCAACAAGTGGAAGGCATGTGTGGGAATGTGTGTCCACCTACAGCCAGTGTGTGTGTGTGTGGGAGGGCGGAACATCCCATCCTTAATTAAAACAGCATCGCCTCCGTTTTGGTTACAGGTGGGAAAATGTTTTTTACTTTCCGCACTGTTGTGAACACCAATAAAGCAGCCTTTAACTTTTATGTACACACACACAAACAAACAGGCACAAAGGCATGCAAATAATGTATACACACATGCATGGCCACACACAAACAGCCAACAGCAGTGCTCCTTGATCGGAATCGCTACTACGTGCCGGAGGGTGTTTGGTTGGTTATGGAGAGAGTTGGAACACACACATAAACACACACCTACTCAGAAGGACATTAAAGCCTGGAGCTCAGTGATAATTAGAGGTCATTCCAGTGACAGCTGGCACAGGGCATACCACAGGGCTGCAGCTAGAGGAGGGCGATCTAACATAAAGCAACCTTTGCTCTCTGAATGTGGAGAATGCTGAGAAATGGCTGCAATGTAAGTAAGCACCTCGCGCCGTAACGAATGGCTTTCTAAACAGATTCTTCAGTGTAACAAGTGTGATATGCTGTTAAATCTCTTGTCAATATGTAACTTAATTTGCTCTCTGGCCTGATGGCTATCTGCTAGTTTGTTATAGCATCCTGTCCAGGTTCAAGGATATTTCACTTCTAGAAATCACCTCAAACAGACACGTCCGCTCCGTTATTTAAAGCTGGTCCCAGTCCATGAAGTGTATAAACATTAATCACATCTGGTCTGTACGTAGGAGCAGCGGTTTTTGCAACCCATTAAAGTATAAATTTCTCTCACAGACAAACAATGGCCTTCTAAGTGGAGTGTCGAAGCCTGTAAAGTGTGAATGCCTTTTCAGCGGGTCATCCATTGGCACTATGTTTTACAGTCTTCTTCCTGTTCCACATTTTCACAGCCAATTCAGCTTCATTACACCTCCATTGTGCCCCCTTGTATTTAGTTTTTACAGTGTGAAAAACGATCACATCAGAAGCCAGTTCAGTATTTCTGTTGTACGCTGAGATTAGCAATGTATTTAGATGCTTTTACATACAAGTGTAAGTGAGAAAAATTGTATATGTTTATGTGCAAGAATTCTTCCAAAGAGAATATGCAGCCATCAGAGTGAAACTGGACTCGCCATGACTGGCCACCGGTTGCAAATTAAAGGTTGGTGATCTTCTTCTAAAACATTTTTTTGTTATGTTTGTTAAAATTCTCATTACATCCTGACAGCAGTCAATAAATCAAATGCTCTGATAAAAAAAGGACTGTAATAAGCCTGTTTCATTGGGCCTGAATGAAATGATTGAACGGCCTACCTGCCTGTACTTGCCTGCCGCACTCTGCCCGTGCACTCATTGTCAAATCATTCTAGAAATGTCTGGGTCAACGTCAGATTTGCACTGTAATTCCAAGGGATCATGAACACTGATTGTCTTGGAAACTTTTTGGATATTTTAGGAACATTTCTGGCCTTTTTCCTCACGTAGAAATGCAGCCAACTCAGATTGGAGTTGAGGTTGGAAAAACGATAGCTATTGGTACCATATGCGTTTTTGGAGCTGCAGTCAGTTTAAGGGTGTTATAAAGGTATTCATTTCAAAATATTATATTTTATGGTGGGAGCTCAGCAGATTTTGTGATAAATTATGGCCAATTGTTATTGAAAAAATCAATTCCTATGGAGGTATTAGCTTTGAGTTTGACAAGTGGGTTTTTGACAGGCAGGTCTTTGTTTCGAGCCCTAAACTGTCTTACTAAGTCAGTGTGGGGAACTCTTCCCTTCCACAGTGAGTACTGAACATACAGTAGTGCCCTTAAGCAAGGCATTTAACCCCAACAATTCCAGTCTGGCTGGGCAGCTCCCAAGTGTGAACATGTGCAGCTCTAAGAAAGTGAAGCAGTCAGGCCAGACGCCAGGAAAAAATCTTGGCATTGTAATTTTCTGCAAACCAGGGATACGTTGAATGTGGACGTTTTTGCATTCAACTTTAGGTGACTTGACTTTATGCGTGTTACGTAACGTTAGGTATGAGAGTCCGCTAAGGGCGGTTGTTATGTTGGTATGTATTTTATTGTGTTGTGATTTTGTACGACTGCTACTTTGGCCAGGTATCTCTTGTAAAATACATTTTTGATCTCAGTGGGACTCCTGGTAAAATAAATGTAAAATAAAATCTACGGTAGTTACTGTTATCTGCTGAGGAAATACCAAGCACCGCCCACCAGCCGAAGCACAGCCAATAGGAACGCTCTCTCTCTAAAAAGACATGTGATTGGCCAAAGTCTCCCCTCACGGGCTAAATTTTCTAAAGTCTGAAAACAGCCATGACGAGGTGCAGAAGTCTAGTTATCTCTCAGAACACTTGAATTACAATATGCTGAAAGGTTATTATGGAATTTTTGCCCAATGATGCCAAACATATTCTGCCTACTGCAGGTTTACCCAAGTAGTTTTGTTTCATAGACCTAACCAATCATTTCACAATGTGGCATTGTGCATTTCTGCACTCGTGACACGAGGCTAATATAAAACGTTTTTTTGGGTTCAGAAACATCAGCATTCAACGTATCCCGTTAGGAACAGGTTTAAATCTTTTAGGAAAGCAATGAGGGGTCCAATGAATATACAAAACCATCCCCCGACACCATTGTTGAGAATTATATACAAGCTGCAGCATTATTAGTCCCAATACCTGAGATACATGAGAGCGCCCCTCTAAAAAAAAAAGGTTATTGGTAGCAAAACTTTTACAATCTGTAAAAACACTTCACCTCTAAACTACCTCAGAGCCAGACATTTTCCAGTCTTTAGCATCTCTACTTTTTAATATGGTCCCTCTGAAGCTGTTCTCCAAGATTCTTTTCTTCCATTAGTATTTTCCTCTTCAACAGAAAGAGGTATCACCTAACGCCTGACATGGCGTTTGGGGGACCAGCTACAGGAAAGAGAAGAGGTCATGTCTGGATATGACCTGCGGCAGCGGCGGAGATATAGACCAGATCTGCCATTGTGTAGTCAAAGAGGGGCGTGGTGTCCCGCTCTCAACCCCTAGTGACTTCTGGGTAGAGAGAAGCAGTTTTGGTCTTTTTCAAGACGGTAATGAATTCTGTCCTCATGTTCCCTCGGTTATTTAAGTTCCTCTCCAGACATTTAAGAGCGACATCTAACTCCTTCTCGATCTGTACAATGGATTAATGCCAGTTTTTGAAGGATTCCCACCTGCCACAAGGACATGAAATGATTTAACTAGAACTGGTTTCAGAGAAGACTTTTAGCATCCTTTGATAAGAGAACAATCTAAAAGAAGCATAGATTTACAAAATGGTCACTGAAAACATATAGGCACAAATATTTTGTTGCATTGGAATGGTATTGGTCCAATATAGCAACACAATAGAACGCTCCAGGAGTGACGTATTCTTGTAGGCCAGCCAGGAAGTTAGCTTCGCCATGGTTCCTTCGACAAAAAGCCAATGGTATTTTTCCATTGGGTTTTGGATTATTGCGGAAAATAAGCTCTGTGGTAAACACACGTTTATGACACTTACATGTTTTGTTCAGCAAGATAATCTTCACCAATGAATACCACTATATAAACGAACTACACCGCGGTCGCATCAGCGTGAGTATACACAATGAGGCTGTAAAGACGGATGAGTGATGACGTTTTGTAGTCTCATTTAGCCACTTGTTAGCAGCCGCCTTACTTAAGAAACATAAAGCTTCAAAATTCACGAGTGGGATATTTACTGATGTATTTTATGTCGTAGAACAAATTTATTACGAATCTCTTCAGCTTGTGTCAACCACAGACCTTATTTCAGGTAACTCATTTCCGGGTTTTAGGACTCATTCCTGTAGTCATGACTATATCAAAAACATTACCTCAGCACATGCTACCTTCAACCTTTTTCCATTAACACAAAATAACGACAGAAACATGTCACATGTGTCCCGTGACCGCTCCGTCTACCTTTGGCAGATATGCGATGGGGTAATTATTCCTGTGGGCTGCTGTGTTCCTGCTGCCTCTGTCCACACAGAGCCGCAGGCTACACTCGGAGCTCTAAATCTCGGAGGGATTTTCTGTGCTGAGCTGTGCTGTGTCCTCCTTCAGAGCAGACCATGTACATTTGGACCGGGATGAATCAGACTATTATTAATTATCCAGCACACAGGTCAGCGGCGCCATAAATAACCATCGACTGACAGACAGATTTTAACCAGAAAAACAGGCAGGGTTTAGGGGGACTGGAGGGTGCGTGGTGAACTCTAAGAAAGTTGGATTAGAAGGATATTACTACAGTGAAACACTTGTCTTTCTTGATGATTCCTGCTTAGACTCTAATCAGTGAAGAATGAGCCGGATCAGTGACGAGAGACGCAAGACAAAATAAACGTCTTACACTGGGTTTGAATCTGTGATTTCTTCACTCTAGTCTGCGACCTAAATTGCATGTTTTTTTCTGCCTGGATTCAAAACTCTCACACCAGAGATCGGAGACATATTATTTTCAAAAATGTTTTCCACTAGTCATATTAAAATTAGGGCTATCGATCGATTAAAATATTTAATCGTGATTAATCGCATGATTGTCCATAGTAAATCACGAATAATCGGCAATTAATTACACATTTTTCATCTGTTCAAAATGGAAACCTTAAAGGGAGATTTGTCAAGTATTTAATTATTTTATCAACACGGGAGTGGGCAACTATGCTGCTTTATGCAAATGTATGCATATATTTATAATTGGAAATCAATTAACAACACAAAACAATGACAAATATTGTCCAGAAACCCTCACAGGTACTGCATTAAGCATAAAAAATATGCTCAAATCATAACATGGCAAACTCAAGCCCAACAGACAACAACAGCTGTCAGTGTGTCAGTGTGCTGACTTGACTATGACTTGCCCCAAAACTGCATGTGATAATCATAAAGTGGGCATGTCTGTAAAGAGGAGACTCGTGGGTACCCATAGAACCCCTTTTCATTCACATATCTTGAGGTCAGAGGTCAAGGGACCCCTTTGAAAATGGCCATGACAGTTTTTCCTCTGCAAAATGTAGTGTAAGTATGGAGCGATATTTAGCCTCCTTTGCGACAAGATAGCATGACATGGTTGGTACCAACAGATTCCATTGGTTTTTTAGTTTCATTTGATGCCAGTATCTTCACTCTAGCTTTAAAATTGAGCCTGCTACAACCTAAAAATCGCAAATTGCGTAAATGTGTGAAAGAAATTAGTGGTGTTAAAACGAATATTGCATTATTATCGCGTTAACTTTGACAGCCCTAATTAAAATCTTTATATGGAACTTGTTATTGAATTTAACCTCAACCTTAAAAGGGCCAACTTTGATCAAATATTAAAACCACACCATTTAAAGGTTATTATACACTAATGAAGGACGTGCTTGTTTTGAATTTCTAGCTGGAATTTGTGGCAGCCAGTGTGATCATACAGAATCCTGTGATTTTAAAGGTATGCTTCAGAAAATAACTGCTAAAAATCGCCCATGAAATTTGAACACTAACAGCGTCTTAGTGTTGTTGCTCCAAACCACCCCTGAGCCCGCTCCGGTTTTGTTTTTCCCACCCACCAAGGCAAACAGAAGGCGTGTGGGACATCAAAGAGCCAAGATGCCCTCAGGGCACCCAGGGGCCAACTCATATCTGAGTTCAGGCAACATTTGACCTATACAAATCACCTCCTCATTATCTTAGCTTTCTCTCCCCGAGCCGTCAACCTTTTTCTAAAAGAAAAGCAGTGATGAGTGTGAGGTCAATATATCCATAAAGCAATAAAGGTATCAGCTCTGAGTGCACTGCATAGTGAGACGCAAATAAACCCAGATATCCGTTTATTGACTTAGTTCAGGCCATGATTTGTATGCCTGCTTACGGTCAGCACAAGTCAAATATGAGGTCAGTATATTTTGAATCTCCAACCCCCATCTCAATAGCCCCTGAGCTGTGACAGGGCTTTCCGCTTCACAGTCTGAGCTTGGAGTCAAATAAACAAATAATTCCATCCTTTTTGCCCCAAGGTGCTCGTCGTTATACATATTTAGTGACGGCCGATTACGATTTTAATAAGCATAAGAGGAGAAAGCCTGTTGGCCTCCCCTTGTCAAAACATTTATACAGCATGCAAAAGGGCCTGTGGTTTCACCGTCGGTCAGGGGAGAAAGAGTTGACTTTTATTTTAGTCCTCAGCCACACTGCCTCAGTCCTTCCAGAGCAGGACAGTGGGAGCATTTAGCGGAAGAGCGACTCAGTCTTCCGTCTGGTTGCATGCGTGTGCGGTGGGATGATTCATACTCGGGAGGAGAGAAGATGAAACACCTGCACAATGTCATCCTTGTGCCATCTTGCTCGCTGATAGTTGAATTCAACAGGCAGGTCAAGGTTTGCTAAAGTAAAGTAAAACAGCACAAAGTCTTTCGGCACGATGGATAGAAAGCAAAACTTGTAATGCGGGTCAGATCATTAGATGAAGAATTGGACTTTTTTCTGAAATTCAAAAAGTGGCTTAAAGAACCTTTTAAGTATAAATAGTGGACGTGAAGTCACCGTGACGTCACCCATTGGTTTGTGGACTGCAGTTTTGAAGTCTCAAGTTCTGCATTTTGACCATCTTGGTTTTTGGCCGTGGCTATCTTGGTTCTTTGCAACCAGAAGTGACACGAGAGGGTGGAGCAAAGTACAACCAAACGCTGAATAAGACATTTTTACGCGACCAAAATCTTAGATTTAGCATTCATAAACCAAAAACACACTGTGAAAGGGTTAAAGTTCTAAGACGAAAACACAGATAACTCCCAGACCGGACAACGCTGTGGTAGCGACCTGTCAATCACAAGGTATCCGTGCCCTAAAGCATCCCCTGCTTTATGGTCTATTTAACTCTAAATGGGACCATAATTTACTAAATGAACATCAAGCTGTATTGAAGAAGACTTGAAACTAGCGATTAAGACCCTAAACTAGGTAATAAGTCAAGTTAGAAGTAGGCTCACTTTCTCATAGACTTCTATACAATCTGACTTCTTCTTGCAACCAGAGGAGTCGCCCCCTGCTAGCTATTAGAAAGAATGCAGGTTTAAGGCACTTCTGCATTGGTTTCATTTTTCAGGCCCAGAGGGAGCCCACTGCTTAAACCTGCATGAGTGATTATTTTTTTGGCCTCTTGAGGGCAGCAGAAAAACAAGATGTGAACACACCATTGACATATCATCATCTTTTAAATTGATATGGCAAACTTGTTTGAAAACAGTTGCTTATTTACACACCCAGCATTACGGAGTAACATGATCATTCATTTGGAGTTATGTTTCTGTCCACCTGGTGAATGTATTTCTAATATTCACTCACTTTTAGCTCTGTTTTTGGTCTCTACCAACTCCTGAGGGAAATATCTGGCTCTTAAATGCTCCACCGTGGCATAGTGTACAGTGTTGCAGTGTTGTTCACAATGGCATTTCTTTGTTGTTCAGTTTCTAAGGCGTTTTCTCAATGATTCCCACCTCTGTCTTTCTGTCTTTGATCGGTTCCCACAACTAGAGGTGAGAATCAGTCTGTGATAGATTGTTTCAGGCAGACTGAACCACACATTTGCTAAAACGATGTCCACATTCCTGTGAAGTCAAACAATCTGTACTTGGATGAGCTGAAAATGAGCTGAAAATGTTTAGAACAGACAACCTCAAATGCCTTTTGTTGCACAATTGACTGACAGCTGTTTACAGCATGCAAACTGTAACCAAATGAGATTATTGGTGTTCAGCTGAGTGTGAAGTGTGTTTCGCAGCAATTCTTTTGTGGGTTGGATTGCACTAATTATAGAAGATCTGGTTTAAACAGCTATCTGTCAGAGTGCTGACAGCTCGTGCATGCATGTGGGACCGATGTGAGCAGAGCTGGCAGCTTGATTGCTAGCAAATGAATACAAGATTCTGGATTTGCTTTCATCCTGTGTGGTTGAGCAATAAATTTCATTCATGGATCATCATTCTTCAAAATCTAATAAAAGCTGCCTTTTTTAATAACCATGAGTCGGTAACAGGCTCCACTGAGACAACTCGCAAACCTTTAAGACTCAGCACACAATGTACAAACAAAGCTGGGCATTTTTGTCTTAATGATCCAATAACTGTCACATTTTTTATTATTTACTGCCCATTGTCTTTCAGTTTTTCTTTTGCATGAAGTTTGGTTTCATCTGTTCTCAATGTTGTTCTCAGCAGCAGCTCGGCTGGTCAGCCCAAATAGTTGGAGTGAAGTATGATGAGCAGACAAGAAACACTCAGCTCTGATGGCTATTAGCCAACAGCTCAACACCCATCACTCTGGCAGGCTGTGTTTACCCAGTTATTGCGTTAGTCAGAGGAAAGCATCTCAGCATTATTTGAGCATGTGGAAAAAGAGAAGGAAAATGGAAAACAGACAAAGCCTCTCCAAATAAACAGGAACAACTGAATCTGTTTTCTTCTTTTGGTTTGAGGTTGATAGGTCAGAACTGGCTGGCACAGCGTCATCATGAGTGTGCGAGATGTTTAGCCAAAGAAAATGAACCAGAATGGATAAAGCCCAAGACATGTCTGTTCAATCTGTCTTTGTGTCATGGGAATGGGTTGAACACTAACACCAAATGGGATTTTTGGAGCAGTAAATAGTTTTTGAAAAAAATGTTTGAAATTTGATGCTCAGTCCTCCTTCAAAGTGCCGGCACCACAGTTTCACGCTTCTGTGAATTTACGCTCTCAGAATAGTGCTTTATTGTCATAGTGAATTTTTTTCAATCTGTAAATTATTAACAGATTCTGTTTTATTTTTTTTTAGGCCCAAAAGAAGACGTCAGAAACAAAGCATTTGTGTGAGAACAGTAGAATTGTCAGAATCAAGGCCACAGAAAAGCTGCATGTTCACCATGTGCTGGCCGCCATTTTGGGTGAAACTCCAGAGCTGTGATCCAATTGACCCTAACTAAGTCCCGCCCCTTTTCGCTCTGTGCTCCAATAATAGTTGAGCGAGTTCGAAACCCAGCAGAACCTCGACCAACTTTCCCCTTTCCTGTTATACGTCTTTCCAAAGGTAACATTACTATGTAAGTAACATAGTGTCACAATCTTCACTGACACATTACATTGTATATAATCACAGGTATGGTGGGCTGCGGCTCAGAGGTAGAGTGGGTCGTCCATCAATCGGAAGGTCGGCGGTTCGATCCTCCACTCCATATGTCGAAATGTCCTTGGGCAATTAACCCCAAATTGCTCCCGAAGGCATCGGTGTGTGAATGAGTGTTTAGATTAGATCCTGATAAGATTGCATGTGTGAATGTGTGTGTGAAGGCTGACATGTAGTGTGTGGTGTAAGACGAAAGGCACTATATAAATGCAAGTCCATTTGCCACCCAGTTACTGCAAGGAACTTTCATTTCGTGTTGATTTTGGTGGCCCCTGTAGAGAAAAGTGGTAGTATTTCCGAACACCAGAGTCCCTTCAGAAAACCTCTCATTTTACTGCAGTAGGGTCTCAGCAGGGTTCCTTGCTCAGTCCTGGTTCTGGTTCCCCCCGTGCCTCCCTTCCTTGTAGCGGGCCAAGCAATATGTCCTGGGCCTCTAGCAGTGTGGTGTCGGTGTTGGCTCCCAGCGAGGTGGATTTGAGTCTGTCTGTGATGGGCTGGTCGCTGCCAAAGGCCCCCGCTGGAGTCTGAGCTGAAGTCTGTGCTGAAGGGGTTTCTGGTGACCCTGCATGATTTTGTTTTCGTTCCTTTGTTTATATTATCTCTGTAAGGATGTCTAGCATCCCAACGGGAAAGAGTAAAGTTTATCATTGTGAATATATCTGCTTACTGTAGTCCTTGCTGTCGGCTTCTTGACGCTATATTGCCTGGGCCCAGAAACGAACTATCTAATACACACAATTGACGTCGCCATGTTTTTTTTTTTGTCAAGCTTGTCCGATTTAGCGACAGTAACTAAGGGGGTCAGGACTTAGGATTGGTCAATTGCACACTTTGTAGTAATACTTTAAAGTGTAAAGCATGTGCTAATGCTCATGGTCTGCTATTTTGGCCATTAATATATAAGAAATTACTTTACTGTTTCATAATAACAGGGAATATACAAGAGGAGTTTTCAATTTGGAAAAAAGAAAATAAGAATGCACAATGTAAAGTATAACTTCGATGTTGCTGGAGCTGTCTTACCATTGTCCACAAAGGGTAAATGTTTTCCAGCTGTGAGTAGCCTCTCCATTTCTGTTGTGCATTGCATAGTGGGAATGATAGAGTCCATCAAAACCACTCCAAAAATCGTTCAGTATGCTTACTGACATCCTTCAAGAAACATGTTTTGTTTTTGTTGTCTTTATTGTTTCATTTATTTTTCTCCTTTTTCTATTTATATGTCTTATTTCATTATTTTACCAGATTTATTTATGGTTTTGCTCTGTTTTAGTACGTTCTAACTTGTTTGTAACGTTTTGTTTAGAAACTGACGTGCAGCTCTTCAAAAGCAGCTTTGTAGACCATTATAAAATTTGAATTCAGATGGGATAGCTTGTTGGCAGATTTTCATGCTCTTTTTTGATTTCTTTATTGCATGCGAGTCACAGTCATCAGTTCCCCCAACAATATGCGTTTACACATTTCAATGTGTCTCCGTATCTTCAAAGCGCACAATGAAAAGCAGTTAGAGTGTTTTGCTTTGCCCACTTTCACAGAACATCAAATCAAAGCCTCAATTACTGCAGTTAATCTGTTTCCTGTAAAGTCGTGGCAAAGAACGGGGATGAATAACACTCGAGGGAGGCATGTCTTGTTTCGGGTTTACAAACAACCCACTGAATGGGACTAGATAATCCCATGCAGGTCTCTCACTTTGCCTCACTGGGATCCATTGAGAAGATGCTTCTTTGCACCTTGGCTGTCCACAGCAGGGGATGTTTCGCTGCAGCGGGGGCACAGAGGCAGACAGGAGTGGCTGCAAATGTAATCCTCAGTAGCCGAGAGCCCAGATTGAGTCTAAGCTGATAAGACTGTCTTGGGGCTAACGACAGGCCACAGCAGGTACCCGACCCATCCATTTCCCTGCAATAAAGCCTAACTTTCAGCCTGGTCCCCTGAGGCTTCAAAGAAAGAGTCAGGCTAAGTCAGGCCAACCCTGCTGAGGGTCACAGCCACTGAGGAGAAACAAAGTTGCAAACCGTGGAAGATGTGTGACCACTTGTATGTCTGGTCATCTATCTATCTCTCTGTAAATGACACCTGTAAGCTATGCAGCTCTGTTGAGTGTCGTTGTCCTGATGGCCAAGGTACAGAGGAGACATGAGGTGCTCCAGGGGTCAAGAAGGGAGGTCAGGAGGCTGTATTGATGTAGCTGCCCCCTGACCTTAAGTCTCTAGAGGAGGGTGGGGTGCCATTCAGCTCCTGGCAGCATGTGTCCACAGCCTGACCTGAAACCAAAGTCCTGCAATGGCCAAAGGTCTTCATCAGGCACCTCCTTATAGTGTGGCCAGGCACACGGAGTCTCCTATTTAAGTGTCTTTTGAACCTGAATCCACTCACAAGACATGACAAACGGTTTTCTTTTAACACCTTTCTCCTGTGAAACAAAGTAAACACTGTGATTTTTTTACAGAGAAAAGAAAGGGCAGTTGAAAGACAACAAAAATGGCAGGCTTTGACGAAACAGAGAGGAAATACCACAGTTTGATGAAGTGGCACCGTTTCTTCAGGATATTAGTTGGTCGCCGTAGTCGTCGGGGGAAATTCAGCCTCGTCTTTTCTTAAAAAACTTAACAAGGTGAATCATTTTGCTTTTTGTAAAGTCAACACTCAGGACTGACAAGAGAAATAACAGACACGTTTTTCACCATGTAACACGTACTGTCCCCCTGGGCAAAATATATCAGAAAGTAAACCTGTTTTGCACTCAGACGAACCCAATAGAACTCAGTGCTTGAGAAGATGAAATTCAGAGTTTGGGGAAAAAAGGAGGTTCTATTTTGTTCCTTCTTTGTGTTTGTCTCTTATTTAGCAGGACATCTCAAAAACTAACATAGATTTCAATGAGATTGATACAAAATTGGGTCATGGGCTAATGACGTAGTAAGTGTGTGATTAGACTTGGTTTTGCAGATCCAGATCCAGGTGTGCATCCAGGATTTGCTTGCAGCATGGCTAAGGATGGCAATGCTGGTTCTGTCTGTCAGTCTACCACTTTGGTCCAGACTGAAATATCTCAACAACTATTGCCATGAAATTTGCTACAGATATCAAGTTCCCTTGTGTGCTAATTAGCAAATGTCAGCATGCTTACACACTAAACTAAGATGGTGGACATGGTCAACATTATATACTCTCTAAACATCAGCATGTTAGCATTATTGTGAGCATGTTAGCTTGCTGACGTTAGCATTTAGCTCAAAGCACCACACGGCCTGCAGCAAAAATACTTGCAGATCTATCCCATAATCAGCGGGGCAGATAAGCATAACAATTGTGCATTTTGCAATAAAAGCAACACATTTGGCACAGATGTAGGTTTTTTATATGTTATGCAAAGGTATAGATATCAGGGCACTACAAATTTGGCCGCCAAAGAGGCGCTTAATATTCCTAAATGTTGCGTAAAACTGATTTTATAACTCCTGCTGATTTTCAAGGTGTGTTCAAGCCGATTAGATGAGATGTCAGAAGATCACAGATCTGTTTTTTTCCCTCTTTATTTTTAAGGGTGCTTATTAAAAGCTTTTAACCTGAAAAAAAACAAAGAAAAAATTGGGACAGTGTATAATCTGATGCTGATCTGGATGCAATAAAAAAAAAAAAGCCTGAACATATTCTATTATTATAATACATTTTGAGGAAGTGCGGCCTTGACAGAGGTATGCCACACTCTGATTGCTCTCTACTTTAACTCGGTATGCAGCTTTTTAATTAGCAAAAAAATCCTATTTCTCCATCGACACTGTGGCTACACGGCAATAACAGGATGAAATTATAATGTAGTATTGCTCTGAAAAATAAACAGAGAAAAAAAACACACACTCCTCCAAATGTTCACATACACACAATGATGCCAGTCAGACTGTGGTCCTTTCATAGCCTTATATGCTCTAACAGACTGCTGTATCGTGCACAGACCAGCATTCTCCCCACCGTGTGATTTATGATGCATCATTTGGAGCTTACAATTAGGACCCGTAAATTTGCTTCTAAAACTCTTGTCTGCTTGTACTGTATCTCTGCACACCGAGCCTCGGGCAGCGGATCTGAACACAGCCCCCCCACAGAGACACTGGATAGCACACAACATAACACACCGCAACAGCACGGCGACCTCCTGCCTTGCCTATCAGGAGGATCAAGTACAACAGCTCCGGGGAAGAATCACACTTGGAGATGGAGGGAATGTCCACCTCGACGGGCAGAGTCAAGCCGAACTCGCACGTTTTGGATTTTACAATCATGGGAAACAATTGATTCCTACGTAACTGTGTTGGATTTTATGATTTGAGTATTGTTTGATGTTCCTTCACAAGGGACCAGTAAAGCTGTTTGTAAAAACTCCCACAGTTTATATAAGCTCCATTCTAGTGGTCTCTCCTGACCAGCAATGCCTCCTCCTCAGTTTCTCTCAGACTCTCAGTCCACCTTTTATAGAGAGAAATAAAAGGAGAGGAAAAAGACAAATGGATGTATCTAATCAGGTACAGATAGCCGTAGCTGAGAAACACGGACACACAGGCAGGGTACAGATTGGATTCGGGTGGATTTTGACTTGCCAGTTTGGCTAACTCACAGCTTTGGACTGTGTTCAGCAGAAGAAGAAGAAGAAGAAGAAGAAAAAAAAAACACATGTCAGGAACAATAGTCGATTAGAGAACATTGAAATGTTTGAGCTTTCTGTCTGATGTAGTTAAAACACCTGCTGGATTCAGTCCTGTGGCAGATGCTTACAGTTTCAGTGCATCTTTGTTTGGTGAGTGAAGGATCACCGGCATGTGACCCTTTCTTCTGATCACAGCAAGCTAAACAAATCATCCCTACATGTCAGTTCTGGGTGTTCTGGCTCACCAGGGCCAACAGTTCTCTGCTAATAAGTCATATAACAGATGGAAAGACGTAAAGGCTTGTGAAAGCAGTGAACGGCGAGGTTTTAAAGCGGCACAGGCTAAAGATTTCACTGTAAAAAGACATCTGTCTAGAACAAAAGTGCAACATCCGGTGAAACGCTGCACACTGGCTAAATGATATTATGCTGTCAGGTACGGACACTCCACCCATTGGAGGTGACAAAATGGGGAGGTTTTTTTTCTGCAGGTGGTGCTCTTTTCTTTGTCCTTTCCGCTGTGGTTATTACGGCTCATGCTAACTACACATTTCCTCTCAGATTTATTACAAAGAAACCACTGTTGCAGCTGTTACTGGAAAAGTAAAAACACATCACTTCCTGTGAACCACAGGACTTTTCCCAGGGAAGACTGTTCAGGCATGTTCAACAGAGCAAATGTAAAAGGCTCCATGCTCAGGATGTAGGTTAAATTGCTGTTTTCAGCTTTAAAAACATCTTTGATTATTACTTTTTAAAAATTATTAGCGGATAAAAATACAATAATGTGGAGCTTCAGGAAGTCAGACATGCCAGTTTTCTTGGGAATCACACCTGTGATGTGTGTGGGCATCTTTCAGTGACAGTGTTGCTTGAAGAGGGCCTGCAGAGGAATGTTGTGAGGGGGGCAGGGGCCATCAGCCTGGGCCTGCCTGACCTCCGCAGCTCGCTCCAGTAAGGCAGATGGGCCTTCACCCCGTAATCCCACCACAACAGGGAGCAACAGGGACAGCTCAGGCAGCTCAGCCTCTCTAAAGGCCAGAAACTCCCTGCAGGGACAGACTCCAATAAAATCTCTTTGTTCCCCAGTGAGCGCTACATCTCAGGCCCTCATCAATGCTCCGGTTTGGGGTTTCAAGAGAAACAAAACACCCTGTGGCTGCTTTCTCCTCGTGCTGGAGTGAGAGTGTGCAGAGCTGAGTTTATTAAAGCAGAGCTGAGTGATAGTATTTTCACATTTATCTTTTCCTTATATTATTATTATCGTGATTGTTTTTCTTATTGTTGTGCTTGTGTTGCCATGTCAATTTCTGTTATTTAGCACTCAGTGGGATTTAGGGAAGCAACCAACCATAATTTTCATTATCAATAAATCTACCTTTGCTCTCAATTAATTGATTAGTTGTTTGTTCTATAAAATTACCTTCAACATTTCCCAGAGCCCTCTAGGTGACCATAACCAAATTGTTTCTTTTCTCTGACCAACCTTCCCAAACTCCAAACCAATATTCAGTTCATTATAGTTACGGCGATAATAACTTGTTAACGCAAATTCATTTTAACGTCACTAATTTCTTTAACGCATTAATGCAACTTGTGATTTTTAGGTTGTAGCAGGCTCAGTTTTAAAGATAGAGTGAAGATTACATTTTGGCGAGGAAAAACTGGCATTGCCATTTTCAAAGGAATCCCTTGACCTCTGACCTCAAGATGCGTGAATGAAAATGGGTTCTATGGGTACCCACGAGTCTCCTCTTTACAGACATGCCCACTTTATGATAATCCCATGCAGTTTGGGGCAAGTCATAGTCAAGTCAGCACACTGACACACTGACAGCTGTTGTTTCCTGTTGGGCTGCAGTTTGCCATGTTATGATTTGAGCATATTGTTTATGCTAAATGCAGTACCTGTGAGGGTTTCTGGACAATATTTGTCATTGTTTTGTGTTGTTAATTGATTTCTAATAATAAATATACACATACATTTGCATAAAGCAGCATATTTGCCCACTCCCATGTTGATAATAGTATTAAATATTTGACAAATCTCCTTTTAAGGTACATTTTGAACAGATAAAAAAATGTGTGATTAATTTGAGATTAATCGCAATCAATCATGACAATCATGCAATTAATCGCGACTACATGTGATTATTGATTATCAAGTGGGTATGTCTGTAAAGGGGAGACTCGTGGGTACCCACAGAACCCGTTGTCATTCACATATCTTGAGGTCAGAGGTCAAGGCACCATGCCAGTTTTTCTTCGCCAAAATTGAATCTTCACTCTGTCTTTAATTTCTTTAATTTCTTCCAGACAAGCTAGTATGACATGGTTGGTACCAATTCCTTAGGTTTTCTAGTTTCATATGATGCCAGTATCTTCACTCTAGCTTTAAAACTGAGCACGCTACAACCTAAAAATCAAAAGTTGCGTTAATGCATTAAAGAAATTAGTGGCGTTAAAACAAATTTGCGTGTTAACTTTGACAGCCTTAATTTATATATACTAAAAAGATCAAATTTTATAAAAACATTCAACATTCAAGTGAATGATGGATAATAGAAAAAATAATCTGTATATATGTATGAACTTTGTCCACATAACGTATTGTGTATTCACCTCGACTCAGAGGTCAAACAGAGAGAATCATATTTGCTGGATGTACTTCTCATGCAATCCAAATTTGACAAAAGCTGTAAAACAAGTCTCTACTGTGTGTTCTGATTCACTGTCAACCCCAGACAACGACGCTGTTATTTCATCTTCCTCGGGTTTTTCACAGCTATTAAAAAATAATTCCTCACAGGTAGAAAACCACACACTATCATCACAATATATGAGGCAGTGCGTGATTACAGAGAAACGTGACTTCACTGTCGGAGAGGTAATTTTAAAGTGATGGTTTGTTTGTTTCTGTTGCTATGGAGGTAAAAGAAAAGAGTGTTTATGGCCTTATCAGCTGCATAGTTTGAGACGACATGCCACAACCTTCTAATTAGCACTTCCGCCTTTTGGAGGCACTTTGAAAAGCGGAGAGGAATTTGATTTGACAGCATGAATTATGATAATGTGTGTTGTGCTGCGTGCTATCCTGTAATGATCCTATGAATGTCAAACCTCTAAATCAGCTGTGTTGCAAGAATATCCTCATTTGTATCATTTCTATGGAAACTTATTTCAAAACGACGGCTCTCTGTGCCCTATTATGACAGAGAGGACTAAACGCAGAGAAAATAACCTCACACACTGCCAAATCCCATTTGTTAATGATTCTTCACATGAATCTGTTTACATCTATTGGATACCTCAGCATGTGAGAGAGGAGAGGCCACCAGGAGAACAATGGAGAGAGTAAATATTTGATCCATCTTTCCTCTGTGCTCTGTCTAGCTGTCATTACAAATAGAGGGTGAGATGCAAAAGATTGCATGGCTCGAAGAGCGTAATGACTCATAAACAGCTCGTGTGAGAAATGAAATTTGATTTTAATTGGAGTATAAATGTTTATGACATTAGAGGAGTCTTCAAAGCCCTGACTGAAAGTCTGTATATAGCTGTGGCCGCTATCAGAGGCTACTAATAATGTCTATCCGAGTTGATGACTGAATTTTCATGTTGCATTTTTCAAAGCAACAAACATCTTTCCGATGGTAGTCCGTCAGCAAGGAGTGTCTCAACATCTACTTCTCATTATTCAGGCCGGTTTCCATTCAGTTGGAGAATCCAAGATGGCAGCAGACCCCAACCCACAAGCACTGAGAAACCCACTGACTTAAAGCACCAATCAGCAGCAACAGTTTCAGGCTGATTCACTGCAGGTTTGCATCAAAACAAACCCAAAAACTGAACCAGAGAAAGGCGTGTCTGCAAATCAGAGGTCAAAAACAAAAAGACTATTTGTTCTAGTTAGTACAATATTCACCTCAATTAAAGTTCATTGCTCATGTTCCTCTGATGTGGAATACATTTCTGGATTTGCTTATCAAACCTTTCCAAAAATCATTTTAAGTTCCCCTCCGCTCAAAAATGTGTTTTGCTTATTGTTAATTCACTGTGACGTTTGAGCTTCATTGTGCAAAATGATGTCTGTCCAGAGTTTGACACTAGAATGCTGTTTTCACATTTGTCTGCTGATATCATATGAAACTAGAAAACCTAGAATCCATTGATACCATGTCAAACTGGCTTGTAAAGCTCCAAACTAACGCTAGATTTTGATGAGGAAAAACAGGCATGGCCATTTTCAAAGGGGTCCCTTGACCTCTGACCTCCAGATATGTGAATGAAAATGGGTTCTATGGGTACCCACGAGTGTCCCCTTTACAGACATGCCCACTTTATGATAATCACATGCAGTTTGGGGCAAGTCATAGTCAAGTCAGCACACTGACACACTGACAGCTGTTGTTGCCTGTTGGGCTGCAGTTTGCCATGTTATGATTTGGGCATATTTTTTATGCAAAATGCAGTAGCTGTGAGGGTTTCTGGACAATATTTGTTATTGTTTTGTGTTAATTGATTTCCAATAATAAATATATACATACATTTGCATAAAGCAAATATATTTGTTAACTCCCATGTTGATAAGAGTGTTAAATACTTGACAAATCTCCCTTTAAGGTACATTTTGAACAGACAAAAAATGTGCCATTAATTTGCAATTAATTATTTAATATATATATATACATATACATATATATATATATATATATATATATATATATATGTATATGTATATATATTATACTACAAAATAAGAAATTTGAAAATCACTTTGGTCTTAAGGAAGGGATTTCATTATTTGTACACATTCTATAGCTGAAATTATTAATTTAATTAACAACTAATTTAAAACAAACAAACAGATACATTACGCAATTATGCAAATAACAGCGAGCTGAAGCCCCACAATAAACTCACCAGAAATTTAAAATGGCATCTCGGTCTGTTTATCTCTGATCACATTATATGTTTTTGTCATCGATATAAGGATAACAATGATAATAATATAATCCAAATCAGGATCATGTTTAATTAACACTTGCATAATGTCCTTGAAAAGATATAGATATAGCTGGCACCAATCCCTCAATATATATTTCTTATCAAATCAATATATCGTGTGTTATCATAAACCCATGGCATGTTCCCAGCTTCACTGATGATGATATGATGTTGTATAAATTGTACAGATTTAACAAAACACCACATATGCTAAAGTGGCATCTGTATGTTCGAAAAACAAAGTGGGTTTTCAAGAAATAACTCAAGATAGAGCTATCCCTGTATGTAAAGTGCTGTAAATACTGGGCACAAATAATTGATTCAGAATGCCGCAGCAAACAAAGGAGACCAGATAGACAATTTTCCCTTTAATCTCAAGCCAGATTAAAGGACGCTCCAGTTATAAAGTGGCTTTAGAGTTATGTAGAGTAGTTCCATGTCTGTAACTGGTGATGAGAGGGGGCTGTTTTTTTTCCCACAGTACTTTGTTTTGGGCACTTTTGTGCACCACAACTTAATGGACAATTTTGTTAAAAAGTAAAATAAAATTGCGAGACTTGCAGCGAGGAGCAGCAACGCAGTCTGGCATCACAACAACACTCGACGTCTCGATTATTCCACAACATATGTGTAAAATTACAGCTGATGGAAGTGGACACGCGTACAGTTCTATCCTGCTGAAATCCTCCTCCACACAGAGACAACACACACACTGATGAGTGACACTACAACCAGATGTGTAATTCAAGCATCCTCTTTGCATATGCATTTTGTTGCTGCGTAGCTTCTGGCATCTCACAAGGTTTTTTGTTCCCAGAAGTGTGGAGTTATTTCCACGAACATGTGGGGAAACCAAGCAACCACACAAGCGCTCAGATTACTGTCAGCAATAACGTCTCAATTTGTTACTTGTTTTAATATTATAGGGTAAAAACGGCACAATAGAAATATACACTGCCATTGTTGTTTGTCTGAATATATATGCTTGCTGACATTATTTCTGCCATATGACTTTTTTAATCAAGAGCTGACCATACCTCTGTGGAATAATGCTGCACAGTGTCTAAATTATAAATATGTATGCTGGATTTTTGTTTCAGTATTTTTACTGCCCTAGTCATATAAAACATTATTCATTATAACCAGCCACTATTTCAATCAACCAACCACCTTACCTTTTTATACTAACTAATTAACAAATTGCACTTTTGAGAAGTTGCTTCTTTTCTCTTTCTATGGCACTTTCTATATGAAAGCATCTTTATCCTGGAAGTCATTTGGTGCATGTTTTTAGTCATGAAAAGAACACAGTTTATACATATTCATATGACATTTAGAAATATATTTTGTTTGTCACGACATAAAAAAGCTGTCATCAAAGACGTTCTGTGACAAGCAAAGTGTCTGCCATTGGAATCTCTGCCGAAGCAGGGCTGTTGTGAGTTGTGGTGAAGTGTGGAACGAAGATTGTCATGCAAATTCTTCAGGGAACAGATTTGTGTAGGAATTCTCTGTGATCCAACCCTCCAGGCAATAATCGGGTTCCACCGCAGAAATTTGTTACTTGTTTTAATATTACAGGGTAAAAACGACACGAAAGAAACAGCTTATACTCTGCCATTGTTGTTTGTCTGAATGTACAGAATGTGCTTGCAGACAGATTATTTCTACCATATGAAGTTTTTAATCAAGAGCTGACCATACCTCTGTGGAATAATGCTGCACAGTTCAAATGTCTAAATTATATATATGTATGCTGGATTTGTTGTTACAGAATTTTTACTGCCCTAGTCATATAAAACATTATTCATTCTAACAAGCCACTATTTCAATCAACCAATCACCTTACCTTTAAGTCTGCACCAGGTGCTCACTGATTACTGATTACAGTCCTCCATTGCTCTGCACATGGTAACATAAGTGCATTTCCATGTTTTCAGCAGAGCAACAGGTCTGTTGGTAAACTGCTGCATGCTGAGCTGTTTTATTTATTTCGTCTAACCAGCAGTGTTTTGGCTGAATGTTTTAAGAAGCCTAAATATAGTTTATACAATGCCATTAACAAATAAGACACTTCTCTCATCCCTCAGCTAAACTCTGCTGCTAGCTTAGCTACTGTAGCATCTTTGGTAAGTGAGCAAGCCAGTTCTGGGCTTGAAAGAGTACCCACATTAACTTTGAGCTCAATTGAATTAAATTAAAGTGGCATGTTTTGTCTTTAACGGGACTGATATCATGTATGACTGAATGTTTTACTTTTGCATACTTTCACTCCACAGATAATCAGCAGGTTAGCAGGATAACATGCATATTTTGGTAGAAAGATACAAGTGACTTGCAAGATAGAGCAGTGCTATGGAGGACGGAACTTGCCAAAATAAAATAAATAAATGAATAAATAAATGACTTGATAAATAAATATGCCATTAAAAGTAACAAAAATAAAATTTAAAATAAATATAGTCATTAATGAATTGATAAAATGTGACATAAATTGATATTCCTGTTTTAATTTATGGAGTACGGTCTAAACCTGCTCTATATGAAAAGTATTATAACTTCTGTTATGATTGACACTATATACAAATTAATTGAATCGAATTTGCTTATTTATTTAGTTACCTTTGTATTAGTCACCCTTATTTATTTACTCTTCTGTTTAATTTCCACTTTTATTTATTTATTTATTTTTGTGATTTTTCAATTAATTAATTTATTTTTGCAATTATTTTTATTCATCTATTTATTTGTATTTATTTATCTTTGCATTGATTTTTTACTTATTTTTAAATGTATGTATCTATGTGTGTAAATGTGAAATGCTAAGAGAAAATCATGTAGAAATAAATAAATAAATGCTAAATACGTATTTCCTAAACTTATTTATGTTATTATCTCAGTATTCTTTTCTTTATACATCTATTCATATATCTGTTTTTATATGACTTCATGCATTTTTGCTTCATTATGCAAATTAAGGGGCGTTGCTTTCATATTGTGTCATGCTTTCAGTCTTGGGAATCAAACTCAGAAAGGGCAGAGCAGGTAGGAAGTAGCTGTAGGAAGTAGTGTGACAGGCCCGGGCACATGAGAAGTTTGCTTTCTTTGCAAAGTAACAAGCTGTACTATAGCAAATGAATTTAGTGAGGTAAACAGTACAGTATTTCCCTCCTCATAGTATTAATAACTGGTAGTAACATTATTAGCAACAGACTACATCAGTATTCCATTATTTAAACTTATTACATCCCTTGGCTTGTCATAATATTTCCAAAACACTCTGTATTGGGCCTTTACTAACCACCTGTTTTAGGTCAGCTTCTGCATGTTTGTCGTTTAAAGTCAAGATGCTGAAACAAATTGTGATATAATTTCTTATGTACTTCTTACTTCTCTATTACTAATTGATAAAACAAATGTGGAGAGAAAAAATTAAGTTCATTAGAGAACAATTTCCATTTTAAAAATAATGTTTCCCACTGTTGGCAGGCAGTGAGCAGGCAGAGTGCAGCCAGGGGGATTAGAGCCACTGTCAGCAAGAGAAAGGGCAGAGGGGCGCACAGGAAATGATCGTGGCCCCATGGAGGCAAGTCGGAGGCCAGTGCCGCCAGTCCAGCTGCTGCAGCCCAGTGCTGAGGGAAACAAGGAAAGTGCAAGGTCAGTAGAGCATTCAGAGAAAGAGAGAGGCTGAGCACAAAGAGCCACAAGAGAAACACACAGAGAGGCCAACACGTGGAGAGAGGGGAGAAGTAAAAAAAAAAATCCTCCTGAAACACACAAGAGCTTCATGGCCTAGAGACTAATGTTGAGTTGTTGTTTTTTTTTTACATCTAAACCCCTTTAGGATTTTGATTTGTTAAGTAAACTTGTCCTCTTGGCTCTGCGCGGTCAGGCAGGGGAGATCGGTGCATAGGTGCTCATAAATCATATGTGCTGCTGATGGCTGCTCAGACACATTGTTCAGGCATGTGGAGAAGGAGGAAGTACGCTAGTTTGATTCCCCGGCACGTCACCTCATCTAGAACCGAGGTGTTTTCTGAATCATTGAGCTTTTATTATCAGCAGCCGCAGCTCCGAAGGTGGTAATTGATTCTGGCAGAAGAGCTATGGCTCACAGTTAGACCAACGTCTAAATGTAAACAAGTGGAGCCAAGCTAATGTGGAATCTCTTTATTACCTGATACGGCCATTGAAAGGATCAACTCTCTCTCCATGTGAACACGTCGGATTCGAAGAGCAGGCGGGACTGAAAACAGCCGCAAGCGAACTGCCTATCATCTATCAAAACAAAAGCAGAAATGCAAATAAACAAAGATGCCGTTTGAGACTCCAGAAGTGCAGACATGAAATGGTTCCTCCCAGCCAGGGCCAGCAGTGATTAAAGTAAAAAGCCAGGCAGGGTCTTTCATGTGGGGACCATCTCATGTGCTCCTCCCAGCTTCAAGGCCAAAACGTCTCTTTCCACTGACTGCCGGCGACACAGACAGATAATTCCTTCCGCTACACCCCCCCAGACCAACAGTTCAGCCCGAGACTAAAAGTGTCATTGCAAATAATTTGATTCTCTTGTCTCGGCGCTGCCACAACTAACGTAACGCTGGTATTGTTTGGCAGAGAGAAGGATGAATCTGAGAGCAATTGAGGTCTTGGCGCTTTTCGGAATTACGGCCCGGAGAAGATTTCCGACCCCCTCCTTCTCGGAATCCATATACCTTCGGCAGAAATCACTGACTCGCAATTGAGGAAGAATGATTTCCTTTCTCGAGTTTTCAGGCTCAGATGTTTGCATCTAATTTTACAGATTGTAACAAAATGCATACTGACAGAGCAACAGCTGAAAGAGAAAAGGAGGAGAATTGAATGTAAACTTTACAGACTGTAGGGCTACACGATTATGGCCAAAATGCTAATCACGATTACTTTGATCAATATTGAGATCACGTTTGGCTATCACGATTATTCATTGATTTTACGGAGAAAATATCTTTATTGCACTTTCACATTTAAATAAACAGAGCACTCCTTTCACTGCCAGTGATGCGTTTTGGGTGAGCTTACTAGAAAATATCATGGGTTCGGGCGGGCGGGTAAAAAGTGACAAAGAAACGCTTCAAGTAAGTTATTAATAACTTGCTCTCTGTCTCTCTCAAACACACACACACACCTGCCGTGATGACAGCGTGTATTTACACACTCCGTACCACCTCCATGTAATGCGCTGTCAAGAGGTTGTGGTCATTTCACGTGTTTCTTTGAGATCTCGTTGTTTAGGTAGCACTTTGATTTGATATGCATTGGAGTTTTCCATGAGCGGACACGCATTTTGAATGTCATTATCGCAGTCAATCATGTTCATTTAATTGTGGGAAGCCAAAATCGTGATTGCGATTACTATTAGATTAATTGTGCAGCCCTAACTGACTGAATGTTGTGATTGAGAAGGACGACGTAGGGAGAGCTGAGACAGAGTATGCATGAATGGAGAGCAGGATTTCTAACCCATCTCGGGTAGTTCAGATGATCTCCAGTCCTCCGTTTGTCCTCTGTTAATCAGCCTCCATTAAAGTCGTTTAAGTGGCATCTGCGCTCTGACCTTCACCTCAATAGAGACCAGCCAATTGAGAGTGTGTGCACATCTGTGTGTGTGACAGGGAGAACTCAAGAGTGCACACGCAAAATACAAATTTGAACAATTTCCATTCTTTTAAACACCTCTCATGTCTCAACGAACACCCCGGCTAAATCATTTCTGATAGACCAAAGGCGTATCTGTGAAATAATGCAGGGATGAATGATTCAGAGATTCATTCCACAGTCCTCATCAAAGCCTCCTCAAGTATTCCAGTCAAAATAGAGCCGGACACACAGCTGCACCTCGTTGAGGGGCTGGGTTGATTTAATCTGTACTAAACATGATCTAATTTAAAGCTAATATGGCCCTTGTGTGGTCGTAGTGCAGCACAACTTCAGACAATCAAACTGATAAGAAGAAGTGACCTCTATTGAAAGGGCAACATTCCTCCGTTCTTCATGATCGCCTGGCATCCGCTTCTCCAGACCTGTGGTCTGCTCGTTTGTTCGGTTTTGTCGGGTTTGTTTAGTCCTTACTGTCTAACGAGGATTAAATGTGTCCTTCTCCGTTTAACCAGATTCAATAAGAATTGTATGCAAATATAGATGGTCTCCCAGTGAGCACTCGGCTCAAAGTAGCACATCCGAGCCAGAGACGGATGATAGGTGGGACGCCCCTGGCCCTGTGTCCACCTGTCACAGCCAGTGATCGTTGAGCAGCAGTAATTGTTCCACGCTGGCATGAAAGCCCACAGGAAATCCCTCCAACAAAACGCCCGTCAGGCTGGAATGTTGGCACCCTGTGGTACTCGGATCCCTCGGCCCGGGGCAGCACCAGCCGAGCTCGAGGGCCATGTGACGCAGCGAGGAATGCTGGAGGCCGACGTCGGGTCGGAGGGAGGTTGGTCGGTTGCAGGATAGTGGTGGGGAACTGCCGAGGTTAGCAGAGGAATCGGGGAGGGGATTTGGGGCCAGCAGCCGAGGCTGTAGTGCTAATCCCCAGTTGGCAGGCTGAGGAGAAGTGTGAGGGCCTCTGGGCTGAAGAGGCCGTCCATCACTGTGAAGTGCTCTGTGTCCTTTCTGTCAAACGTACTTGGAGTGAGGGGGGGTCTGCCTTGACCCCGGGTAGAGGTACAAGGAGCCCACTGATGGAGAGGTTAGGATAAATCTCATTTCATTTCAGATTAGTGCAGCTGAAAAGAAAGTAAAGAAAAATCCCATAAAAAGGAAAATTAGCAGTGCCTTTTTATGAGATGACAAAAGCTTCAAGCTCACATCATTTCAAAAAGCTTTAAACTGGATTTTTTTACACTAACTAATTAACAAATTACACTTTTGAGAAGTTGCTTCTTTTCTCTTTCTATGGCACTTTCCATATCAAAGCACCTCTATCCTGGAAGTCATTTGGTGCATGTTTTTACTCATGAAAAGAACACAGTTTATACATATTCATATGACATTTAGAAATATATTTTGTTTGTCACGACATAAAAAAGCTGTCATCAAAGACGTTTTGTGACAAGCCAAGTGTCTGCCACTGGAATCTCTGCCGAACCAGCGCAGCTGTGAGTTGCGGTGCATTGTGGAACGAAGATTGTCATGCAAATTCTTCAGGGAACAAATTTGTGTAGGAATTCTCTGTGATCTAACCTCCATGGCAATAATCTGGTTCCACCGCAGAACAGAGAGAGAGAGAGAGGAGGGGAGGAGAGATGGAAAACAAGAAAAATCTGTCGTACGTCTTCATCTCAATTTGTCAACTGTACTGTCAACTGCAGGACTATCACACACACACACCTCTACTGAGAGACTCGAGACAGCGTCGATCAGATCTACGCAGCAGATGGTTAATGTTTTGTCTGTTTGTTCGTGAGACTTTGATGGTGACAAAGAGGAAAAAAAGCACCCTTAATCATTCACTCTGCGTAGGATAAACATTAAATGTGACTCCATTGCATCGCGCTAGATGTGGAAATTCAATTCTTTTCGATGTTATTGTCATTCTGCTGTGAAACAAAAAGCAAGGAAGGACAATACAAGACTAAACACTACAATGGCGTCACACAGCACAAACTAGTAGCTAACATGACAAGCATGTTTAACAATGAGAGGTCTGACCTATACATTTATTGACACAATATAATGCACGGTATAGTTTGCACCAAAACAATACAATCTCTGCTGTTAGTCTCAAAATTAGCTGCATGAGTTCTTTTGTTGGTTAACAGGCAAGTTCGGGTCACTCACACACACTCATGAATGCACACACACACATACACACACACACATAGCTTCATAATACAAACATTAACCCGACAAACAAGAGCGCTCCTGTCAGTCTACAGCTGCGCCCCTCCACAAAGTCACACAAGGCCCTGAAAAGGACAAATGTTTGTTTCCCCTCTGCAGAATTAATGAGGGCATCAGTTCCTGCCACCTCCGCTCTCCTGCACCGACAGCCACCGCTCTGCCTGGGCTTGAAAGCGAGAAGTAAATATTAGGACTTGACTATTTAGAAAGAGTTGGAAATGTGAAGCCCACGGCAGGGCCATGAGCGGGGCAGCAGGAGAAACCACTGGCAGAACATCTGAAACCTGCTCCCCGGCAGGATGTGACAGAGATGTGCGCTAATTGCTTTAACCCTTCACACCTACTTGCTCCTTGTAATGGCCCTCCAGCTATTCCTCTTCAAATACAGATTAATCTCCCCTCGCCTTCTACATTTGTTTTGTTTTAATAAGTGTGATTGGGTAACTCTGAGAACCGAACGGTAATGAGGGTGTGCTCACACGTTGAGTTAGTCTTGTAAAGTAATCTGACTCCTACAGTTGCAGAGCATCTTACTGTCGTGTGTGAAGGAGCCTGCATGTGTGAACTTATTCTACAGCCCATTGCTAAATGGCAAGGAATAATGATATTGCTAATAAGAATATATCATAAAAACATTTTTAGGCCTGGCTAGCAACTTGTATACAGATAATCCTCCGTCTGCTTCTGATCGACTTCTTCTCCCTAATCAATACACCAAGAAAATATGTTCACTTAGCAACTGTACATAATGTATAATAATTTACATTTTATGTGTGCCGGTTTTGAGACTAATTAAGCATCATATTAAAGTAACTGGAATAATTATGAATGGGACAATAATCTCATTGAGAATCACCCATTATATTAAATTCAGCATCATCTCTGTAAAGGTTCTCATTTGTTCAGGTCATTGGATATCTTGAGCCCCATTTCCACCGCAGGAACTTTTTATGGGGCCTTTTTTTACCCCCCAAAAAGGCCCTGGTCGTGGGGTAGTACTTTCTGAAAGTACAGGAACTTTCAGGGTATCTAGTATCAATTTAGGACGAGGGGAGAGCATTTCTCTTTGCTTGATAACATAGAAAATAAAGTTCGGCTCTGCTGTCGGCCTCCCAACTCTTTAAAAAGACAGAGAGAAAAGAGAGAGAGATCGCGAGGGTGAGCGGTAACATTAGAAGAGGGAAACATCGCAGCGGTGCTGTGAATGAGAGAAGGAAAAATTATTTTCTCGTTTTTTCACAGCGGTTACGTTCTAAAGCTCAAATAAATAACCAGGATTTACTGTGGAGACAGACGCTCATTTTCCTACTCTGCATTTCATTCATTACATCCAATGTGCATCAGTAAATATATGCAGCAGTAAATATCGTTGTGGCAGTGTGACAAAAAAGTTTTTTTCTTTCTAGAGGGTATTTTAGATGAAACGGGCGGACACACTGAGTGTGTTTACCGCTGCGACCACCAGCAGCCTTCGTCTCATGTCATGTTGCTTTTTCATACGTCAGCGCAATAATTTTCCTAATCTTCGCAGGTCTTTAGGCTGCGGTGGAAACGCAGACAACAGTGGGCGGAAGGAACTTTTTAGTTCCTTGAAAATGAGTTCCAGGGACCGAATGTCCCTAGAACTTTTGGTGGAAACCCGGCTTTGTAGTCCTGAATTTTGTCACACATCCAAGAGGCTTCATCAATTTGGAACTAATTGATGAAAATGTCCTCGAGACCAAACAGACAAAGTCCAGTTGCTTTAAATTAAGAACTCCACTTGTGTCATGCAATACTAGAAGGGTTCCTATGCTTTAAGAAGACAAGGAGAGTACTCTTATTTTTAAAATTATTACACTATGTGCTTAAATGTATTACATTATTCAACTTTTTTTGCTTAGTTTATAATGTAATATTTTCTCATAATGTAATAACTTATTACATTATGCACAAAAGTGTTGTTACGTTATGCGCTCATGGTTTTCATACATTATATGCTGATTGTTATATTATGAGTTTTTATTACATTTAAATTATTACATTATATGCTGTTATTACATTATAATTTACTACATGTACATCACCCCTAAATGTTTCTTGATTACTGATTTAAAGTAATAAACTGGAACCCATGTTGTCTTCCACAACTTGTTGTAATTTAGTTGCATCACGGACTTTTCCTTTCTTGTAAAGGTCGACCGTTGCTCCATGTCTTGCATTCATTGCAGTTATGCCTTTGATCGTGTCTTTTGGCAGTATATTTCTACTCACACAGATGTGTATCTAATGTGGCCAGGAACTCTATGCGTTCACATCACACTAACAATGTCGTGTTATGTGTCCATGACCACCTCCAAACATGGTTTGTGTGACTGGGTTCTCGGTGCATCTTAAATGTGTTCACACTTGTATTCTTAGCCATGCGGTTGTCATTGGAGGACCCGAGACAGACTTTCATGCCAGACCTGAGCAGGCCCACCCAAACAGTCGTGAAGCTATTTGTATTTAAAGAGTTGCATTTCCAGGAGTGTTTACCGATACAAGGTTGTACGAGCGTGTAGGGAGAGGGAGTTTGAATGAAGCAGGTTAGTAGGGATGTAAGCAGGGTGCATCTGGGAGTGGAGGAGGTGTTGGCTGTGAGTGTAGCAACAGTGACTGCTCCCCTCTTGGCTGCATCAGTGTGTAGATTTAACAGCCCAGTCGAGGGTTGAGTCCATTCCAGCTCTAATAGAGGCCAGTAAATCAGGCTGGCGTCAGGCTGCAGGTATAATATAATATAGTGGACCTGTGGCCTGTGGCTGAGGTCTCTGGGTCAGACAGCACAGCGGACGGGTGTCTGCACCATCATCGTTGCTCAGAGCTCCACCTACAATAACTTGTAGAAGAGGTCCAATATATCACTCCCCTTTAGTGCACAGAAACTTTCCCCTGGTGATTAGTAAAATACTGGTTATGACGAGACCTTTAGAAATACATACATAGAAGTAAACACATTTTATTTTCAATAAAGTTTTTGTTGCTAAGTTCTTAAAGGAATACTTTGCCCACAAAATGATAATTTGTATATCAATAATTCACCCGTGTTACCTTGAATTCTTGAAGAAAACTTCTCTCATGCATCCAGGGTGAACAAAGAATCCGAAAACGGAGTATATCCTTGATGAACAACAGCAAAACTATATAAAAACACCCGTTTACAAGCTCTCACACAACTCATGCAGTATAATCCAAGTTTCCTTTATCCAGTCGTATGATCAGTACTTGCGCACGGACGACTAGCGCGCCTGCACAAGCATGAGACTGTTTATGTGTAAGTGCTTTATATAAGGTTTTAGCGAAAATGCATGTGTTTGGGAAGTAGTGGGCATGCAACCGGATAATTGAGACTTGGATTATGCTGCACGAGTTGTGTGAGAGTTTGTAAACGGTGGTCATTTTGTGGGTGAAGTATTCCTTTCTGGTTGATTACATCTTGTGTCTTATTTTCATAATTTTTGGTATAGCGTTCCAATTGAGCGTTCCTGCTGGCTGTGCTCCGGCTGCAGGGCGGTGCTTGATATTTCCTCAACTGATCTCAACATGGCTGCCGGGTCACAAACGTTCTTATTTTACAGCTAAACAGTACACTACAAGATGTTTCTGAAAACATTTCATGTGTGAAATAGGCATTACAATAACAGAATATTGATTCATATTTGATCAGCGCTGCCTAGTTTGACCGTTTGATCAGAGTTTGCGAGTGATTGACAGCTGCTCACAGGCGGCAAGGCTCCAGCTCGGCTCTGATTGGTTGTTAGGAGCACCGGAGGACACCGGAGGACACAGAGGCACATGATTTTTTTCAGATTACCTGTCTCACTGCTGTCAGGATATAATGACCGTTTTATAAAAATATATTTTTTTAATCATATTTGATCTATTTCTACCTACTGCTGCTTTAAGTTTACGTTGCCATTTATATGTTGTAGCAACTGACAAAATTAAGTAAATGCAAATACATTTTAAGTAAAGTAAGTAAGAGTAACTTAAAAGTAGATATAAAGTAAACACCCAAAAACTATTAGTTACATTTTAATTTCCTTCAGTTTCCTAGATTTTTTAAAGTAAGATACTTAGAGAATTTTACAATGAAGACTAACTATAAAAGCAAGACCAAAGTTGAGATAAAGTGAAATTATTATTTAATTTAAATACAGTAACCTTTTTCTTTTTTGAGCATAACAAGGTTTAGTGTATCACTGTTTTTTTCTATTTAAACACAATTAAATTCTAGGTTGGGAAACGATGTATATTTAAAAAATGTTTGACAAGAAAATAGAAGCTGCTCAAGATCAGCACAAAATATCAGCCAAGATATATGTTTGCTGATTTGGCCTTTCAAAATTGGTGGAGCTCTAAATATTTCAGCACCTGTTTCACTTTCAGTAGCAGGTTATTGATGATTGATGGTGGCACATAGTTTCCAGTTGGGTATCCTTATGTCGGAAAGAAAGAAAAAAACTCTTTTCCCACAGGCCATGTCACCAATCAGACAATTCACAAATCAAATCAGTGCTGCAAACAGTGCTAATCACACATAATGGCTTTGCTGGCTGCCCTTCCCACCCAGTCTTTTGCCAAATAAATGGTATTACCTCATTCAGGCTGAGAAATGTGGGAGCAATTAAAGAGAGGGGGGGTAACCTGGCTACCATTCAAAGTTACCCTTATGTTACAAATGAAGGAAACAAATATGCGTGTGTGTAACGTCGGTTCCATTGCTTTCTTCCTCCTATAAAAAATGGTTCTTTTAAATGAGAGCTCAAGTTGAAAGATTTGCGAGGGAAAAAGATTGATTTACTGTGATGCGCTTGACTTGCAGCAAGAGAAGAAATGTCTGAATCTTATGCCTCAGCCATTCATTTGGACAACTTGAGAGAACGGCGGCATTTAACCAGATCTGGGGGGATTTGAGCCGTGCGCTGAGCTCATGTGGTCTATCTGCCTTAAGCCAAGGCTGTGTGTACGTTTCAGCCACTCAACAACTGCGACTGTCGAAGGAAGTCGAGGAGAAATTTTAGCACTTAGGCCTGAACTTGTCGTCATGTTCCAGTGTTCAGCCTGAGTTGTCTGGGTTAACAAAATACTGAAACAAAGCCGAGCAGTGATCAGCAGCCTCCTGAATTAACTGATGCGAAAATGAAAACCCCCAAAGAATGAAAACCTTTGAGCCACAGTCACAACGAGAGTGGAATATTTATTAGAAATAAACAGCACCCACATCTGTTCTCAATATATCAATATACATGACAAACAAAGCCCTTTTCCAACAATATCCACTTGCACATTTCTTTTCCGAAACTGGACCCTGAAACAAAGGAACACACAAGCTGTGCTGCGCTTCAAATGAAGATCGCAAATCAATACGTGACGGTACACTTAGTTTATTCCAAATGTTTCTACATTTTTGTCTTATTTAACAACAAACTCATAAAATCTGTTCCTCGGTCCATAAAGATATTAAAACTAAAATAAATGAATTAACAATAAACATCTGTGAGACATAAAACGTTACTGTCAATCCGGCATATGAAGGCATCTGAAAGCAAACACGCTGCTTCCTTTGCATCAACGGCTGGAAAAGACAAGTATTAATACTTGTGCTAATAATATTAAGTCTTGCGTAAAATCTCCTTTTTGTTCTCATGTTTTCCTTAATATTCTTTCATATCTGCCATTAACCCAGGTTCCTTTGATGTGTTTGCATGACATCAGTCAACTTGGCAGCACATGACAGCTGACTGTTAGATGAGCTTATTAGCGGGAAAAATACTTCACGCAGGGTGATGAAATGCAAAGCCAATTGGCCCGACGCCTTGACTGATCTGTGGTCAGTGTGGGGGGGCGGCCCGCTCCATTTATCAGATCATCACGGCTGATCTTAACGCTGCTGGCTAGGTGAATGTTTTTCCTCATTGGTCCTCTAAAATCAGTGGCAGGTTTCATGTCTAAAACAGTCTCGGCCATGTTCTCGAGACACGGCCGACTTCACAGGACACACATCAGATGAAAAGCCCTCTAAAACTGTGACTGAAGTCATCTTTACATCTGTGAGCCTGAATTCTCTCCTTGAATTATACCCTGAGGTTTACATTGTGTAACTCAACCAGACACTGGGCAAACATGGCGGCGTTTCACTGATCTTCATGTGAATAAAGCCGTGCCGCTGCCCTCTTTAACCCCTCTCAGTAATGGTAGTTAGTTAGCTGTTTTTTTGCTCCGGCTTTGTTGACTCCTCGGCCTGCTCTGTCGGCCCCCTGGCCAGATTTACTGTGATTACACGGACCACTGTTTACTTTTCCCAGCGTACTTAGCTCGCTGCTTCTTTTATTCATATTAATTCAGTCTCGCTCTTTCTCTCTCCGCGGCTCTTTTCATCTATCCTTCCCTATGATAGCTTATACTGAGTGTCTGCCATCCAGATAGGCACTGATTCACTGCATGTTGAGATTATCGAAGTATACATTTATATGTCGCAGCGGTTTAAAGTCAAGTTTATTCTGAAGATGAACAAATTAGTTTTTATCCCAAACAATGTGGCACGTCGTTTAACTTAAACTGAAGTGCTTTTACTCTTATGGAGGATGTACAACACAAAAACTAAAAATACATTTTCAAATATTACAGAAAGAATGTGATGTGTTTAACTGTAGCCTAGATATGTAAATTGAAGGAGTCATCAAAAATGATTTGCTGTTGGAGTACAAACTCAAGTGTGATTCATGTGCCTATATATGGCCAAGCTTTTTAGCTGCTCACTGTGCCGACCTTAGTCACACACACACTATCTTGATTTGTGTGCTATATTAAATTGTAGGCTTATTGCGATTACCTTGAGAGACTCACTGTGACTCATAACAAAAAGCTGAAAATCTGCGTTGAGCTCAGCTCCTGTTTGAAATGTCTGACCACAGTGATCGTAAAAATAAAAGGGATTTTATTTTAAGAAAAATAAAGAGTTTACAAAACAAAATCCCATTTAAACTGTAATATATCACATGTTGACATTGGTTTCATGTTTATTATACATATTTATATATATATATTTTTTCATCTCTGCTTTCACATGAGATACTTAATTCCGTATGATGTAATCTGAAAGAGTAGTAGAATGATTTAGGTAAAGTTTGGTTTACACATAACACATAACACATGTGTCCAGTCCACATATTCACAAAACAACAAAAAGAAGAAACCCTAAACAAAGGACACATGGGCCTGGACATGCAGAGACAAAAAATAATAAAAAAAAAATGAAATGAAATATAGCAAGCCGTAAAAGCATAAAACACAAACACGGTGTCGCACATAAAATTGAAGGATGACACAGGATAAAAGCATTATAAGTTAATATAATTTAATTCCACAATGAAATGTTAAGTCTTTATTTGTATTCACTTTGGCCAAATTAGTTTCAGACTAAACACCATAAACTCCCTGTGGTGTCCCTGACTATGTTCACATGCACAAAATATTACGTTTTTGCGCTTATTCCAAAAAAGACAATATTCCTACTCAGCTTTTTAAATGGCTAAAGAAAATGAATATTCCACTAATATTCCCGTTTACATGCGGCCGTGCATACTCCGATTAATGTAACCGGTGGTAGATTTGTTTGACTGTGTAAACGCAGGCTCCCTCTTTCATTCCTTCACCCACATTCTTGACAAGGTCCCCGTTGCGATATTTGCGCATATCCAAAAACCTGTTGATATCCAAGTCTTTCATAATGTTTAATAGTGGGTGTGTTTCTCCTTTCCGACAAGGAACGTGGGCTTTTCTTTTGGGCATCTCTGCAAACTGTCGGCTGGTTGGTTTGTGTACAACACACAGAGCTGGCTGTAAACAGGCAAGAGGCCGTGGAGTTGTGTGTCACAAACAATACCCCTTTTACATAACCCATATCAAATTCAGAATATTGTCATATTTTGAATGATAGTGGAATATGAAGCCGGGATTTTAGACTTTTAGTCCCTGGAACTACTTTTCAAGGAGCTAAAAGGTACCTTTAGCCCACTGTTGTCTGCGTTTCCAGGTTTTGTCTCACTACGAATATTTGCTGCTGCATAGTATTTACTGATGCACGTTGGATGTAATGAATTAAATTCAGAAGAGTATAATGAAACTAAAAGCATCTGTCTCCACAGTAAATCATCTGAGTGTTTGATGGTTATTTATTTGTGCTTTAGATGGTTACCGCCGTGAAACAATCAGAAAATAACTTTTCTTTCTCTCATTCACAGCACCACCACGATGTCTCCCGCTTCTCTTTTTTCTCTCTTTTTTATATGACTTATCAAACAAAGAGAAATGCTCTACCCTGGTCCTAAAATGGTCCTAAATCAGAAAAGTTCTTGTTTATGAATGAGTCGGTACAGTTGAAGCAGCGGTCATCCCTGCAAACTCCACCCCGAAAGTTCCGATACCGACCAGGGCCTTTTTGGGGGGTAAAAAGGCCCCGTAAAATGTCCCCAGAACATAATATAGACCTTGGTCCCTGCAGTCGAAACGCAATGAGTTCCTCGAAAGGTTCTTAGTTCCTGGGTAATTTCCTGCGGTGGAAAACGGGGCTTTCGAGTGCATGTAAACGTAGTCAATGTTTACTCCTCAGCCATCCGCTGCTTTGTCTTTATCTAGAAAGGTGCATGCTTTTCATGATCTATCTCCCAGCAACATGCCTGAGGACACACACACACACTCACCAAAACAAAAAAATGGCCTTTAACAGCACATACTGCTGGGTTCCTATTTAGAGGCTGGAGTAGAGGGTGGGGGTGAGGGTGAGGGTGAGGGTGGGGGTGGGGTCCACAAAAGTCATTTACAGTACGGGTCAGTACATCTGAAAGCCTTTACCACTTCAGCCAAATTCTTTGTCTCCCTCATTCACAGCTAGTTATCTAGAGCGCAGGCTTCACAAAGGCAATTGGCATTATATTGTCCGCGCTGACATTAACCCCTGATATTTTCACTGCTCTCCATTAAAGTCCTCTTTTCCTTCTCAATTACCAGGCAATTCCCACAGAGCGAGGGGTCACACAAACCACGGAGAGATACTTAGATACTTTCTAACAAAGACAGAAAGAAGGAAAAGAAACATAAACTGCAACGGCGATTAGTTCCGTTTTTTTTGTCTTCGTTTTGGACACAAAGGTCTTTAACAGCCCAGATAAGGGCCGCTCTTAAGCTGTTTTTTACCTGTTCCCCGCCAAAACGGCAGCCCATTCATGTCCCATTTTCCACACTGTCATCCTTCCGCATCGCTTTGTGTTGACAGAAAACTGGAGGAATGTGGACCAAATTAATGTTAACAACAGGTTCATTTTGTTCGCACTTGCAGGCCGTACATGACATGTTTTATTGTGTGGACTCTATCCGAGGAAGATATTTCAGAAGGGTTAAACTGAGGTCAGCTGAATAGTTGCACGGCTTAATGATAACAATGGTTGCTCAGAGGGTCACTTGGCTAGGTTCAGCATTTCCAGACTAAAGCAGGTCAGACTTGAGGCCCTATCTAATCTTAAGAGGTGTGATGAAATTACTCTGTCATGCTTAGTTTTTAGTCGGAAAAATAATTCACATGGTATTATTGTATGACAAAGGATGTCTCGACCTGATTTCAACATTTCCATAAGCACTATTTCATAATTTAATACATTTCTAGACCTGACTGAAATTGACAGAAGATGAATTTTGTGAGACATATCATGGTTCTTAGTGCTTTAGAGGGTCAAGAGGTCAGCTAAGTCCCTCATTGTCAGCACTTCTTCAACAGTGCTTTAAACATGCTAGACAGTATTTGACATGCTTAAAATACACCTTTTAAAAAACAGATGACTTTTTTTGTGGCACATTTACCAAATGTGTTAAGAGTAACATCCATGCATATTTGCATATTTGCATACTCTGGCACACTAAATTGGGGTTTCCACCAAAGTTCCCAGGACTTTTAGTCCCTGGAACTACTTTTCCAGGAACTAAAAGGTTCCTTCAGCCCACTGTTGTCTGTGTTTCAACCGCGGTCTAAAGACCTGGGAAGATTAGGCAAATGTCCGCCTGTTTCCTCTAAAAAACATGTTAAAAAATAAACCTTAGAGAAGATAAACATTGGGTTTTGTCTCACTGTGACGTCGATATTTATTGCTGCATATACTAACGGATGTAATGAATGAAATGCAGAGGAGGAAACTGAAACTAAGAGCGTCTGTCTCCACAGTAAATTATCTGTTTGATGGTTATTTATTTGAGCTTTAGAACGTACCCGCCATGAAACGATGAGAAAATACATTTTCTTTCTCTCATTCACAGCACTGTCTCCATTTTCTAATGTTACCGTTCGCCCTCGTGTACTTCCTTGTTTATGAATGAAGCGGTACTCAAGTTGAAGCAGTGACACTGTGTGTTTGAACAATCAGCGAAGGTCATCCCTGCAAACTCCATCCCGAACACCCCGTACTTTCAGAAAGTACTACAACCCGACCGAGGCCTTTTGGGGGGGTAAAAAGGCCACATAAAATGTCCCCAGAACTTAATTTAGATCTTGATCCCTGCGGTGGAAACGCAATGAGTTCTTCAAAAGGTTCTTAGTTCTGGGGGAAAGTTCCTGCGGTGGAAACAGGGCTTAACATGACTTTGGTGTCCTCATTAGTACTTTTTCATCCGCTGGTGGTCCTTCGACTCTGGCCAAGCCACCTGTATCTGAGGACAGCATGCAAGTCCTCAATCAGCAGGTGAAGCTTCACATTTCTGTAGCAGTGAACCCAGTGACAGCCTCACACACACCCTTTTCTCCCCATCTGTCAGGCTAAGGAATGCCAGTGACTGAGGAGTCCTTGGGGCTGTCGACGGACGGGCCTGTGTGCAGACAGAGCAGACCCCCGCTCACCTGCATACAGCAGACCCTCCCTGCCCCCAAACCAAAAGACAGCAGCACACTGTGTCCGTCCTCACTGCCTGTTTCTGCTTTTAGACTGTGGCTATACAACAACATCCACTGATCGAATCTTTCTATTTATAAGACCTCTTAGAGTTCGTTGTTCAGCCTCTCCCCTCAGTCATACTGTTACCACGCATCGTCTTAGGTTGTTAGCTGGAACATTAAAGACGTTTTTGGATCCAGAGTGATATTTCTCCTCATTACCATAAATAGACTAATCAAGTCTTCTTAACCTTTGTTCCAAAAATGAAATGAAATGCAACAGACTGCATCATAAAATGGCCACTAAAATCTAATCGAGTGGTGATAATATCCCCCTCAGCCTTGTTTTGCCAGAGTGTGCAGGGTTGTTTTGGCACTTTCTGTGCGCGTCCACATGGCCCAGGGTCAAGGAGTGTTACAGCTCCAGTGAGTGTGCTGCTCGTGCAGCCTGGTGCTGCGATGTATCATGTGAGCTCACAGCATGGGCCCTACATCCTCCACAGCTATTCCTGTCAGTGTAAAATCATGAGAACCACTTTAACCAGCACACGGCTGGCCAGAGGCTAATATCTCGGCTCGGTGCAGCGCCAAGTCTGCTCTCTCCGACAGCCCAACTGTCTGGCTATATGTTCCAAAATAAATTAGATTTCTGTCTTTGTGGGTTTTAATTTGATGTTTGTCCACTGGAGGTCTGGAGCCAGACAGATGAGTGTTTGAGTGTTAAAGCCGGGATAGAAGTGACAAAAATCCCTTTGCAATGGCCTTTGTGAGGAGGTGGAATGTCCAAACAAACACTTTCCCAGGGTTAGGGTGATTCAGAGAGCGATCCCAATAGGCTGTCAGCTTGAGCCCTGCAACTCATTACTGACTGTGCTGAGCTGATTTACAATCACACTGTGCTATAAGTTGTGTCAAACTCTTGTTTTATATCACTTGGATTTGCAGTGAATTACAGTCAATGTTGCTTAGCTTAAAAAAATAGCTATGGATTTGTCTTTGCCCAAAGTCTGTAAAATGAGCTACACAGTACATCATTAAAGGTGCAGTTCACCGAAAAAGAGAAAAAACATGCAATTTCCATGTAAAGATGATGGTGAAGATCATTTAATTATTTTATAAATACTTCTTTCTTTATTTCAGTATACAAAATAACAGTATGTACATCCACGCAAAAGTGGTTTACAAAATCCATGAGTTCAGCTCATATGCTCTGAAAAATAGAATATATTTTTGAACTGCATGTCAGACATAAAGGAGAAAATGCACCATTTCACAAAGTCCTTAATGGTCTCTTCTCTCAATCCACAGGGATGCAGGCATGTCAAGATCCACACAGGACACACGGTGAGAGTCCAAAACGTCAACCACAAAAAATGGTCCACGATTGAAAAGTACTTTGAAGTTCCCTTTGTGTTCCTTTTTTCCCCTATTGTCCATTGCTGCAGAGGAAAAAAAGTTTTTATAGTACCTAAAAAAAGTACCACGCGGATCCATCAGAACCCTTCGCTTTCTGTGGAATGAAGCCAAACATAAGTCTCTGTCTAGTGAGGGGAAAAGACAATCCCTCTCCTCCAGCATAATATCCAATATTATTTCTTTTTTATTAGAGATATAATAAAATAGACTTTCAAGATCCCTGTTAGGGGGATTTATAATCATTAACAAGAAAAAGGAAATACCCAGGAGGACGGCGGTCTTCACGTAAACTGGCACTGTCGCCACACTCCCCACGTCCAGGTTTGTGAAGCGAAAAAAGCTCAGAAGCCCAATTGGCAATTTTGGAGATACAAAAATGATACTGACAAGAATAGATCACGTCTCGTTGAGATAAACATGCTAAAGCTTAAGACAAAAGTAAGCCTTCTTGGTATTGTAGTGCTTTGGTTAATCTGTAGCCTCGGGTGGCCTGGTACAAGTAGAGGAACCGCTGGCGGGCGCAGACTCATTTGCAGACATATCGCTCCACGATCCGCTCGCACTTCTTGCAGGTGACGTAGCAGCACCAGTGGTACTTGCAGTGGCAGCGCTCCACCAGCTTCTCCGTGTACGGGTTGTAGCCACGGCCGCAGCACATCAGGTCACAGCTGTCACTGCCGAGGGAGGTTTTGTTGCACTGTCTGAAATTAGCATAGACAAAAAAAGGGAAAATGTTAGATTAGACATTTTATTTTGTGTTACAACTAGGGCTGTCAAAGTTAATGCGATAACGTGAAACTAGAAAACCTAAGGAATCCAGTGGTACCAACCATGTCATGCTAGCTTGTCACAAAGGAGGCTAAATAACGGTCCATTTTGCCGAGGAAAAACTGGCATGGCCATTTTCAAAGGGGTCCCTTTACCTCTGACCTTAAGATATGTGAATGAAAATGGGTTCTCTGGGTACCCACGAGTCTCCCCTTTACAGACATGCCCACTTTATGATAATCACATGCAGGGCAAGTAAGACTTTTGGGGCAAGTCATAGTCAAGTCAGCACACTGACACACTGACAGCTGTTGTTGCCTGTTGGGCTTGAGTTTGCCATGTTATGATTTGAGCATATGTTTTTATGTGAGGGTTTCTGTCAATATTTGTAATTGTTTTGTGTTGTTAATTGATTTCCAATAATAAATATATACATACATTTGCATAAAGCAAGCATATTTGCCAACTCCCATGTTGATAAGAGTATTAAATACTTGACAAATCTGCCTTAAGATAAAAAAAATTTAATAAATTGACAGCCCTAGTTACAACTATGCATTTTTGCTTCAACAAGATAGAGAAAAGGGACAACCCGCTATGAACGCTAACATATTTTCAGTTTGGTTTCCTGCCTAAGACAATTAGGTTTACAGCTTCATTCTAAAATATTTTGTAGAGCCCACAATAGTCCTTTTAAAAGAGCTTGACCGTCCTGTGTGCCTTAACCTTTTGAGCAGTGGATGCTTGGGCGCCTCTCCATTACGGAAGCCTAAAGCGTCTTGAATGAGCAGAGAATAGCCCCGTCGTAAATCACACTGAATACACAGGGCTGCCCTCCCTTTCTTTAGCTTGTCTTCTCCACATAATTGCATTGTTTTATGATGGCAGAGTGTTAATGACCAGCGCGGTGAGGGAGACAGGGAGGCTGCCACGGGAGCGAAGGAGGAGGAGGAAGACAGGTTTATTACATCGGTGGGAGCTGGGAAGTAGACAGAAACCCCACACATGTTATGCTTCGTCAGGAGCGAGATTTCGTTAGATCACTTCTGTGCTGTAAGTGGAGAAAGAGGACAGGACTGTACTCTCTACAGTTCACATGTGCTGGTTTAAGCAGGGCACAGTAATGTAATTTAAGACTAAAGCATAGGCTTCAATAGCATGTCTCTTCCCAGGGTCATGACACTCTTTTTGTACCAGTGATCACATTTTATCCATTAGGAACTGCTGCTAAAATTAACTTTCGCTGTCCCAGATTCTCTCGTTCTATCTACCGCTCTCAGGTCTTGTGAATGGGTCAGAGCTAGCAATGCAGACAGGAGCAAGGTCAATTCAAGTGTAAAAACTGATAAAACCTCTCCTCAAGTGGCCACCATCGGTAAGATGACATTGTGACCACGTGATGAGTGTTGTGACGCAGGGAGGTTTGAGAATCCCTCCAATTCAATTCGCCCAGACACCTATGGGAATAATCAATACCCAGGCACATACACTCACACTTACTCACACGCAAACATCAGCGTCACGCGTTCATGTAACAATGGCAGCAAAGCAGGCGCCTCATGATTTGTTAAATGCACCAATGTCGCAGACTGCGCGTGGCTGCTGCGTTATCAGGATGCAGACGAGGGACGAGTTGTGCACAGTGAGTGTCCTTGACAAGAAGCATTTCTTCTGGTTATCTGTAGAGTGGCCTATGGCTGAGGGACACATGATATGACGGTCATATGATGTATGACATTTATAATATACAACAACATCACGTGCCATTTAGTGGAGCTTTTTTATCCTCAGTTGGTTTCTCATGCCATGTTTGCTTGCTGTTGACATTGAAGCATGCTAAAGTACACGTGGATCTGCAAAGCATTGCATTTATTCTTATAAAGTGTGGTATGTCTGGTTTAACAAACATATTATCAGCGGGGTGATATTGGTGATCAAGTTTTTATACTTTAAACAGAGAAACTTAAAGGGCAGGTCCATTATTTGGGATTTTTTTTAGTTTTTTATAACATTCTGTAGCTTCCCAGTGGTGTTCCTTGTGTTTCAAATCTGATAATTCAAATTTTGGTTGAAGTATGTATGTTTTAGTGCAAAAATGATGACATTCTACACAGTATATACATCCTTATGGTCAGTGTCTTATATACAGTAACTTAGATGGCGGTCGGCACGCTCCCAGTTTGGAGAAGTAGACAGGAGTAGCTAAGCAATGTACTGCTTTGGATGGCACGAACACGAACAAACTAACTGATTGATGCAGCGGTAGACCAGCAACTATGTTCTGAGAGGTAAAATTACTGTTTTTGTGAATGGAGTTTGGTGGCTTTGAAGACAGCATTATAACGGCTTCAGTTCTCCGTCAGAAAGGGCTGTCTGATGGCGAGGTAAAGCCGTGAAAATATTCTAAATATAGAGTACACTTAAACTGATATTGATTTTTTTAGGTGACTAAAATACGTTTTTCTGCTGCTCCCGTCCACAGCCGCTTTACCTCGCTGTCAGACAGCCCTTTCCAGCGGAGAACTGAATCTGTTATATCATTCTCTTCAAAGCCACCAGACTCCATTCACAAAAACATACATTTTACTTTGCAGAACACAGGAATATACTGTATATACAACCCCACTTTAAAAAATCCAAACTAACCCTTTCAGTTATTTCCAAACTTAGTAAACTTGCCTCAGCTAGTACTAGCATTCACATTATTCATAACCTTATTGATTAGCTTATGTTGGTAACCTTCGCCACGGCTGAGTGCGCATTTCCATTTGAAAAAAATAAATAACGGAAAACGATACAGATGGACCCGCGCTTTAAAGGCAGGGTTGGTAAAGATTTTAGAAACATTTTTTGTTATATTAAGTGAAATTCTCATTACATTCTGACAGAAATCTATAAATCAAATGTCGAATGTAATGATTGGATGGTCTGCCTGCCTGCCTGCCTGCGCACACTCTGTCAGTGCACTTATTGCCCGTCACCATAGACAGCTGTGAGTACTAACAATAGCCATGTTCGCCGTTCACGTTCATTATGATGTTTATGTTCATAATGCTAATTTTGGGCGTGTGTCTTTTGAGGGAGGCCTAAAGGGATAGACTGTCAGTGTTGCCGACTCGGCGACTTTCTCTCCAGATTTAGGGACTTTTGGAGCTAGTGCTGCTAGCTGCTTTCATAGGAAAAGAGTTGGCAAAACTGGGCTCGTTTTTTCGGCTGCATCATTTTTAAAAATCTAATGTACTTTTGCTAGTTCCTAAAGATCGCCCGGCGTGCCTTTAAGCAAACTCACTAGTCAAGTCTGTGCAATGCAATTCAAAATTAATCAGCAAAGCCTGAGATAGGAAAAATTGAAAAATTCAATAAGCTTGCAAGAAGAGTGCTTCGTATTTGTGCCATATTTCTCTGGTATTGGTTGGCCAGATCTCAGCCTATACGTCAGACCCTCAGACAAATTGGCTCCTTGCTGCCCACGAACTTCTCACAGAGCACAAACCAGCAACACTGTCCCAACTAAAACACTGGAGCTGAGCGGTGTAAATAAACCTTTATCTTTGGCCGACTAGTTCCCCATTTGTGCGGCCCTCTCCAATCGATATCAGCTCGAGTGCACTCAGTCCTAAAAATAATATAGCATTAGATAGCGGGACAACGACTCCAGTCACAGCGACACATGCTCAGACAAGCCACAGACGGAGCACTCTCAGGGGCCGCTGGTTGTTATCAGCCAGCCTGCAAACTACCACCAAGGCAGGACGGCACTTCACTAGAGTCAACATCCTGGATGACTAGACATTCAGGATCGGTCATTTCCTGTTTGTCAGCTGCGTGGGACTGTCACTGATATGAGTCGGACCAAACAACAGAAATCTATCACTACCACCAAATATCCCCCTCTTTCTCCTGCACACTCACAGTCAAACACAAGGATGTGACGTGGCAGTCTCACCTGTCCTGTGTGCCGATGGAGCCCTGCTTGTCATTCTGAACACAGAAGTCCGAGGAGCTCTGCAGGTAGACCAGCTCGTTCTCCCTCACCGGCCTGATGTCAATGTCTTTGGGTACCAGCTGCTTGCGTGTCCCCATAGGCCGGTGAACAACTTTGGTGGCAGACAGGTACTTTGTCTTCAGGTCCATGGCGATCTCCCGTAGGTCTTGCAGGCCTCTCCAGCAGGTCCTTATGGAGCAGGAGCCGGACACACCATGACATTTACACTTCATCACCAGCGCATCTCTCAATGCCTAGACATGATGACATTGATACAAATAAGATACAGTCCACATCAGGCATAGAATCCATAATACATTTACAATTTAAATTGTTGTGCCCAGTTCAAGAAAAACATGTAAAACTTATTTAGAAATATTTTGCACTTGTTTTACGTCGAGTAACAATGTGGCCACATTGCTTACTTGTCTTCCGACTTCGCTGTTGTGTAGGTGCATCAGTTTGTTGGCATGGGAGCCCGCACGCTTCATCTTCATGGGCGCGTCGGAGAACTTGGAGCCCATGATCAAGCCGTAGTGCAGGTTGTCAGCGCAGCCGCCCCAGCGATAGCCAGGCTCTGGGATCTCTGCGGGAATAGGACCGCACGAGCACACACGCAAATCTCCAGAAGTGCACGCCCGTGCTATGGTGTGGCTGATGGTTGCTGCGGACAGGGCGTAGACAAATGCAGCCTCTCTTGTTCCTGTCGAAACAGAAGAAGCCCAAATTATATAGGTGAAAATAGAAGACTGACAATGCAGACATCAAAGCCATTCTCGAGTTCAATGCTAACACTTTTGCACAAATTACAGTCAGCCAGTTATTAGGGCTAATGATTATTTTCATTGTCAATTCTTTTCTCGATTAGCCGAGTAATCTGGCCTATTAAATGCCAGATTTATAGTTTCCATAGTAGCCAAAAGTGACGTCGTCAGAAGTCTTGTTTTTTCCACCCAACAGTTCAAAACTCAAGTTTGCAATCACACAAAATAAAGAAAAGCAGCAAATCGTCACATTTTATAACATGTTTGGCATTTTTTCTTGAAAAATTACTTTAAAGGGAAACACCAACTAAATTCAGAATTCCTATGTTATTTCCATGGCCTAGTAAAGTTCAGTTAACATGAGCTCCTCTCTCTCAAAGCCAGAAACCAGAGAAGCCGCAGTGCAGCGCAGCAGGCTGATGTGTTCTTCTGTCTGTCTGTCTCCATCTCCCCTGTTTCAGTGCCCTGGACAGTGCCACGCGCACACACCTCTAAATATAACAAACAGCGATATTCATCTGAAAATAACTAATAATAATTCATGTTGAATAATGAATAATGTTGTGGGAGTATTCCTTATTTCATGGGCTATTTTGGGATTTACACATTATTATTACATACTTGATTTGGAGGTCGAATACCATGGCAACGGTCAAAGCTGCGAAGCATTTGAGTCAGCCCTTCCTATGGCATCAGTTTGAGTTTTAGCATTCTAGTTTGGGGTTTTGGGAGAGAGTTGTTCATGTATATTATAATATTTTTTGGACTGTCTTAGACCATAGGAATAACATGTGTGAATTTTGAAAATGGGCGTAGTTCCCCTTTAACAATTAATCAATTAAAATAGTTGATTATTTTAATTTTCAGCTCTAGCAGTTAGTAGTATCAAAGCCCCTGTTGGTTCAGATATGTTATACATGAAATAATATTTACGTAACATATACCAGTACAATGTGTGAATATTCTGTCTGAAACAATCTGATTTAGTGAGATTAATCTGTTTTTCTACTCTGGTTTCCAGAATACTACCATTTGTTATAATGTATTTTTTAGGTCCTAGCATGAAGCGTATAATGTCCAGCTTGAATTTATGCTTGTTCCAATGATGAAAAGTTATTACAGCAAATCAAAACATCCACAGAACGTTCTCAAATCACTTCTGTTGTATAATCAACTCTGCTATATGTCTGTCCTATTTCCCTCTTGCAGTTCTACTGTCTCAGTGAATAAAATGAAATTGAGTGCACAAAATTAAACCATCAAACATAGTCCGTCGGTGCTCTCGAAGTAACACAGAGTGAGCACTGATGTAATTGGCGGTGATGTGCGTACACAGAAAGCACATATGTTAAAGGCCGGGGAGCAATTGGAAGTAAGGGAAGAAATCACGTATGACCGTGGGCTGGTTAGATCAAAGCCTTTCCCGGACAGAGATGAGCCATTTCCTGTTCGGTGCAGACTGTTCATTTGGCAAATGGCAGCCATGTACTTTCTGGGGAGTGCTGCACAGCTCCCCCACCCACAACCCAGCAACTGCCTCTGGCTGACTCAAGGTCCTTTTTTTTGCATTAGACTTTTGCAGCCAGACTGCGGTGCAAACAGGCGTGCAGTCAGATAATGCTGTGGATTTCGGAAATAACAAGCTCATTTTTATATCATGGATTTGGGGCTTCAGTACAGTACAGCTTCAGTACTTCCGTACAAGCCACTGGTGAAGGCTCCTTTGTAATAAATGATGGAATAATATGGCTGGCAGCAAAAAAGTGGAAAGATGGGGCAACATGTTGTCTTAGAACCAGAAATCCTTTTTCAAAAGGATATAATTCTGTACGCAGTCATGTTAAAATAAACAAATAAATCTATTGTGGCGGCCTGGAAACTAAGCAATGTACTGCAGTGGATGCCACGTTAGTTCAGATCCGAAAGTCACGCAATAACACAAACAAACTAACCGATTAATGTAGCGATGACAGCGGTATAACGGGTTCAGCTCCCTGTCGGAAAGGACTGTCTGATGGCAACGTGAAGCTGTGAAAATATTCTAAATATGGCGTACACTTAAAATTATATAGATTTTTTTAGGTGACTAAAATAAGTTTTTCTGCTGCTCCCGGCCACAGCCCCTTTACTTCGCTGTCAGACAGCTCTTTCCAGCAGTCTTAGAACCAGAGGTCCTTTTTGAAAAGGACATAATTCTGTATCAAAGTTATTTAGATCGCAGTTATGTTAATACAAACAGATAAATCTATTGTGGCTGAGGATCATTTCACCAGTTACTGAACTGCATGCAGCACTTAAAGACCTCGGCTTTGGATATTCATTGCATGTCAATGACCGTAAACATCAGACTCTTGTGGGTAAAAAACTTGGAGTGGCTCTTTGGAAACAAAAGCATCCGTGCCGTCGTTCAAAACTGTTTATAATGTGACCATACCTCGGTCGAGGTCTGGCCGATACTTGGTAGCGTCAACGGGGATGTCGATGGAGGAGCAGTTCCAACGCATATCAGCAAAGGTCTTCTGACATGTTTTCTTGACTTCGCGGGCGGCTGTGATGATGGTTTGCATGAGCTCCAGGTTGCTGCGGCACAGCTGAGCTTGGGAGGACACCATGCCGGGCAGCAGCTTACAGTGTTGGGTCTGGTTGACGTGTAAAGATGTAGGGGCGTGTGATATCGACCTAAACACAAACAAAATGTATTGGTCAGTATGCATTATACAACATTCTTAATGCGGCAGTAGGCAGAATGTTTTTCTGGCATCATTGGGCAAAAAATTCACAATAACCTTTCAGCATATTGTAATTCAAGTGTTCTGAGAGAAAACTAGACTTCTGCACCTCCTCATGGCTCTGTTTTCAAGCTTTAAAAAATCTAGCCCGTGACGGGAGACTTTGGCCAATCACAGGTCATTTCAGAGAGAGAGCCAACTATTGGTTGTTCATTCAGCGGAGGCAGCTGTCAATCACTCGCGAACTCTGATCAAACGGTCAAACTAGGCAGCGCTGATCAAATATGAATCAATATTCTGCAACTGTTATCCCTATTTCCCACGTAAAATGTTTTCAGAAACATCTTGTATTGTACTGTTTAGCTGTAAAATGAAAAAGTTTGCTCCGGCTGGTGGGCTGTGCTTGGTATTTCCTCAACTGATCTCAACATGGAGGCCGGGTCACAAACTTTCTCATTTTACAGTTAAACATAACCTGATGACAAAGATGTTCCTGAAAAAATTTACGGCGAGAAATACGCATTACAGTAACAGAATATTGATTCATATTTGATCAGCGTTGCCTAGTTTGACGGTTTGATCGGAGTTATCGAGTGATTGACAGCTGCTCAGAGACGGCAGGCTGCAGCTCGGCTCTGATTGGTTGTTTTCCTCCGGTCTGTTAAATCTTGCAGATGCAATTAGGAGCACCGGAGGACACGGAGGCACATGATATTTTTCAGATTACCTGTCTGATGCACTACTGTCAGGATAGTGACCATTTTATAAAGTTAACTTGTTTTAATCATATTCGCTCCAATCTCGCCTACTGCTGCTTTAATTGCGCAGGTGATAATATTGTGTATGATTGCTTTATTTTTTTGTTTGTTTTATGAGTTGTAAAATGATCGCGTTTATGGGAATAAGAAAGCTATGAGTCTTAGTTACAGCGGCGTGTTAGCGATTTGAGTTTGTCGTGTATACACATTTCGAGCCTCTGAGACACATCAGAGCAAACAATTGAAAAATTGAAACAGATAATGCTTCAGGCAGGGAAATATTTTGGCCCGCGTTGCAGAGAAGAGCCATCTTATCACAGCGAGAATCCCGAAGGAAAGCCAGCCGAGGATTCATAAAACATAAGTGACACGTTCTTGGCACGGGGCTTTTCTTTTGTCGAAGCACAGAAGAGGCTTCAAGATATTCCGAGAAATATAAAAAAAACACTAAATTCAGATCCACAGTCCGATAGATCCCTCACATTTGCATTTTCCATCACAGAAAGCATCGTCCTCAGCTCGACATGAATCATCTGTTTACAGACTATTAAAGGGTGCACACATTTGATTCAAAGGTTTTAAAGTTATTGAGTATTAAGTTAATAGAGAAACCACAGGCAGAGCAGGTCAGCTCTGATCTCTGCTCTCTGTGCCTGCTGAGAGTTCGTGAGAACCGTGCAGCGCCGCCTGCTCCTCGGCCTGTTTTGCATTATAGGGGGCCGAGGGGCCGCCACTCTGTGCCCAATGATAAGCTGTGACTCTGCTGGGCCGGTGGTAACCCGGCACTCACAGGTGTTTACAGCCGCATCTGTTTTACATTGCACCGCTGTGCATTATCAAGACTGTAAGAGAGCTTAGATTTAGCACATGCCATCCCGACTCTCATGGGCACATCTGCTTAAGTCTTCCCACTGTGAGAATTACAACCACTCGTGCTGATAAGAAGCCACGGATAGTTTTGGAAAAGCCAAAGCCAAAAAGTCGTGTTTTCAGTGCTCCGACAAACGGATAAAAACTCGAGAAAGAGAAACCTTGAAGAGTTTATAAGAATGCCAAACAACACCACGCAAAACATTCAATCGAAACATAAACAAATTTAAAAAATAGCAACTCGGGAATTTTACGGACTTTCCAAAAATATGGTGAAAATTATTGTTTACTTTCACGCCGCCATAAAAACAGCGTGGTGCTCTGTTCGAGCAATCAACATTTGTGTCACATTTATAGCATTGCAGCTTCCCTCTGCAGGACATTTTTACACTGATTGAGGCCTAACTAGACTACACACACTGGCACTGTCTGCGCCACCATGGCGCCTCGTCATCGCCATCTTATTTTCTATTCTTATCTTCTTCTGAGGGGACATTTGGTCTGAGATCTTGGAACGGAAATATGCACGCCGTGTTCTTTTACGGAAGCTGCAATAAAGTTAATAAAACCAAAAGAACTGCCAGCTAATCTACTGTCCCCTTCATCAGATACACATGCACAGAACACACAGCCTCTCCCTCGATCAGGAGCAACCTGAGGAATGTTTGGGGCCTGTTTCAAAGCTGCCACGGGCCCTCCACTCCATAAAACACTGCAGAAAGAGGCCGCACAATATCTTCATGAGGTCATCGTCATCCGTTTGGACATCGTTTGAATGTAAAGCCGGTGAAAGTGCCTAAAGAACGAGACGAGTATTATACTTACAGCCATTTGATGCCGGAGCAGACCTGAGACAGCAGCAGAGCCGTGAGCACACCCAGAGGCAGGACATGAGAGCTGCTCCTCATGGTTGGACAGTGGCTCCAGTTCACACAGGACACAAATACAAAGGGCTGTTTGGGCTTCTTGGCTCAGGCTCACAGGTCAACTCTCATGGCACGGCCTCCTCTTCTAAACCCTGGAATAAATGACATAAATATGATCAATTACTTGGCAGATTTGAAGTATTTTTTGTCTTGAAGCGCTGATGAATACTTTTACGTTTAAGAACCACTGAGAGTCTTTGTGTGCGCCCTGAAGCTTCACAAGGTTTTTGAAAAGATAGTTTAAAAACAGATCAAATCTGATGAAGGAATATTTTAGTTCTACGTCAGCAATCTGAAACATTACGCACACATTAAATGAAGAATAACTAAAATGGAAATGAGAAAAATTGTCGTGCTTTAAGAAAAAATACTTTCAAGACAGCTCTCTAAGCATTCAGGCACACAGTTAAAAAAATCCAACCACCTTCTACGTGCAAATAAACACAAGGGACAAGACAAGTAACTGCAATGAAACCTTAAAGACAAAGAAATCTCTACATTTTCATGAAGCTGTGGTACAGATTGTGTGTCAGAAGGCACAACTCTGACAGTGATTTTAAAATGATTTTATTCTGCTTTCTGTCGTTTTTTTACGTTGTATTCCAGATGTTTGGTGGTGAGGTTTAAATACATGTTGCATACAATCACATGAGCTTTTTACTAAACTTTGAGCCAGTAGCATTCAGACAAAGAGGTCTTATTACTTCCTGTGATTAAACTTGATTTGCCTGTCTCTAATTGTAATTCAGTTCTCACCTCTACTCCACTTGGGGAAAATGTAAAGAATTTGACATAGAGTGATAGCAGTGGGATCTTCAGTCAGCCATCAGAAGCATTAGGATCTGATAGGCTGTGAGCTGCTGATAAGACATCTCTTTGAAGAGAGAAAGCTGCTGATAAAGGGCCTTTGATTGGCGAAACTGTGTGATATTAATTATTTAAATGAGCTAAACTGAAACTCGTTTCTCTTGGCCAACTACTTTCCACGCACATACTGACCGATAGACTAGAATAATGAGCCTATCTTATTATAGGCCACTATCTATTAAAAACAAGGTATTTCCTGAGCATTTGCAGTCTTTGTAAATAAATCAAGTGGATTAACTGTTTAAATTTACACTGTGCCAAAGTGGGCTGAATGGCAGCTCCTGTTTCCCCCTGAAAGATAAAGCCTGATAGCTTTACACACACACGCACACACACACACCATCCGATGTGTGTCTCTCACCGAGCCAAGATAAGCTGAGCAGGACGCACCATCATATTTCAATTCTTAACTATCCGAGGGGATCTAATTCACTAACAAAGTCGAAAACCCGAAATAGGTACCTTAACCCATTGCCTTTGGTCGTGTCATAAATTACAGAAGTACTGGTCTGAAATATTATGTGAAAAGGAAAAGATATTTGATAAGGATTTATAAATTAATCTTTGATTTTAGGAATCCCAAGTACAAATATAAACTACTGCAGCCAACAAAAGGTTATATAACATTCTTACATTTGCTCAGTGGATCAGTGATAAGAAACCTTCTGTCCAAGCCTGGCGAAAAGTCATATTTGAGATGGTCCCTTTGGAATATCTCACAAATATCCTACATGCCCAAAGTAGATCAGTTCCACAATATCTGGCAGCTCTATCTGAATTATATTGGACCTGAACTCTCTTCCATTATCTCACAAGGAGTCTCTTGAACATGAATTCATATATCCTGTGACTTCCCTGCACTATGGACTATTTCCTATGACCTCCTACATACATTTTTTTTTTTATCTAAGCTGTACCAGTGTTTGTTGTTGTTGCTTTTTTTATTGTATTTGTGAAAATAAGAAAACCCAATGAACATATTAGTGGGAAAAAACAACTAACAAAGTCGGACAATGATATATTTATAATAATATTATAATAAATGTCGTTTGCCAATCTGAAGTCAAGTGTTCGTGAAGAGAAAGTCTTAAGAAGCAGGTTGCGCGTAAATTGATATGTTAGCCTACATGAAATAAAAAAATAATAAAAAACTGAATCTTTGGAAAGTAAAGTGGAATAAAAGCAGTTAACCATGATTTCTCACACCTTAAATCTTTACTACACATCTCCCTCACTTTTTCTCCCCAGCAGATAAATCCCCTACAGTCAAATTCTGGACACAAAACAATCAGCACTAAACTCAATGATCCTAAACGTTCAATCTTTTTCGTGCGTAAAGACGCAACAACTGTTCCTCCATGCAGCCAAACTAGTTCCACCTCACCTTTGCAGCGGCGCTCAGCTTTCACCGTTGAACAAAAAACAGAAAAAAATCTCCCTGCAAGTCGGAATATCCTTTCAGAGTGTTGTCTGTGTAAGTATCAGCCAGATGCATGAGTAAAATCCAGCATGGGAGAGTAGTAGAGTAGCTCCGGACAGGTACGCATGGTGTGAGTGAGTGCGAGTTGGACAGAGAGGGCTGAGCAGAGGAGAGCAGAGGAGAGGAGAGGGAGTGAGTGAGTGAGTGAGTGAGTGTGGGCAGACTCGGACTCAGCTTTAAAGTACTACCCCTGCCCTGCTTTGATCTCACTGCTGATGTCACACCAGCATTAGCATAAGAAGGCACGCTGCACCAGAGACCAGAGCACACCTACTTCGAAAAATAGTCAAGTCAAGCCAAGTCAAATTTATTTCTATAGCACATTTAAAGGTCCCATATGATGCTCATTTTCAGGTTCATACTTGTATTTTGTGTTTCTACTAGAACATGTTTACATGCTTTAATGTTAAAAAAAAAACATTATTTTCCTCATACTGTCGACCTGAATATACCTGTATTTACCCTCTGTCTGAAACGCTCCGTTTTAGCGCATTTTGACGGAATTGCAACATAATTGCATTAACATTGCTAGTCAACAGCTTGGCTCCATGTGTACTTCCTGTCAGCTGATGACATTCACATACACTGCAACCAGGAATAAACTGGGACACATTTAGAATGTTTTAAAATTGTATCAAGGATCTAAATATTGTATATTCGTGACATCATGAATGGGCAGAGTTTCTGAATACGGGCCGTGTGAATTTCCCTGTGGATTGAGTGTTTTGATACTTTCACAGTATTTATATAGGACTTAAGCCTGCGTTATATAAAAAAAAAATGAAAATCTCACTTTTTTATAATATGGGACCTTTAAAACAACATGAGCTGACCAAAGTGCTTTACAGACATAGGCAGAATAAAAACAGGTCAACAGAGCAGACAACAAAATCTCACACATCCACAGACAGAGACCAAGATAAAAATCCATGAGTAAAAGGACTGTTATAATGAGCATTTATAAAAGGCCAATTAGTAATCACAATTCAAGTACATTCAAAAGCCAAAGAAAAGAGCTGGGTCTTGAGCTGTGCTTTGAAAGACTCTGTAGAGGGAACAGATCTGATGTGGAGAGGCAGTTTGTTCCGCAACTGAGAATACTGCTGGATTGTCATTTTATAGTGAAAATATACTGTGGACTAGCCCCTAATATTCCCACAGGGGAGTGGAGTGAGTTATAGTGTGTCAGTGATGATGAATAGTCCACACAGTGACCTTATTCTAATGGCACTTTTTTTTTTGTTTTATAGCTGCTCTGGTATCAGGCTCCCATAAAATACCATCAAAGTTCTCAAAGGACACTTTGTAGCTGTCCTTATCATTATGCTTAATAGTAGCCAATATTTATATGTTGATCTATATAAGATATTATATGGCTGTAAAATATTAGAGTTAGATTAAGCTGGTACAAAATATAAAACCTAATAAGTGTCCCTGGATTAGAATATTTCTTATACCATAAAAAAGAAAAAATGACACTTAGTTATTTTTGCAATCTTCTTTAGAAATTGTTCTACAGTCTTTTTACACGGTGCTAAAACAGTGATAATATTATTTGTTGTAATTAAAGCAACCATAGTGTTAAAAGGTCACAAGGTCATGTATTATTTAATATTTCATTCTTAAGATATAAAAAGATGCATAGCGTATTGGTCCAGATGAAAGGCAAAAGTGCCGTCACGGTTCAAAACACTGAAATGATTCAAGACATGTAGGCTACATCTGCTGATTTCTAATGTGCAGCCGTATGGGATAAATATGAAATAATTAAATTATTCTATTACTGAAAATGTCCATGTCCCGTGCTTTTCATCTAAATCCATTTAGCGATAATGTTTTACATGCAGATGTAGTTGCATTTTTTCTGTATCTTCCGTGCGCTCAGAAATATTTTCATTAACGACGGGGCTGTAGTAAAATTGCCTGCACAGTCTCTCCTTTGTGAGCACATTGTCTTCATAATATAATAATTCTTAAAGTAATTTTTGCGGTAGTTGTCACAGTCGTAGACAGACCTTTTTATCTAGACTGAAATCTAATGTATTTTTTTAGATAAAGGTGAATTTGGCACTGGAATAAAGTTAACCATCCTCTGAATTCACTACAAGATTGACATCTAATTCTATTAATTTGTGTAGATACAGTATAATAGTTAGAATGTATTGTAATTAGGGCTACCAATCGATTAAAATATGTAATCGTGATTAATAGCATGATTGTCCATAGTTAATCGCTATTAATCGCCACATTTTTTTTCTGTTCATAATGTACCTTCAAGAGAGATTTGTCAAGTATTTAATACTCTTATCTGCATTTAGCATAAAAAATATGCTCAAATCATAACATGGCAAACTGCCTCCCAACAGACAACAACAGCTGTCAGTGGGTACCCACAGAACCCATTTTGATTCACATATCTTGAGGTCAGAGGTCAAGGGACCCTTTGAAAATGTCTATGACCGTTTTTCCTCGCCAAAATTTAGCTTAAATTTGGAGCGTTATTTAACCTCCTTCGCCTCCTTAGGTTTTCTAGTTTCATATGATACCAGTATCTTCACTCTATAGCTTCCCACTGAAACCTTAAAATTGCAAGTTGCGTTAAAGTGTTAAAGAAATTAGTGGCGTTAAAACAAATTTGCTTAATGCATTATTATCACGTTAACTTTGACAGCCCTAATTGTAATCCAATGTAACATGATATCATGGTATTCTAAGTACACACATGCACACACACGAATGCAATCCATCATGGGTTCTTTACATTTTTCAAAATAAAACCTTCTTAAAGTTACACAGAGTTTTCCTGCGCTGGCTGAACCACAGTGTAAGTGATACGCTGCAGAGCCAGCTGTGGGAAAGTCATGTATAGTTTTCCCTGAGAATCCGCTGCTTCCAGCGCTCAGACAAAGGCAATAGTGAGCTGTTGTCCAGACCTTGACCTTGCAACCGGTATAGCTAACATGGCTGGCCTCGTGCACCGAACAGCAGATCAGGTGTTGTCCTGCTGTCTCTGGAGCAGCCCTCTTCCTCTGGGAACACCCGGATCTCGTGTCGAAATCTGTTGGCCAAACAGGGACCGATGTTACGCTTTACACGCAGTATGATAGCTCCGTGTTTACAGTGGGGCTGTGATCCCCGGGCCCAGAGAGTCAATGTGTTTTACATGGCAGTCAACTGCGAATGGGCACAGGTCGGAGCGTGTGTGGGAGTCGCGGAGCTTCCAGCAGGACCGGGCCCGTCTACAGAGAGACTTTTTGCACTCAGGCTCTCCATTCCTGAGCTAGGATCAACACGCAGCCCCTTGATCTTCAAATCTCACCTTCCAAGCAACACAGAGGGGGGAGGACACCTTCTGAGGGAGACAAGAGGGGGAGAAACGAGCCACTGGAGTCCATGATAATGAAATAACTCATGTCACATAACAGGAGAATCAGAGCTGATCCACATCAAGGATCAAAACCATCTTCATGGAGATACTTTGTCCTTTTTAACTGTAACGATAGTCAGCTTTTGACACAATGGGGTTACTGGCGAAAAACCCACAATGTATATGAAAAGATGACTTATTATATTTACAGTTTACAAGTTTACAAAGCGTGCATTCTATTTTTTTTAATCCAGATGTGGTTTGAGCCTGAGCTGGAAGTTTATTTTCAAATGAGTTTGAATCAGTAAATTAGATAAATCCCAAAAATAAAACCCAAAATGTAAATGCACATGAAAAGAAACGGTAGTTTATTTGACTTCGGTAAATGTGCAAACTGTATATTATCACAATTCTTGTGTTGCAAAAATGTTTAAATTGCGGGAATGAAGAACGGAGTCGGCCCAGCTCTGACTGAATACAGTGTTAATGTTTGGGAGGAATGAGTCCTCGGGCTCACGGCATTGAGCCATTGTCCTTTAAATCTCGAGAGAGTCGAGCCAATATCACAAATCTGTAGACTCTCTGAGCGGGGGGGAGCGGGGACACTCAACTTTCACCCAGGAGGATCAGAGCCTGAATGGGTGCAGAGTTACTATTATGCCCCAGCTGGAAAATACTCCCATGCTCCCATCAGAATACGTATAAACCCACACTGGGCTCCAACGAACAGTGCGAATGTATCAAAATAAAATGTTAATTTTTCTCAACATGTTGCCGGGTCACAAACATTTTACAGCTAAACAGTAACCTACAAGATGTTTCTAAAAACATTTGAGGAGAGAAATAGGCATTACGCTAACAGAATATTGATGATTGATTGACAGCTGCTCAGAGACGGCAAGGCTCCAGCTCGGCTCTAATTGGTTGTTTTCCTCCGGTCTGTGAAATCTTGCAGATGCCATTAGGAGCACCGGAGGACACAGAGGCACATTTTCAGATTACCTCTCTCATGCACTACTGTCAGGATATAGTGACCGTTTTATTAGATTAACTTTTTTTAATCATATTTGCTCCATTCTGGCCAACTGTTGCTTTAAGGGAGATGAAAAACAAACAATGAAGTAGACGGTATGTTCTCAACTTAGTTCAGTTTTAATGCCAAACCCTCATTACACAAAAAAAGATTCTCATAACCACACTAGCATGTTTTTTATTTTTAAATCCAGTCCCTTTTATTTTGTCAATTTTTGATAAAACGACTGCAATATGTAAACCACAATGATAAACTAATAAAGGTTGAACTCTGATGAGGTACGTTCATTTCTGCCTGTTCTCTATTACCAGCTAAACCCATTTGACCAGAGATATTTTATCAAAATGAAAACCAGGAGTTTGATTAACAGCCATCATCAAAAACAATAAAGCAAGGACTTAAAAGAGAATCTTCAAATGGAAACAATCAGTGAACCCTATCCGTTACGGTTAGTTTTCATTTAGCCTCTTATCTCCAACCAGACAGGGCTCTGCTGCCAGCTGGTTATTGACAAATAACAAGAACATTATGGATCACCAGCAGCATTCCTAAAGGGTCAGATCTGTCAGATCAGACCCGCAGAGGGACAGTGACAGCTTCGGATCAGCCATGTGAGAATCCAATCACCCTCTGGTGTCCCTCCTGTGAAAGCTGCTGTAGCTCACAGCGGGGATTACCTCAGAAACAACAAGCTCCGTCCAATCTGTCTGACTGGACCCACGTCTTTTGTATACCATTTGTTTATAACCTCTCTCTCTCTATTGTGCTTTGAGGACAGAACCCTTTCAAGTGACAGATGGGTGCCACTTTTGAACACGTCATGTGGTCCTACAGGAGCCTAGCTGTGTGTCCATGAAGCTCCAGGAGTTTACCAGTGCTGGAGGATCATTCCCGAAAAACAAAAGGGTATGAAAGTTGCCTGCATCATGTGTTAACCAGTCAAGAGAGGAGTGGATTCCAGTAATACAGCCAATTAATCATATTTCAGTCCTGTCATATCACCAGATCCTCATAAATCTGAGTTAAATGAGTCCATTCACAGCATGCAAACTAAACACGCTTTAAAGGGAAAATCCACCCTAAAACTGATTATTTATTATGGGATGTCAAAGATAACGCAAATCAGTTTTAACGGCACTAATTTAATGCATTGACTTGCGATTTTTAGGTTGTAGTGGGCTAAAGCTAGTGAAGATACTGGCATCGTATGAAACTAGAAATTTGCTTACATTTTGGGAAGGAAAAACTGGCACGGCCCCTTGACCCTTGACCTCTGAGATATGTGAATGAAAATGAGTTCTATGGGTACCCACGAGTCTCCACCTTTTACAGACATGCCCACTTTATGATAATCAAAGTTGGCCATGTTATGATTTGAGCATATTTTTTATGCTAAATGCAGTACCTGTGAGGGTTTCTGGACAATATTTGTCACTGTTTTGTGTTGTTAATTGATTTCCAATAATAAATATATAAATACAGTTGCATAAAACAAACATATTTGCCCACTCCCATGATGACAAGAGTATTAAATACTTGACAAATCTCCCTTTAAGGTTCATTTAGAACAGATGAAAAATGTGCAATTATTTGAAATGAATCGCGATTAACTATTGACAATCATGTGATTAATCACGATTAACTATTTTAATCGATTGACAGCCCCATACAATACTCTTAATTGCATTGGTGATGATAATGCAATGTGCATTTGCTTATTATTATTTTGTTTTATGAGTTGTAAAATGATCACGTTGGACAAATCTCCATTTGAAGTACATTTTAAATAGATAAAAAAATTTGATTAATTTACGATTAAATATTTTAATCGACTGACAGCCCTATTTATTACATCGTTTACTCCAGTGATTATGTAATTTTAACACAGACTACTGTCACCTAAAATGGAAATTAGAATATCAAGAAATGAATTGATGATGTGATTTTGATTTGTTTCATTGACACAGAATCAGTGTCTGTATCAATGTTGAAATTTTTCCCTCTTCTTGTCATTCAGTATTTGAATGTGAATTAGAATATAAGTATGTAATCCACTAAAACATTTACAATTTGTTTTATTATTTACCGTCTATGGAGCAACTGTATGATTTGTGTCATGACATCATCCCCGCAGACTGTCTCTTTGCCGTTTCATCTGCTCCAAGTCACGTATTCAAACCGAACTATACATCACTCCAAAATGAACACATGTGAATTATATTCTGGGGTGTATTTTCCCTTATAATAAGAGACATTGCTTCCAGCGTCGAGGGCGGCAGCACTGTCTCACACAGGTCCTTTATCACGCTCTATGAAGCCATATCGCTGCGTCTGAAGAGGTGTTGCTGAAGAGGAGCAAAAGGTGTTGAGGGCAGAGGGGGTTGAGGTGAACCGTGTGGGTGGGGTGATGACTTCAGCAGAGTCTGGGTGCGCTGTCCGCTCCGCTCACACCTCCTGGTAAACATGAAGCCGATAGAGGAATCATAGCGACAGGCACCGGCCCGGCTGCAGGCCTCTGAACAGCACAATAGATAAATTGTGCGGATACATCTGGTTCTTATGAGTTTAGCCTTTTAGATTGTGGTTGGCGGAGGCGTGAGAGCACCAGAGCATCCCTATAAATGATTAAAGCTTACTTGTTTAAGGATTACAAAAGCATTTGAAAATTCCAAGCTGCATGCCCGTTGCTCTGCGGAAATGTTCCAGGCCCAAATAAAGGCTTTTGTACAGGTTTTTTTCCTCAGACAATCAAGAAAAGCTTGTCAGCAATCATAAAATAAATTGCATTCACTGCTTCATGATGGGATAATCTCTTATACACCTCAGTATTGGTTAAACACACTCACCGAAGACAGTCATTCCCATTTCACTTACAGTTTAAAATCCTTAAGCTTTACAATGGCAAGTAAAAAATGAAGTGTTCTCTAAGAGTACAATCAACAAGTTGACATCTGAATAATTCAAACCAAAAGGATCTGAATTCTAGGCCTGTGCTGCCAATTTTCCCTGAAAGGGAACCTTGAAATCAAATCCACTTAAGCCCTGTGTCTTCTCCTCCAGAGTGTAGTTAAATCCTGGCTGTGTATGGACATGATTACAGAGTGCCACGGGTCTTACATCAGTGCAGAACCTTGACTTCCAGCAGGAAACCTGGTGCACGGGTCAATTATGGCAATACCTTGTTTTGCTTAAAGATGGAGGATGTGTTCTTCATGCTCAAACACACCGGCTGCACCTGAGATTTAAACTGTAACAAAGTCCACCTCCGCGTCCAGAGTGTAAATAAATAAAACACAGCTTGTAGGGAGGCACACCACTCTTGGCGGAGAGGGTAGAGATGGGGGTTATGAGACGAAGCTGCTGTGTTGCATGTGGCTACAGTGAGGCCTGCTGCCGGCAGGGCCCGTCCACAGCGGAGACAGATCCGTTTGCTCAGCAGCTGAGCGGGGGACACGGAGATGCTCCTTTCACACTGAGCTGAGCACCGACAATCAGGGCTTTGTCAGGGAGGCATCTGCTGTTACAGCTCACAGGAAGAATACATGTCGCTTTAAAAAAAGTGCACTCAGTGGGGTTATCCGTGTTAAAGATAAGGTGGCTTCACGTCAACAAGCACAAAGTGTATGTATGTATGGAAGGGTTTTAACAGCAGCAATCTTTCTATTCATGAAACCTGTAGGATATTTCAGGGGCAAAGAGGGAAAAAAATCAAATTTAGTCCCTGACATCATATCTTTAACTTGAATTTAAAGTGACTTAAATGAGCCCTGGGGTATTGTGTCAGTATAGCTTCAGTCAGTTAATAACATCAGTTTATTACCCGCTGAGGAACACTGGAATAAACCAGGATAGAGATTCAAATACTAAACAATGCAAAGCTATAGCTATATGTATTTGTCAGCTTTAAATTCAGTATAACATTTGATGGGGCCTCCAGTTATATAAAAGAGTAATAACTAAGGCTGTCAAAGTTAACACGATAATAATGTGTTCAAGTAAATTCGTTTTAACATCACTCATTTCTTTAACGCAACTTGCAAAAACTTAAAGAAGCCATTGGAAACAACCACGTCATACTAGCTTACCCCAAAGGAGGTTAAACAACGCTCCAAACCTACGCTAAATTTTGGCGAGGAAAAACTGGCATGGCCATTTTCAAAGGGGTCCCTTGACCTCTGACCTCAAGATATGTGAATGAAAATGGGTTCTCTAGGTACCCACGAGTCTCCCCTTCACAGATATGCACACTTTATGATAATCACATGCAGTTTGGGGCAAGTCATAGTCAAGTCAGCACACTGACACACTGACAGCTGTTGTTGCCTGTTGGGCTTGAGTTTGCCATGTTATGATTTCAGCATATTTTTTATGCCAAATGTTAAATGTATACATACATTTTCATAAAGCAAGCATATTTGTCCATTCCCATGTTGATAAGAGTATTAAGTACTTGACAAATCTCCCTTTAAGGTACATTTTGAACAGATACAAAAATGTGCAATTCATTTGTGATTAATCGCGATTATATATTTTATTCGATTGACAGCCCTAGTAATAACTTATGAATTAAATAAAGCCATACACAAAAACAGCTGCCGTACCTTGCTTTTCCAATCGTCAGCACAGTAGCTTTGTGTTATTTAAATTCCTCTTAAAAAGTCTTACACACCAGATCGGAATTCATAGCAAATAATTGACAAGAAAAGGCAGACACTGTGCTACAGCGGACTCACAGAATGCACTTGTTCTTAGAAATTACACATTAACCGAACCACAATGGAGCCGGAGAGCCGTGATTTGCATTACTGGCAGATACCAGTCAAACCAGTCTCTCTCACGTACCCAGCATTGCACAGACCTGACTCTTTTATTTGAGGACAAAAGGTAATTGTAAAATAAATATTTACCAGATATCTTGATAACGTGGTGGCTGTATGACCTTAACAACCCTCCTTCTAAACCCACATCCTTGTTGATCAGTAAGTGAATCATGCAAGACTTTCTTTTTTTTTTTTAATTTAATGCAGATTATGACCCAAACTAGAGGGTGAACTATTTTCAGTCAGCAATCATTAACATTGGCAGTCTGATTGAAATGCCCCATTAGCATATCAGTTAATATATGACACTTTAACTTCCTTTAAAAAAAACAAACTAAAAAAACATAGTTTCTTTGCATTTGTTTATTTTCATTTACCAGAATAGTAATACTAAAACAAAAAACAAAAAATAATTTCATGTAGCTAATTCTAGCTAGTAACCTCCAGGACTTCCTTCAGCCCAGCTAGACTTCATTACCAGGACTCCCAGTAAAAGATCTTCGATCTCAATTAAAAATAATAATAATAAAATTACTTTAATACCATCCCTGCAGGTATTACCACTACATTTAGTGATAAAATTGACAACTATATTCATGTACTGTAGTGACACTTCTGACCAGATTGTTATTTCCTCTCAAGACAAATTACAGCCCCACTGCACCATCTTGTGTTGACTTGTCGTGATTACTTCACACACGAAATCCTGCTGTACATCTATCTTGAAAAAGTGAAACACAAAAGCCAAAACATATTTTTGGAGCATTTTATTACTTTTTTGACAAATATATATGAAGGTTTTCCTATTAAGGAAACATTCTTTCAAAAGATACGTTTACAGCAAATTCATTCCTGCAAAGAGACAGGAAACATGAGAAAATCATCAGGAGACATGATGGAACTAACCATTTCTATTTGTGCCCAGGAAAAGGTTAAGGGTGCAATTTAATCATTTAATCATAATGAATTCATGACAGCGATACGGAAGTCAGTCAACGCCAATGGGACATTTTTCAACATCTGAATTATCGTGATACATGGGGTGAATTATTCGTTTCGCATCAAGGCACACAAGCATTGCTCTTTCTTTTTTTTTGCCAAGACATTGGTCCCATTGGGCAGTACAACTGTACAAACTACAGAATAAAAAAAAAAAAACATAACATAGGGCTTGGTTTGCAGGATAACAACAAAAGGAAAATCTCAAAGAATTTAGATCAATAATGTACACAGAAAGTTCAGAACATGGGACCTCAACTAGGGTTGAGACAGTTCTTAGGTATGGTGGCGGTGACATCTCAAAACGCATCGCTCAAATCTGCTAGCCGCGACGGAAGACCTGCAACTCTTACAGAGGATGGAGCTCAGTGAGGGGCCGCTTCTCCTGCTGGATGAACTCCTGTAAGCTTCTTTTTCCCTGCCTGAAGTTGCTCTCCCTTCTTGAAAACGGCAAGATGACCTGGAGTCTGAGGAGAGTCTCAATGTTGCTAAAACTTCTTATATGTGACGTCTTGAGCGTATCGAGTACGGTCGTCGGGAGATAGCCTGCCAGGGGATCCAACCATTTCTCCTTCCACGACTTCATCTCAGAGTGAAGAGAGACCTGATCTGGCAGGTCCTCCTTGTACAAGCGGAACACGAGACCGCTAAGAATGCTGGTTTCTACTTTGGACATTGCGTAAGGCACAATCTCCAGACACCTCAACGTATCCAACACCTTTTCTGTGAAGAGGTCATCGATTTCTGCTATTGAGTGCTCTACAACCTTCATGCTTACTGATTCTTTGTAGAACTCACTCAATGGCTCTAGGAGCACTGAGTGCAACATCGTAACATGGAGTTTAGAAGCCAGCGCGGTGGCTTCCTCAAACCAGGCCTTGTGATGGGTGTCGATGTCACTCTTCAGTTTACTGAGCGACGCTTTGAGATCAGGCAAATTATTCACAGCGAGTAACATATCTAAGGGTTTGCCCTGAAGAGACTGACTCAGCTTCTTAGTTACACTCAAGATGTTCTTCTGCACCACTGTCGACAGGATGAACTCAAAGTTTCTGATCGCATCGAACATCTGCGATGCTTGCTGCTGGTTTGAAGCACTTCCCTCACATTTCAACTCATTCAAACAGAGCATGACGGCCTCTAAAATCTCTACCATCACCTCGTGCATGTCGTGACTCTTATCCCACTTCTTCCTGAGTCTGTCCCTCAGCTCGTTGCCCTTTACTTCATCCTGCTGGTACACGTGAATGATCACGTCTTCCAGTTTGTTCTGGCGTTCTGTGTCCTCTGTGAGCCAATGTAAGATTTTACCTATGAGAACTGCTCCTTCTCCTGCTTCTTGAGCGGGAGAAGATTTAGCCAGCCACACATTAAGAGACACGGCGGAGCTGACAGTTCTTACAGCCTGGGGGTATTTCTTAGCTATAGCTAAACTTACAACCCTCATCTGAGCTCCTACTTCACCAACACTGAGCAAAGCCTGCCCTCTACAGTACTCCATATTGAGCCCCCACTTCTCAGACAGGGCAGTCTCAATAGCATCTGCAAAGACAACTGGGTCTTCACCAAAAGGGATGAAAGCCAGAGTTTCCTCACACTGGATGTCCTCTTTGTTTAGGTACCTGATGCACAGCGGCACATAGAGCTCGCCGTCTATTTCAACAGCTTGCTCGGTTATAACTGTAAAGAACTGAGAGTCCCAGAGTTCCTTGAGGATTTGTTCACGCAGCTGTGGCTCATAGAAAGACACCGCTTTTCTTGGGCCCTGTGCGACCTCCAGCGTCACTTCACCATCGGCCGATTTCACCTCTCCATCAGCAGGCTTGTCTGCTACAACGGAGGCGTGCGATTCTGTTGGCGCCGCCGGTTCAACTTTAACGCCTCCTGATTATAAAAATAAAAATAAATGTTAATGCCGCACATACAAATGTATTCATTATTTGTCATCCCATAATTACAATCAAAGACATTACGATTCTTGATAATAAATAGGGGTGTCAGCATTTGATTGGATTTTCGATTTAAACATGCCATTGTTAGACTGCGGAGTCTTGATTCGTAAAGGTCAACAGATGTGTTTTATGCCATGACAACCGTCACTTACACTTCCAAATTCTTCTTTAAAAAGAGAACTGAACTCCCTTTTCTATTTAGAAAGTGTTTAAAAAAATTAGACTACAACAGTCTACAATATAAAAAGCTGCATTTTTTTCAATATCAGTATCGGTGACCCACCTCAGTACATAATCATAACAAAAACAAAACAGAAATCCTTCTGAAGTGCATTACAAGTGTGCCGTTAATCTACAAAAATACGGTTTTGTTGTCATTTACTGTCGCGCTTGTTTCTCTCCTCTCTGCTCTCTCTCTCGTCTGATCGCTATTTGTCACCGAGGGCCGAGGCGGAGCTTTGACAGAGACAGCACTCGGCAGTCCCGCTAGCTTGTTGCTACCAATATCAGCTGATCTGATTCAACAACGTTGAGCTGAAAAAACGTGCATGTAGGCTGAAATTCAACCGTGGTGTTCTGTTGGGAGATGCAGTGACTTAATGTTAAACTAAGTAAGAGTAGAAGAGCTATGACTAAGGAAACTAACTAACTACCTAAAGTCTGCTAGCGGCTAGGCTAATTCATGCAGTGTACAATGTCAAAGGCATATGCATCTTAGGGACAGGGACAGCTCACATTTCCCATCATGCCTGCCTAGTCCCGAGTGCTGGACTGAGTAGTTTTAAGTTTGTTGTTTTATGTTCCTAAATGCAAATTTTACTTTTGTTAGTGCTTGTAATGTAATGTATCGGTTCAGAACATGGTGGCTTATGTTGATAATTTGTGCTGGTTTATAGTTCAAACCATGAGTAAGGTGGCTGTTACATTTCTTGAGTTCAGCTGTATTTTCCTCCCAACCAATAGGCAGGGCGAAAAAAAAAAAAAAAAAATGTTGATCCTGTTTTGGATTTCAATAGTCGAAATCGGAAGCAAATTTCGATTGATTTACGATTTAGAATCGAAACTGTGACACCCCTGGTAATCAAGTTGATAAGAATGGACTTACCACTGTCCAGCTTTAGTCTTTGCAAAGTTCCCATCACCTAAAAAAACAATGTAGTGATGATTAGAATGGCAGTAAAAATGCAAATAACTTTGTTTTCTTTTACAACATGGTGAATAAACAAAGAACAATCTTCAAACCATTTTAAATGTACCTGGGAAAGACATGGACTGCTCTCTGGATCAACCTCCATACACTTCTCGATGACCTCGGGCAGTCTCTGGAGTGTTGTGCAGTGAGAGAGAAGCACCACGTGATCCTTTCTGCTGCCTTTGCATACAGTGTTTTTTAACAGATCCCTCATGGAATTCAGAGTGGTCTTCATCAGGTCAAACTCCATACTGACACTAGGCAGGACAGCTACTAGCCTAAGCAGTGAGGTAACAGTCGGGTGGCTCTTTGACTCGGGGTGGACTAATGTTTCAGTGATGGATGATGGAGGAGCAGCATCCTGGTATTTCTCACTCCAGACAGCAGCCCACGCGTTGATTTCCTGCTCGGCTGCTTCAGGCTCAGAAAGGTCTGCCAGGTAGAGGCTGAAAGGCTCGTCTGCGGACTCCGGCTCGATGGGCTGTGGATTGCAGGAGGGCAGTAACGACAGGACCGACAGGGTCTTTAGGTGGCTGTCTGAGAAGCTGTACTTCATTTCATCAATGAGACTCCTGAGGAGTGGAACGCTCAATTTTTCTCTGTAATATATCTCAGGAGATTCATAGCTGTTGGCTTCCTCTGAGAAGCACACTTGTTCAGGAGCTACCTTGGTTGCTAGCTGGAATGCCTGCTCAAACCAAGAGGAGTGAAGAGTGCTCACATTTTCTAGCATTTTGTTAAGAGTCTCTACGATCGAGGGGATTTTTTCCACTTCACAGAGAATATCAGCAGGGTTTCCACAGCGGAAGACAGTGCTACAGTTACGGAGAGGAGCACAAGCATTCTTCAAAATCACAAGGGTGACGATGAAATCCAGATTTCTCAGAGCGGTGGAGAGGACTTGTGCATGCATTGACTTGGCGCCTATGGCACTAGAGCTAACAGCATCTAGGCAGCTGAGGATGCCCTCTAATGTGTCAGCGAGTATGTCAAAGAAGTCCTCTCTCTTTTTCCACCTCGAGCAACATGTCTCAGGCATTTCCTCCAGTGCCTCTCTCGGCATATTCAAAAGCCCGTCAACAGCCTTTGCTAGCTGTTCCTCCAGAGAAGGAGAGTCATCAAAGAACAGCAGCAGGTCTTCAGTGATTTCCAACATTTTTGCTACTGAAGGGCAAGGCACACTTCCTGCCAGCCAGTGGGCAAGGCCGCAAGACTCGCTGGGTGTTACAACAGAGAGAGGATAGCTTTGGAGGAAATCCAAAGACATTTTCTTCAGGCTTTGATAACCTGAGCCCAGGTGCATGAATGCTTGTCCACGACACTGAGTCATTGGTAAGCCCCAGTCTTCAGTGAGAATCTTTGCAAGGTTATCCGCTTGTGTGTCAACATGACAGTTTTCATCAAATGGTAGGAAACCCATGAGCTCTACTTTTGGAGCACATTCTCCGACATACCTGACAAAAACGGGGACGTGGGTCTTGTCAGCGATTTTAACAGGTTTGTCTGTGATAAGGGAGAAGAACGGCGACTCCTGTATTTCCTTGAGTATGACATCTCGGATTCCATTTATGAGGAGGTTCACCATTTCATCATCACCTATAGAAGGTGTGCTTCTGCTCTCATTTCCGAACCAGTGGCACATGCTGAGCTCCTGGATGAAAAGCTCTCTGTCCTCTTCTGAGAGGTCAGATAGACCGCCGTTCTTTTTCCCCAGTAGTGTGGCCAGTTTGAACACCGTCGCCAGACTTTGACGGTTATCTCCTGAGTGCCCATTCTCATCTGCTGGTTTCATGTCTTGGTCCTCAACCTTGTCAGGAGATTGTTGAATTTTTGCCTCTTCAGCTTCCTCCTTGACACCATCAACTAAATATATCAGGGGAGAAAACAGACAGACAACACACCAGTGGTCATGACAAATATGACAAATTCAAATCACGGTAAAAAAGCTACTTTCAATAATTTAGTATGAAAATTAGTTAAAGGTGATAAATGTGAGATTGGGAGCATTTCTATTGCCTCCGCACAGCTCTCAACATGGAGACGACTGAGCCGGCAGCTTGCAGCTTAAGGTGCTAACAGTGCTAACAGTGAAAACAGAGGCAACACTGCTGACAGAGAGCTAACAGTGTTAACCTGGGGGGAAACCGAAGGGTGGGTGCTATGCTTCCGCGTCGGCGCCGTCGATCGGAACGACGTTATCAGCTGTAACCGCCGTATGAGAGCAGTGCAGCATGGCGGTCTTGAGCTAGCCAGTGGGGCACGCTCACAAGCACTAAAAGCACGCACGGCCGGCACGGCGATGTCAACAAAGCACAGAGAAGCTCTGATTACAACATACACAGAGGGAGAGTGACTTCATTCTCTGCTCAGGTGGGCATTACTCCTCTATATCTTTACATAGAAAATAGTTGTTTGCTGCTATATTAATGTTCTGGATATCAAATTTAGCACCCTTAAGTCATGTACTCTTATCAATTAGGAGTCGTTAATAAATGTAATAATTATGGCTGTCAAAGTTAACGCGATAATGAAAATTCCTTTTAACGGCACTAATTTCTTTAACACATTAACACAATCGATCTTTTGGAGGTTGTACTGGGCTCAGTTTTAAAGCTAGAGTGAAGATACTGTCATCATATGAAACTAGAAAACCTAAGGAATTCATTGGTACATTTTGGAGAGGAAAAACTGGCATGGCCATTTTCAAAGGGGTCCCTTGACCTCTGACCTCAAAATATTTGAATGAAAATAGGTTCTATGGTTACCTACAAGTCTCCCCTTTACAGACATGCCCACTTTATGATAATCACATGCAGTTTAGGGCAAGTTAAATATCTTAATCGATTGACAGCCCTAGTAATAATAACAAAAAAAATATATGTAAACAACCATACCTTCCATATTATTTTCAGAGTTTCCTTTGAAACTTTTGGATTCCTTGTCCTGTGAATATAAACAGGTAAATAAAAATTAGTCCAGCATTCGTATAATTAATACATACTTCCATTTTGTATGAAAGAATACAGTCACGTACCAGACATATACCCTCCAAGGCTTGCGGGGTAACCTTCAAACACTGGGTCACCATGCGGTCCAGGTCTCTGCTGAAGTCCGTGCCCACCTGCAGCATAGCCAAGCACGGGGACCTGTCTTTGGGATTTGTGTTTCTCAAGTACTCTTGGAACCTCTTGTGGCGCATTATGACGCCGCAGTCCTCCAGTGCTGTGCTTGGTAGCACGGACATAATCCTCAGCAGTGCATTGATGTTACCAAAGTACTGCATGAGTGGCAGGCGCAACGTGTGAAATATTGAGCCTGGGATGGTCACAGATGCAACTTTGGTCTTCCATGTCACTCTCCAACAGCACAACTCTGTGAAGAAGTTGTCAGCATCAGGAAGATCGCTGCTGTAGAGAGGAGGCTTGGACTTCAAGCTCTCAAACATGTAACTCACTGTGACTGAGCATGGAACTAGGGAGAGGAAGTTGAGAGCTTCTTTGTGGTCCTCTGAAAAATGATCCTTCACGGCATTGATGAGGTTGTCTACTAGGGGCACGCTTAAGCCATCTTTGTAAAAACCGACTGGCTTCATCATGCCGTCTCTTGGCACAGAATTTTCAGGCACTTCAATCTGCACTCGTAGACTCTGTGCCATTGCACAGGCCTCGTCAAACCAGTTCTGGTGGAACACCTTCATATTTGTTTTCACTCGGTTCAGAGTGGCCACGATACCACTGATTTGGCAAAGCTGGGATGCGGCACTGAAGTGGTCCTTCTGGAGACCTGCACTCAGCTCCCTGGTGAAAGATGATGCATTCTTCAAGACCACCATAGCAATGATGAAATCAAACTCCATTACCTTGCGGAGGAGTGCCCCAGCTTGGTCAGACACAAAGGCTTTCCATCTCTGTGGGTTATTTTTGATTTTCTCCAGACACTCAACCAGGGGCTCCAGCATCTGCACAAACACCTCATACGAATCATGCTTCTCTTGCCAAAGGGCACAGAACTTCCCCTGTAACTCTTGGATCTTTTCATAGCTCTCTCTAAGACCATAGGCTATCACGTGGTCTAGCTGTTTTTGCAGAGTAGCACTGCTGCCAAAAAACATCACAACCTCTTCAAACGTATCCAGGGCTCTCTTAATAGCAGGCACTGGGATGGATTTTGACCACCATGTGTTGAAAGAGTAGGAAGAGCAGTGTGTGCTTATAGCAAGAGGGTGATTCTCCTGGACTTTGCAGGCAAAGGCTTTCAGCTTGTAGGAAACATCACCAGAGCCTAGGTACGCTTGACCTCTGCAGTTACTCAAATCAAGACGCCACTCAACTGTTACTATTTCCAGGAGACGCTGTACCATGGCATCACAGTCTAGAGCTGCCTCGAGGAACCCCATCAACTCCAATCGCATGACATCAAAGCTGTCCACGAACCTCAGGAAGAGTGGAAGATAATCTTTCTCCCCGAACTTCACAACGCGGTCGATGAACAGGGAAAAGAATGAAGTCCCCACCTCCATGAGGATTCCCTCCCTGACGGCCTTCTCGCAAACAGTGAGGACTTCTTTCATTTCAGACTTGGTCACATACTCGACCTCTCCTTCCTGAGCAGAACCGTCACCGTGTCGCCTGCTTTGACTGCTGTATGCTGCCGTCACTGCAGCCTGCAAAGCAGATTTTAGAGATTCTCTATCAGTCTCTGCACACTTCAACTCCACAAGCCTTTCAGCATCCATCTCTAGGTTTATGAACTGTAATTCTTCTTCAGTGTCCTTCTCAGCATGGTTCCCATGGGAGGTCACTGAAATGAGAAATGGGAATGTAAACATATTAGTAAATAAGCGGCCAGGCACAGTGAAACAGGAACTCTGCTGAGTGCAATGATGCCTCCCTCTACTGTCTATGACAAACGGTTCATGAGTTATGAAAGAGGGCGTAGCTAAAGTTTAGGAGCGGGACTATGAGCTGGTATTGGTGTGTAAATATCCTCAGGCCTGGACCCTTATCATGGCTGAGAAATTTGGAGCAGATTTGACAAAGTAAGCAGAAGTTACAACTTCCTGTTTTATGGCAAAAGGCACTTTTTTCGCCACTGCGCCATGTCACCAATGTTGCATGAAAACCTTTGATTAATATTGATCACAACAATCTTAAGATGATACTGACCAAATTTCAAGTCGATCAGATGAATTCTCTAGGAGGAGTTTGTTAAAGAACAGGGCCTGTAAAATGCTAAAATGGGTGAAAATGGCACATTCAATTCAAAATGGCTGACTTCCTGTTGGGTTTCGGCTATACCTCCAAGAGGCTTTTTTGTGCGTCTCCACAGGTTATATCTGCCTACCAAATTTCATATATGTAAGTGAAACCCGAATGAGGGGCTGAATTTTTCCAACTTTGTAGGGAGCCATTTTGCCACACCCAAGCCCCGAGACCCCAAAAATATAAAATTTTCCACCGCGTGTGCAAAGTTTAAAAACTTTCTGCAAGGACCTCAAAAATGCGATTCATTTTAATAATAATAATAATAATTCCTTCAGTTTCAATAAGGCCTTTACTGTCCGACATTGTCGGTGCTTGGGCCCTGATAAAAAATAAATAATGAAAATAAATAAATAAAAAGATTGTAGTTTAACAACAAATATTATTAAATTTGCCCAAGTTATTCCACTCAAGTCCAATAGTCATTTAATTCAAAAACATCATTTTATATGTAGCCATCATTGTGTATGCTGCCCATCTTTGTCTCAATAGCTCTATTTCGAAAACAACATTCCCTTAAATTGCTATATAATGTGATAGAACAGCTGTGTGATTAACCAAAATTGCTGCATGCTGAATAAATAATTTCAAAGCCATCTCACCTTGGGGAGGTTTCTCCTTTGTGTCATCATCCTGTAACACACACAAAGTATAATTTAATTTCAGGAAGAACAGTTGTTTTATCACTAAAGAGGGCAATGAAATTTAAATAGTATTCTGCTCATGAAAATCTACTAACCGTCTGCAGCAACTGCAGGATGTCTGGATGCTTCTGGGTATATGACTCCACCATTTGTTCAACATTGAAGTGCACATCTTGGTTCACGTAGACATATGCCATGCTGCATTGTCTTTGGTCCTCTGGTGTGGCTCTCAGGTAGGAGTAGCACCGCTCCAGTACCATATGGTATTGACCATACACATCTGCCTCTGCATTTACACATGGAACAGTGCCCAACACCCGCAGCAGGCTCTGCACATTCGGGTAAAAGCCGATATCTGGAATCTTGAGTGTGGCGAACACGGTGGTTGGTAGGATTCTGCGCTTGCTTGCATGCCTCCACTTCACTTCCCAACAGCCAAGCTCTTCGTAGAATGTGTCGGGCCGCGCGAGGTTGTTCAAGTTGGCGTCTGCTACTTTATCCCTGCGAATGCTGAAATTGTGGTCGGCCATGTAAGATGGCACTAAGGAAAGCCATCGGAGAATCCTCACCATCTCTGTGCTGAACACTCTCTTCACCTCTGCGACGAGATACTGCAAGATGGGCCGGCTTAGAGTTTCTCTGAAAAGGTCCTCCAGCGGTGTTTCACTTGTGTCTTCTTGGTCCGTCTCTGGTTTGGTGACCTCCGCTCCCAGCTTCTTTGCTCTGCCAACCGCATCTGAGAACCATTTCCTGTGGAATATTGCGAGCTCCTGTTGGTATTTGCTTACCAGCTTTAAGGCATTGGAAATTGTGTACTGCAACGTACTGCTGATGCTAATTATTCCCCTGAGACTCGAGTTGAGTATGCTCACACAACAGAGGGTGTTCTTCAGAACAACAAGTGTGATGATGAAATTGAAATTCTTCAAAACTGGCTTGAGCTTGGCCATCTGTTCAGCAGTATCTTCATCTACCTTTGAAATCATCTCATTGATGCAGTTCAGGAATGGCTCCAGAATGTCTAACATGGTCTGGAAGGCATCAGTGCCATATTCCCAATTCTCGCTGACAGCTGTCTTGATCCTGTCCACTTCCCCTTTCATATGCCCATATGCCATCTGGATCTTTCCCTCCAATCTTTTGCACAGCGACGGTGTTCTCCTGAGTAAAGAGGCCACCTCCTCTACAGTGTTAGCAACATTTTGAATGGAGGGCACAGGCATGCAGCGAATAATCCATATGTTGAAGGCATATGGGTCACTTGGTGACAGGACCACTTGCGGGAACTCCTGCAAGATCCTGGAGGTGAGGTCTCGCATTTTCTGACACATGCTGCCTGTAACCAGATAAGTCAGTCCTCTGCAGTGCTCCATCCTCAGCCCCCACTTGTTACGTAACTCTGAGAGGAGCATGTAAAACAGACTCTCTGTATCCATGTCGCATGGTAGGAACCCAATGAGGTGCTTTTGTGGGAACCCATCTACAGTGACCGACCTGATGAAAACTGGGATCTGCTCCTTTCCCTCTATACTCGTCACATCCTGAAGCAGAATGGAGAAGAACCGGGCCTGTCTGAGGCTGTTCTGGATCTCCTCCCGCATGAGGTCTTCGCTGAACTGGAGGATTTCTTTCTTGTCGATTTTCTCCACACAGATGCGATTGAGGGCCTGCTGTCCTCTCGCACCTCCGGTCGACTCGTCGGTGTTTGCACCATTTATGCTGAACCCAGTCATTGCCAGGATTTCCTTGAAATAGACTTTCAGAGTCTCTTTTGCTTTAGAGCTGGCTACATACTCTTGAGGTTGGTTCTCTTTTTGCAGCTCAGCTGCTGCACTGTTCTCCCCAGGTACTTCTCTCCTCTCCTCAGTCACTTCTGTTGTTGATTTGTTTTCTGACAGGAAAGAGAAAAAGCCTGAATGAAAGGCTGAAATGATTTTAAAAATTGCCAATTCAATCAGTGAATATTTATTTACAAAAGGGGTGATTACATTCTAACATAGACTAAACTCAAAGGGCATAAATAAGGAGGTTTTTCCAAGAATGAAGCTAACCAGTTACCTTTTGTCTTCTTCACAGAGGTAGGTTCCTCTTCAGACTAGATAGATGGAAAAAATAATTACATGTCATTTTTTGTGTGTTAACGGCTGATGAAAAATGTTCAGAAGAGAAATTTTAAAGATCGAATTGAACACTTACAGGATCTCTTGCTCGTTTCCTGTTGCAGGTTGATTGATTATTCACAGGCATTGTTGAGTCAAATATTGTTGGAACAGCATCTTCCCTTAAGACACAACTGGAGGCGCTCTGAAAAACAAAAAGCAGGAGATCTCACGTTTATGCTAATCCTCAATATTCTATGTGAAGCGGGGGATTTCCCATCGACGTTCACACCATATGATATTAGTCTTAAGAAATCTAACTACGTATACAGTAGCACTGTACTATAAAATAAAAGTATGACTTCAACATACTGTCTAATAAACCAAAGTGTTTTAGTTGCTGTTTTAAAGGAAGTTGGTGTAATTTTTTTAACCCACCAACTTGTGTTATACATTGAGTTACATGTGATGGGATTGCATTACATTGACTGATTGCACAGATGTTTTTCTAATATTCTTCCCACCTTATGTATGTACATGGAACACTAGAAACCTGTAATCCTTATTATGTTGTGAAAAAAGCACAACAAGCCTAGAAAGTTTGCTTACTAAGAACAGCACTAGTGGTAGTATAAAAACAAAACAGGGGGCAAATGACAATTATTATTATTATTATTATTATAAAGTACACAAAAGGATAATAGGAAATAGATTTGCTTCTTACCTGATTAGAGATCACAGAGGGCTCAAAGTGCTTTGCACACAGTCTGTACAGTTTATGCAACTGCTCAGGAGGTTCTGATGCCAAATCTTGGCGGTGACAGTTGATCAACCATTGTTTGCATCTGAAAAATACAGCAGGACAAGGGGTGACAACCAGAGAGTTAATAATTAAACCAAACATTAGTCAAAACGCTTGTGCATTAATATTCTGTTACTCTATTCTGTAATATATTAAATAATGACTCGACAAACGGACATGAACTCTCGAACGTTCGGGTCAATTCCAAAACAGCTCATCACAGCTGTGATGGACAAGTTTAACATGGGTGAGCATGGGGACTCTTTGCATTACTATATTGTGACCATAGTTCTAAATAGTACACTATAGACATATGACAGGACTGCTTAAGCTAGGCTACTTTCTGGATCTAGTTTGTAAGGTTATGACTATGGCTGTCAACATTAACGCGATATAAACACATTACATTTATCAATCTTTCGGAGGTTGTAGCAGGCTTATGTCATACTAGCTTGTTGAAAGTGGCTACATAAAGCGCAGTTAAATTTTGGCGGAAAAAAAAATGTCATGGCCATTTTCAAAGGGGTCCCTTGACCTCTGACCTCAAGATATGTGAATGAAAATGGGTTCTATGGGTACCCACGAGTCTCCCCTTTACAGACAAGCCCACTTTATGATAATCACATGCAGTTTGGGGCAAGTCCTAGTCAAGTCAGCACACTGACAGCAGTTTGCCATGTTATGATTTGAGCATAATTTGTATGCTAAATGCAGTACCTGTGAGGGCTTCTGGACAATATTTGTCATTGTTTTGTGTTGTTAATTGATTTCCAATAATAAATATATACATACATAAGCATATTTGCCCACTGCCATGATGATAAGGGTATTAAATCCTCGACAAATCTCCCTTTACAGTACATCTTAAACAGATTAAAAATGTATGATTAATTTGTTATTAATCACGATTGAATATTTTAATCGATTGACAGCCCTAGTTATAACACATTAAAGGCACAACAATATTCATTCAATAATTATTAAAAAGGTGACAGTCTTTTCTTATTTCAGAGAGTTCAACATGCTAACTGATTGAAAAACATATAGGAAATTAATGTAAATACAAGTGTATACAGTCACTATATTATTACATTGGTCCGAACCACTGTATAGGCTAACTTAAACTTCCAATTGCTATGCTTCACCACTGGGCAAATACAAGTTCAAATACATTTTTAGACAAACATAACATCCATACACAACTCTCTGTGAGAGATGCTTTTGATGCTTATTGCACATGCATGGTGCGGTCACGCTTCAAGAGGTCATGACTGCAACAATTACATAGATTTGGTACACCCACTGATACACTTGACTGATGCTATTTTGCTTTGGTTTGATGCATTTGTAACACAACCCTGCCTCAGTGTTGGCAATGACAAAAAAAAAAGAAAGAAGACAGAACGACTGATTACTGAGAAGCTTTCACCATTTTACATGTGCTTTCATTCCATCTTTCACAATACTCTCTCTTTCAACTGATTTCATTGATGCATGCACAGAATAAATGTGGATGGATTTTGCCCACCAGCAAATGAGATTTACTTATCTCAATTTAACACACTATTGCCAGATTAAAAACTAGCACACGGAGTAAAAGGAGGGGAAGAGGAAAAAATACAAACTCATTGCCGGGCTGGATGTGAAGTATTTCCAGACCCTGAAAGACTTTCCTCTGGCTTAGGGGCTACATTTCCTGTCCATATACACAGTACTGGAGTTACCCTGCACTATATTCATTTTTTAACAGTCTTTTCTGAACTATATTCACTTTTTTAATAGTCCTATATCACAGCTGGTACCCTGCACTATATTCAGTTTTAACAGTTTTCTTCATCTCCTTGTATTTTTATATATGGTATATTTTTTTTTGTACTTTGCACTACTAACTTTTTTTACTAACATGTTTTGCACTATGGAACTGTGATGCTGGGAACTTGAATTCTATTTATCTATCTACTGCGATACAACCAGCTGAACTGCAGCTGTCAATCAATCACAGCCCTGAAATGGTATTCTACTGAATAGATTTTTATGCAACATAACACTGTTGCACAATACTATCTCAAAGTGAAAAAAACAGCCGGTTAATAAGAGGCAACAACAGGATAAAAGGGGGCGCTAGACTGCTATTTATGCATAGGGACATCACCTGTTAAAACCACGTAAAAAATAAGTTTAAATTGATATTGGTCCCAGTGAGCTGTACTGCAAAATGACTGAATGTACAATTGTACGCAGTTTAGAAAGCAATAGCCACAGAGACAGGTGGAGACAGAGCAACATTTCCTGCTACAATGTAGCACATATGAAGAAATTAGAAAAAAATTCTTTACAAACATTAAATGTAAACTCCAACACTTTGATTCCCTCTCTGACCAAAATAAAATACATCTACTTGGAGAAAATAGTGTCATCGCCATAGAAGCTGCAGGATATGTATTTCACAGCCTAAAAGACAACACATAATAGATGTAACTCACATTCTGCCTTTTATTTACTCTTTTTTTGTGGGGGTTTTGTTGTTTTTTACATTTATCCTTTGATATTGCAATATATTGTTATTCATTGTTTTTTTATTTGTTTGTTTGTTTTAATGGACAAAACATTAATTGCTTCTTTATTGTTTTCTTCCATTTACATGCACGTTCTTTTTAAATATCTATATATTGTAATTTGCTTAATGAATTGTATACATGTATATATATATATGTTTTTGTTTTTATTTAGTTCTTTTTTATTATTTTTATTTATTATTGAATTGGTAATATTGTTCAGTCATGCCAATATAGCAAATTTAATTGAATAGCCCAAATAACTAAATAACCCACTATCATAGCACTATTAATGGGAGGTATTTTAATTGTGCTAAGCTACCGTCAGTACTAATGTTCCCACACCATCGAGACGGTAGGTGTCGTGCACCGATGGCGTTTTAAATTACAGCACAAAAAGTTTCAAACTATGCTTTTCTCTCTGTTTGTGTTATACCTGAGCACAAAGATACACTGATATCAGCCAACATCACTAGTTAGTGTCGGTCCCCGAGCACTGAATGAGTGCACGGAGTCTGTTTTCACACGGACTTTTCTCTCAAAGAGTAGCGTTAGTCTGCGCCATTTTCCACGGAGTTGTGTCACTGTTAGCCAACATGATGTTAAGCTAACAGTGCTAACAGTGGCTGTGCTAACACATTCATGTTGCATGCTCGTCTTTTAACACCACATCGCAATTAAATAAGTCTTACCGCTCCGGGTCCAGAGGGAAGCTGAAAAGTGGAGGAGAGTTTTCGGATTGCTGGTAATCACAGGTCGCTGCGGCGCAGCAGTCAGTCATTTTGGGACTGCAATGTTGCTAGCTAGCAGGTGAGCTAGCTAGCTTAGCTGGCGGGTTGCAAGCTGGCAAAGCCTACTGACTGTGTGAGCTAAACCTGCAGAGAGAGTCTACACAGACATGCCTGGGACTAAACCCTGCAAGCGGCACTGTGGAGTTTCAACGCTTAATGTCTCTTTGGTGAACTAAGAACCATGCTTTACAAAAGTTAATGTTGCGCGGTGGAGCCCAAGAGAGTCGCCGAAAGCGTGTTATCCCATCAACCAGGAACTGGTCCGTGCAGGACAAAATGTGAACCAGCAGAGGGCACCATGGTAACCGCCTGGCTAGGCCAAAGAGTTTCACTGTCAAGATAGTTCACATCCTGTTCCGTTCATAACCGAGCATTGGGTTTCAACTGTTTATCATACAGTCTGTGGTTTGTGCTAGCAATGCTCTTGCTGTTGAGGAAAAACCATAACTTTGTTTGTGGTTCCATAGAAATGCTATGCACTACAACTATTATATGTATATATCTATATATATCTATATATATATAGATATATATAGATATATATATCTATATATATATGTATGTATCTATATATATATGTATGTATCTATGTATGTATCTATGTATGTATCTATATCTATATATCTAGATATATATATAGATATATATGTATGTATGTATCTATATATATATAGATATATAGATATCTATATATGTATGTATCTCTCTCTCTCTATATATATATATATATATATGTATGTATCTCTCTATATATATATCTATCTATATATATGTATCTATATACATACATCATATAGAAATGTTTCATAGCTCTGACAGTTAATATCTTGAAGCCAGCACGTCTCTTGTTTTGACTTGATACTCTCTGATTTGGATATGCAGCTTCCTCTTCTTCACACTTTGTGAAGTAGATTTGATTTATTTAATTCTTACTGACCCTGGATACACTAAATCTCTCTGATAATGTATCCTAAATCCCAAAATAGCACTTTTTTTTTGTCATAACAGTCTACATCAGGTTATTTTGTCATCCATTAATATATTTTTGTCAACAAGTGTCTTGGCTGAAAAGAACAATGAGTACACTGACTTGAACCTACAGTGTAGCGAGTAATTAGTTTGTAATTAAAGATGTCTTTTTAAATACAAATTTCTGTTATAGAATTACATTCACTGGCAACATTTGTCAGTGTCCTTGGGGGATGAATGTCTTATGTGTTGTATAAATACTTGCTACAGAACATGATCTAAAGCTATCTCGCTCAGGGCCAGGAACGGGAACACATGAATCATACAGCGATCATCGTTGTTAGTAATTACAGCTGTCTACAGTGAAAAGGATCATATTCAAGCAAGAGCTGAATGGGCTGAATCATTTCATGGCTTTTTTTATACAAAAAAAGAGATTGCATCCAAATTATAGAAACTTATTTTCTAAAACCTTTCAGTAGTCTACACATAGTGTAATTCATGCATTTTTTAGCTGTATGACTGGTTGTAATTAGGTTCCTTTCATCACATTAAATTAAATGGAGGAAAAATAACGGATGATGAGATAACAGCCTCTATTGGATCAACCTCCTAAAGAAAAGGGAGGGCAACAAGAAACAATTCAACTCCAAAATGTGACTTTGTATATACAGTGGAGAAGGAGGCATGGTTGAAAGGGCATTTAAATATCATCCACTGCAGCAAACGGCGTAGGTAGTCCAAATGGTTTTAAATCATATCAGATTTCATTAACACCAAACACTATGGTGGGAATCTGAGTCTCAGGGCAGACGGTGACTCAGCTGTTTATTCAAGCATACACTCCATTTGCAGACACAATACCCAACTAGCAAGATGGATAGTGATAGATACTGGCAGGGCTGGAGCTGAGAATTATGGGCCTTATTCACAGGAGGAGACTTTAAGCCTCTCACTACTTTGTCCCTGATCTCCAACTCACCATGAATGCAACACTTTGTGATTAAATGTCAGGACACATCACTAAAATAAATTGTTTAGGCACTGCCCCGGCTGTGCTAATTGGCCTGTTCCAAATCTGTTTTGGAAAGAAGATTTGGTTTTAGTCTGGACAAAAAATTAAATAATAATCTAAATGTCACTTTTTTCCTACTTATTCTAGAGTTCCTACATATATATATCTTAAGTTGTGTTTGTAACACACCTTGTTTCAGAAAATGGTTAAGATATAATACTCACACATTTAGAACAAGGACCACAAAAGGATATAAAACCCAAGAGACAACCTCTTTATTAACATGTTCAGGGAGGGATTTATAGCTGATCCAATTGTTACATGTCAGCAGATCACTGGGTAATACAGCAAAAACACTTTAACAAGGCTTACATGAGTATTAACTCCAACTCTTAAAACATTAACAATTTGAAATATATTTCAACAACAGAGTCGAGGAATGGATTTGGACAGCTGGAATCAGGATGCATATACACCCTGAGAAGGTTATATGGTGGTAACACAGTGGCCAATACTGGCTCCCCAAAACATAACATGAAAACAGCATGAATGACAAACGTAGCAAAAACTAAGTTCAAAAATGTCTGGTATTTATCGCCCAATAAATGCCACTTGGCGAGCCAGCCGTTCATTCATTTACATTCTACATTCTATCACAAAAACAAAACAGCCTAAAAAAGATGCTACTTCAGCATGAGGGCTAGATACAGTAGTAAAAAACATGTCTGACTCTGACTCATTAACAAAGCTGTGGTGAATCTTTCCGGAGTAGGGCTGTCAATCGATTAAAATTAATTAATTGCCATTAATCACTAATTTTTTATCTGTTCAAAATGTACCTTAGAGGGAAATTTGTCGGGTCTTTAATACTCTTATCAACATGGGAGTGGGCAAATATGCTGCTTTATGCTAATGTATGTATATATTTATTATTGGAAATCAATTAACAACACAAAACAATGACAAATATTGTTCAGAAACCCTCACAGGTACTGCATTTAGCATAAACAATATGCTCAAATCATAACACGGCAAACTCAAGCCCAACAGGCAACAACAGCTGTCAGTGTGCTGACTTGCCCAAAACTGCATGTGATTATCATAGAGTGGGCATGTCTGTAAAGGGGAGACTCGTGGGTACCCATAGAACCCATTTTCATTCACATATCTTGAGGTCAGAGGTCAAGAGACTCCTTTGAAAAATGTCCATGCCAGTTTTTCCTCGCCAAAAATCCAAAAAGTAAAAAAAAAAGCTACAACCTAAAAATCGCAAGTTGCATTAAAAAAAGATAGTGGCGTCAAAACAAATTTGCGTTAAAGCGTTATTATCGCATTGTCTTTGACAGCCCAAGTCCGGAGGCTTAACTACCACATCACAACTGAGTGACTAAGACACATTCTCCCTGTCAGAGTATGTCTTAATGTAGACCTCAACCATCGAGTCCAGATCAAACCCAACATCATAGTTCATGTTCAATAGAGCAAGACTTTTTGATTTGAATTTGTCAGGCGTGTTCTCCATGTACATCTGGAAGCGCTTGTACGCTACATCGCAGCTGTCCTCCAGAGCCAAGGTGGGCAGGATGCCGATCAGCCTCAGAACTGCGAGCATGTTTGGGAAGAACTTGACATCGGCCAGCTGTAGTGTTTCGTGGAGATTGGACGGGAAAGTCTCGCCTTTGCCCTTTTTGCTCCATTTAACCCACCAGCAGTGCAGCTCGGCGGAGAGGGTTCCTGCGTTAGGGATGTCGTTTTTGAACACCTGCACATTCTCTTCTTCTGGTTTAGTAGACTTGTTCTGCTCTATGAGAGCAGGGACCAGCGACAGACATCTCAGGGCCTTCAGGTGGTCCTCGCAGAAGAGATCATTCATTTCTTTGATGACATGCTCCACCACGGGAACAGACAGGTGCTCCTTGTAGTGACTCTCCGGGCGTATGGCTCCAGATTCTGACTGGTGCTTTCTCAAGAATGACCGAGGAACCTTGACCGGGATCTCCATCGCGGTGGCTAGAGTGACAGCCTCATCGTTCCAGAACTCATGGTACACATCGATGTTGTCAGACACTTCCTTCAGGGAGTGCAATACAGCTTTTAAACTGACTGCAGCAAAGTGGGCATCTGTTGCTTCCCCTTGCACGTTCTTCCCAAACGCTTGCGTCAGTGTCAGGGCGTTTTTCAGCACCACCAGTGCCATGACAAACTCAAAATCAGCTAGTGCTTTTGAAATCTCTAGGGCGCTGTGTGTGACTTGATCGCTCCACCTCATGTCCTCGTTGTCGTGAACGCTGTCCACACAGAGTAGTAACGCCTCTAGGATTTCCACCGCCACCTCAAACGCATCATTTCGCGTGGTCCAGCTGCTTCCACAGATCTCCTTCAGCTCCTTGGCCTTCTCCTCTTTGTCTGGGTAGAAAATCATAATGGCGTGCTCCAACTCCAACTGCAGTAAAGGGGACTGACTGAAGAATGACTCGATCCTCTTAAAGGTCGACATGACAAGCTGAACCCCTGACAAAGCCATACCATTTGCCAATGACAGGTTCAACGTACGAGTAGATCTTAGTGTAGGCACCGCCATTGGATACCTCTCCATCAGTTTGGCAGTGAATGTTTTTATTTTACTAAAATGTGTACCAGAGCAGGAGTGGGCTTGACCTCTACACTGTTCCATATTCAAGCCCCATTTGTCGGTTATTTCAGACAACAGTTTCTCTGCTAAGGCGTCTCCGTCTCCTTCAAAGGACAAGAATCCAAAAAACCTCTCCTGCTGGCAGTTAGACTGGTCCACATAACGGAGAAAGACGGGGACGTACCATTCTCCTGAGATCTTCACCAAGTCATCGGTAAGCAATGAGAAAAAGCCGTTTTGCTGAACTTCCTCCACCAGCTTACTGTGGATGCATTTCTCGCACACCTCAATCAACTGATTCAGCTGAGCTGAGGAGCAGCACTCCTTATTCACGTCGTACCGCTTCTTAAAGGCGTCATCTCCACAATTCATGCGATATTCTAACAACGCCTGAAAGTTGCTCGACCCATCCTGTTTACCATCACCAGGCCCTGTCGGAGGAATGCTTTGCTCTCCCAACAGTACAAGAACTTCAAATAATGACTTCAGATACACCTTGTACTCTTCTTCCTCTGGGAGTGTCTGGTCATCTTTCTTAGCTGTCTCTGCTGGAGACTTTTTGATTTCTAGAAAAAGGGAAAGAGAAACAGTTGCAGGACAGAAACCAAATCAATAAATATGGGAGTAATTTGTTTCATTGTCAGTTAATAAACATATGTGTGTGTGTTGATAGTTCTACTTACTCTTTCTCCCCTTACTGTCCTTGTCATCATCTTTGGTCTACAATAATAAATAGTCAAGTTATAAATGTGATTACATAGAAACTATAAAAATTACATTATAAAAATAATTTCCCTCCATTTAAATAAAATCAGATTTATTTTACACACCGTCTCTTTACTGCGCTTCCCCTGCCCGTTTTGAGATTGGCTTGGTGCATCAAAGATAGTTGGTATGGCATCGTCCTTCAACACTGTACTCTGAGCCTCCTGAAAACAAAGTCAAGCCAGACAAAAAAAATTATAAATCACATATGAAGAAATATAACTTACGTTGAACTAGTATTAAAACCTATATTACCTACATATTCACTAGGCACTACACAATATGCTGTATTTATTGGATAGTTAGTTAAATAATATGCAGGGCTGGATTAACTTTACTTTAAGATTGGCAATTACAGTAAAAGATCTGCAAAGTCTGGGGTCACATTGACCTCTGCAATTTGATCCAAAACCATATGCATGTTGCAACTTGGAAACTCAACTTACACTATCAACCGCAGATGTTTCAAAATGTTTCCCACAAAGTCTGTAGTATCTGTACAGCTGGTCTGGTGATTTGTCCAGGAGATCTTGCCTCTGGCATTTTTCAACCCACTTCTTGGACCTGAAAGGAGAAATTCAAGCAAAATAGTTTTAAAAATTCAATAGAAATTTTGGGCTTTGATGTTCAGTTATGGTTCAGTGTGATATATCAATTCAACGGCCGTGACATGCTGCCCCTTTTTTCCAGTCTTTATTTACTATAACAATGTCTGAGATTCTAATGGTAAACAATACTTCAAAAAACAAAAGCATAAAATGTATAAAACAAGACAAAACAACATCCCTCAAGCATTCGCGTGTGGCTAAGCTGTTCAGACAAGACTCCAACACAAACTACATGGAAGCACCAAAACCGCAAAGTTATATATAGTGAAGCCCGTCTGTTAAACAGTGTTGGCCGCTGTCGGAGGACGCGGGGGAGACCGTAGCTTTGGTCTCCAGGGCCGGAGTCTCTGCTGTACTCTGCTCCTCTGCCTGCCTGCCTCTTGCCTTCACTCACACACCGCACGTGTTCTCGCTATTTCGCTCCACCTCAAGCGCATGCGCGCACAAGACACACTGCAGAAGAGTTAGTTTAGCTCTGAGAATATCTAGTGAATGTACAGTGGACGTTTGTGCAGAAATAAATGCTGCAGCTCCTGCAGACCAACAGAGGTTTCCCGTGTCTTGCGAGAAACGTTATTGTCTCTGACCGGGTGCCGGGGCCGTCCCTTCGTCGGGACGCTGAAGCAGGAAAAGCCAACACTAGGATCAGCATTGATTCATGGAGAGACCTCCGTCTGGTCAGCTAACATTACTGCCAAGCAGGTGAAATATAGAGTGATATTGTGGTTTTAGCTGACGTGTGTGTCGCCTCACTGTTTTGAGCGATGCTCGTTCATGTCTATTTAGGGCGAGCACAAGCGCGAGCAACAGGATGCTGACTTTGTTGAATTAAAGGCCACAGGTGTCGCTGTTAACAAGCATTTCTGATTCTTACAGACAGTCCCTTTAAATAAAATAAATAATATAAATAATATACTAAGTTGGCATCAACTGCAGATGTTGCAACTAGTCCTTTACTGCATGCATTGCAACTGCAATATATAATATATATAATGGTATAAGTCCTTTATACTGCTGTATTTTGCAAAACCGGCTTTGCCAAACTTCAAAAGGTCGTATGATGAGCTTCCTACTTTTAGCAAGAAGCACAAAGGGCGCCTGAAACTGTCAAACGTTTGAGTTGAGTTTGTGTGTTTAGAGGTATATAGCTATTTCTTTATATTTCTTAACATGTATATCGCACTGAAAGGATGTGAAATATGTGTATTAAATGTTGCTGAAACAAAACTTGGACAGTTCAACCAAAGTTACCCTGGTTTTAAAATGCATGCCTTGTGATTTACATATAGACTAATCCACTGTTCTGGGTAACGCAGCTAGCTTCCTGTTAGCTTTAGCATCTTTAGCAATAGTTACCTCTCTGGATCATACGGAAACCTGAAGAGTGGCTGAGAGTCGGATCTGCCGCTGGTACAGCTCGGCACGGCGCAGTGATTCTGCATCATTAGTTTGTGAATATACTCAGGGTGAAATCCTTTTTCAGGGTAGCCAACTATGCTGCTAACGCTAGTTAGCTGTCAAGGTAGCCACGTTAAACAGCAAGTCAATTTCCGGTTTCTTTTCTTTCAAAATAAAGTAAATTGTGTTTGAGTAAAATAAAACTTCCTAATGTAAAAACTTTCTTTTTTGGGGGAGGGGAAATAATCCAAGGCATGACATTTTTTCATTCATAAACCCTCGAAAATGCCCCTATGCCAACTGGGCTGTTATGATGTCATACAGCATAAACATATGCACAGGTAAGCTGCCTAGCAACTTCAGAGGATCCCTATTGTTTTCCTTTTGTCCTTTTATTAGCACAATTGTTCCTAAAGGCCACAGATAAATAATCTAATGCTTTTTTTGTGATTGTAATTGTGGTTTTATTTTGAAGGTGAATTCGTTTGCTTGTTCGTAAATATCTGCGCTTGACGTTTTTAACAACGTGCAACCAACGTGCATCAAATCGCGCGCTGCGCTTCTTTCCCAGAATCCTCAGCGGTCTTTTCAAAGCCCACGAGTTGAAACTTCCTCTTAATACATCCATGGTGGAAACATGGCATATTTCAAAACCTATGCAGATCATATGTGCGTTTTGTGAAGTGAAGATCCATCCATAATGAATGGACTGACTCACACACACTTCTTCTGCTTATTATTCTGCTTATTCTGCACATTATTATTATAATTATAATTATAAGTATTATTATTATTATTATTATTATTATCATTAAAACAGGAGCATTTGCATTTTTTTCACTTGTGATGATGACCGATCAGCCCCCATCTCCTTATTTGACATTGTGACGTAAATATGTAATATTATATATATATGTATATATATATATATATATATGTGTGTGTGTGTGTGTGGCTATATAACGTAAATGTCATGGCTTATACTAAACTTGTTTGTGCACAATTGTGATTTGGTTATAATAAACTTTTAAGTTACCAGTATGTGTATTTGCACGTCATTAAGGTTTGATCCAGATAAAAGCAGTAGTAGAATATAAAACTGGGCGATAAAACTGCGTTTTTGCGATACAGCTACAGTTTTTGGCATGTTTTTCATGTTACTGGTCCGGTATTACTGGAATCTTATTTGTGTTCAAACTTTCAAACAGAAGAGATGATGAAAACTCGTGGATGACACAGAATGCAGTCTTCTCCAGTTCTCGTTCTTAGTTTCGAGACACGCCATTGGTTAATTTCTAATCTCGCGATACTAGAGTGGCCAATTGCAGCGCAGCAGCGCCAAGTCAAATCCAATATGTTTTTGCTGCAGGGTGGGAAGCGGTGGATTCTGCTCTTGAGTTGAGCTGTTTCGGATGAGATTTCTCTCCGTATTGTAACTTACAACAAAAGACAACAGCAGGGTGAGTTAATGTTTCTTTATAACTTCACTAAAACATGTTAACTTTATAGTTACACTGAGTACACTCGACTCAAAACAGCTAACGCCTCTCTGTATATATGTTGCTTTGTTCACCTTTCAGAACATCTTCGTTGATTTCAGCTTCATAATGGACAACGTTGCAGTTTCAAGACGTAAACACGTCTATAAGAAAGTAAGTACTTTACGTTAATGAATATCCTATGAAATACTATATAAATACTACTATATGCAGTGTTTTTTAGCCCTCATTCAGGCCACCTAATCTGTCAATAACACTCAAACATCAAGTATCATCTGCTGCTGTTATACATAATAATTTAAAGTCATTAATGCACATTTTTTTAGTAATATGCACCTTTCACTTTATTTACATATTGTAATATGTAAATACCTGTCACATACCAGTATAAATTGTCACATGTACATACTGTACATAATCATCCAGTCTCTGTATACCCATCCAGTATTTATTTATTTATTTGCAGTATTTGTATTGTTTACAGCTTACAGAACACTTGACTTGTATACAGACATATTTTATTTTATTGTTGTATTCTTATTTTATTGTTTATCAGTATTGTTCCTAGCTGTTATTTCTAGAGTCAAATTCCATGTATGTATATACTTGGCAAAATAAACCTGATTCTAATTGTCTAATTGTTTAATTGTATTAGGGAAACAAGGAAAACACTCAGCCTGCACTTGGAAGCAAGTCCTTAATAGGAAGAGATAAAACGTCTGTTAATCCCTTCCAATTGACAAACAACAAAAAAGAGGAAACCGTGGCAAAAAATGGTCTTCTTAAAGCCAAGGTGGACACAAGGTCAGCGTCTGGTGAGGCTCTGAAAGGGGTGCAGAAAGATGGGAAAGGAGCTGCTGCTGCTGCTGCTGCTGCTGATGATGATGTCAAACTACGACAAACACATAGCCGGGCCTTCCTCACCGAACAGGCTGTGAGACACAAAAAAATAGTTGCAGAAGCTCCAAAGCCACCAGCTGCTGCTGCGCCGTCCTCAAAGTCTGCTCTCGGCATGTACAAAGGCAAGATTGTCCAGTCAAAAATTGGTTCCATTTGGAAGGCGACTGCCGCCGTGGGCGAGGCAGATCCCAAAACAGAGGGTCAAAGGGTCGGGCATGTGCCGAAAAGCCGGTCCAAATCTGTTGTTGACCTGCCCAAGTACAGCACACAGAAACCTGCGCCGACAAGGTCCAAGTCGGTGATGGATAGACCTGCTCAGGTGTCCAAGCCTGCAGTCAACAGCCGTCCTCCTGCTGGGTTCCGCTCTGCTCGTCCTCCTACCAGGACCATCCCAGCAACACTCGCCAGTACCAGCTCCAGAAACACTAAAGCAGCTCCCACCAAGGGAAGTGGGACTCAGAAGTCAAAGCCAAAGGTTCCAGTGACAGACACGAAGGTCAACAAACCTCCTGTCACAAGTTCCCTCAGTCAGTACAGACTCACCATGGAGACTGCCGAGGAAAGGAGGTAACACTTCTCCTCCATACACACACTTGATGTTTGTCTTACTGTGCATCAGAAATGCTCAAATGTTTTTGTGTTCCCTCTGCAGAGCGAAACTGGCCGAGTGGCTCGCCTCCAAGGGCAAGAGTTTCAAAAGACCGGCCCTGACGACAGCAGAACCCTCTAGAACCAAAGTCTCTGCAAAACCTGAAGCTGTTTTCGATCCACAACGTCAGTCTCATGTTGGAGCTCAGCCAGCCGCACAGCGCAACCCTGAACCTGAACCCAGACTGGAAGCCCACAAGCCAGACTCTGCTGCTGCTACTACTGCTGCTCACTGTGCAAACACCCAGGGAGCAGCGTTGACAACGCACGGCCGAACTCCAGTCATCATGAACACCAGTCTGGACCTGCTGGAAATCTCTGATGTTGACCCACAGGACAGCGTGGATGATGTAAGGAAACAGGCTGTTGCTGTTTTAGCTGGATTAAAGATATTCCACAGTGATAACTCATTTTATCTCTTTGTTTTATTTTGACAGATTGTTGTGAACCTGTGTGACATTTTGGAGGCCATGGCGACGCCCTCTAGATGTGATGGTAAGTTCTTAAAATAATTTATCCTTGTCACTTACTTTAATTCCAACCAAAGGAAAAGTGGTTAGGAAAAGACATTAGGATATCATTTTTGCTGCCCTGGTCTAAGGATGACAAATATAACTATATAATATATATAATATAAATTCTGACTGCAGTTGTTGTAGCACTTTGTACAGATGCTTCTAACACAAACACTCATTTTTCTCTCCATTAGAACTTTCTCAGGCGACAGATGTGTGCAGTGAAATGGAGGACAGCAAACCAAAGTATGAATGTAAAGAAGAGGAGCTGAAGAAGGAAATGCCTGATGATGTTGGCAAGCAGCAAAAGGTTGAGCAAGTGAAGGATGGAGCAGAAGAAAGTGATGACCAGAAAGTGGAGACGGATGAGGAAGTAGAAAGTGATGAGGTGTGTGTGATGGAGACCACGCCACCAATGGAGGATGCTTCAGTAATTAAGTACAGCGTAAGGACTACGCCATACCTGCAAAGGTGAGTTTCATTTGCAATAATAGAAATCTCTTTTTGCCTCAACTTTTTCTTTATTTAACCATGAATGAAATAGTAACAAAGTCATTTATTTTCACTTGTAATACAGTATTTTTTTTCCTTCAAATATCCCTTGTTTAGTGTCAAGAAGACAATCGAAGAGGAGGCCAGCACGCGTAGCTCCAGGAGAAAGGGCAACATCAAAGATCTGAAGTTTCTGACACCGGTGCGCCGTTCCTGCCGCATCGAGCGAAAATCCTCCCGTCTGCCGGCGATGCTGGTCGATCCTGATCCCTGTGTGTCGTCGCTGGCTGAGCTGTTGAAGCTGGACGATGATCCCAACGCCTACATCTACAGAAAAAACCACGCACTTCTGTAAGATCTGCCAGACCAGAGCAGACTGTGAGGAGCTCTGGAAATGTGATGTTTTAAAAAATATATATATATTGGACTGGTTCTAATGGACACTTTATACTGATACTTCTAAAATGAGCTTTATTAATAATTAAAGTGAATTTGTATTGCGGTTTTTAGATTGGGAGGGAAACATTATTCTTCTCTAGTTATTCTTTACTGTTCTGAATGTATTAAGACTATCCCCTAACAATATTATTTTTTAATATAAAGTTGACATGTATTGCCAAATGCAGTGCAATAAAATGATCTTATCTTAAAGTCATGCTTTGTTTTATTAACTCTAGAAATCTAGTATCAACGTCTTGAGTGCATCTTTATCATTCAGCCTACATACTGTACATATCACAATTACTGTGATCACACAAAGTGTTAAGATCCAGGAACGTCCCATCAACTATTTCAAGCTCATTGTGGGACTACAGTGAGCTTCTAATCACATACAGTGGGCTGGATCGAGTAAAAATGACGATGCAAGTAAATCATATTTCATACTTGCCAACATTGACTTCAAAAGTAGGGAGGATTTCAAAACCATAGCTGGGAAAAAAAATTGTTTTAAAGACTTTCTTGCATTCTGGTAACTTTTAAAAAATGAAAACTAGGTACACTGCAACAAAAAATTGTTGTTAAATAAGCCTATTTTTAATTCTAAGAAAAGAAAACAGTAATTCGCCCCTCTGGTGTGAACTTGTGTGAATCTCTGGTATAAACTAGGCTAACAGTCATCAGTTTTCATGCCCCTATTTCTTAGCTTTTCTATCTCCCTCTCCTCTCACTCACTGAAGGCCCTGTCAGACAACGTAACAACAGCACTACTGCTCTGAAACCCATTATTTCCAATGTCTTGCGCCACAACAGCTTTGCTCTGATGTGCGGCGAGCGCAGCTCATGACATTTGGTGTAGCTCTATTTGCCATTCAGGTGGAAACAGTAGGGCTTACACATGCTGTACAGTGCAAGAAACACGTTGAGATAACGAAAAAGAAAGAAAAAAAAAAAAAAGTGGAAAATTGTCATAAATCGGGAGAATTGTGACCCCCTGGGAGGAAATCGGGAGAGCGCAATTAAAAACAAGAGTCTCCTGGGAAAACTGGGAGGGTTGGCAAGTATGCATATCATCAGTAATGACATCAAACACTAGGGAAAAACAGCCACTAGTTGACCTTGATTATGAAGATGTTGAGTATAGCTCAATTTAACAGATGACCTCCAAAAACATAAGTAGCATGTTATCCTTTCAGCAACTTTGTCACCCAGATTCATAAACTGCTCTGACTAGTTCAACTCATACTGTCTGTTCCCACATCATTTGTCTCAATGTATTCTGTGCAGAGGTGTTGGAGGAAAAAAAAAGACAAACAATTTTTTTTTCACGTTTAATCCCTCTTTAATTGACCACATTGTAAAAACCCATAGCGCTCTTAAATGAACACTGCTTTCTTTTGACCGCTTCATGGCGAATGATGCTTCCTGACATCAGACTGGACGTTTTGACACCAGCTCCCTCTGATCCCAGATGAGACATTTCATTATAACAAATAAAAAAAAATGAAAATCATTCACACACACACACGCAAAAACAACCTAAATCTCTTTGATGCAATTTTCTTCCCCTCCCCAAACAAAAGTATAAAAAAGTACTCTTTTCCCACTCATCTGCAGACCACAGGGGAAGGTGTTCAGTGCTGTGTGCTAAAAGGCTGTTTTGATCGCCGTCTGAAGGTTTTATGTCCTTGAAAGACCCCGGTTGTCCAGATCTTTGACCTGAAATATGGAACACAAGATTTGGTTAGAAAGGTCTACAAGTCAACCTTCAGTAAAAAAAGAAGAAAAGAAAACGTTAAAGCCATCCTCAGACAGACTAATCCATCACCAGTCTGACTTTAATGTATTACAGATAGAGCTGCAACCATTATTTTAATTTCCATTAATAAATTGTTCACTTGGCCTATAAACATTTAAAATTTTAATTTTTAATTTTTTTATTTTTTTTTAAATCGGTGCATAGACTGGCGTACTCGCCAATACCCGATCCAGAATTTTGGGCAGTATCGGACGCATTTCCGACACTGGTATCGGAACAACTCTAAATTATACTATTATATAGCAAATAATGTAATTTAAAATAATATCTTTGATTATTGGTGTACTTAATAGAGTACAATATTAATGTAATATTTTGTGATCGTACTTGAGAGATACAAACTGGGAGTATTGTCTGGTATATGTGTGGCTGGTTATCTAATCAGGAGATGATTGTCATTTCCTCACAAATAAATACAGCCGAGTGTTCACTTCTTTAACTTCACCTGAGGAAGGCCATCTGTGGTTGAGATAATTCCACTCATATCCACCAAATAAAAGACAGTAGTGTGCCGGTGTTTTTTTTATTATTTAATTTCTTAAGTTACTCTCTATTCAAGTAACTTTTTCAGTAAGTACTTTTGTACTCTTACTCAAGTAGTTATTTTGATAACTACTTTTACATCTACTTGAGTACTTTTTTTTTGCAAAGTAACAGTATTTTTATTTGAGTAGAGTACTCAACTCAACAGTTCAATATCCAGAGATATTCTATTCACTATAATGTAAGACCAAGAAAAGTAGCAAATTCTCACATGGAATCATGAAATGTTTGGTGTTATTGCTTGAAAAATGAGCAGAATAATTATATATCAAAGCAAATTTGATTAGTTTCCTGTCAGCTGACCAATCGATTAATTGACTTATTGTTGCAGATCAAATTCCATGTTTAGGTTGTAAAAAAATGTAAGTCATTTGCTCATCTGTTGTTCTAATCTCCCTCAATCTGTCACGTATGCTTAATATTGCGATTCCTACATTGCCCCTAAGAAATGGTTTCTTGACCAGCGAACCAATCTTGGTTTCCCAACAGTCCTAACAGACCGATACGATAACGACATTGTCAAAGGACAGGGTAAGGAGAAGAAGTTCAAAGTCATTTTTACCTTGTATATCCTAACCAGCCAGTGCTCTGTTGTGTAGGCCTCCTCCAACACATCCAGTTCGAAGTCTTTATTTCCGATCTCGGCGTTCCTCACTCGGTCATAACCAGGGGGGCGCTCTGCGGAGAGGAGCAGTAGGATCATCAGAATTACAGGACAAAAGGCTGTAGCTTTACATTAATGAGGAGGACCAGCAACATGAATATGTATGCTGACAGTGCAGTCAATTGAGAAGCTGATATGGTGGTTCATCTACTAGTTTTGGCACAGTATTTTCCACTTGGTGTTACAGTATGTCCACAGTCTCGCTCCATGGTTTTGGCCACCAATTCTGTCTAACTTACAATTCCCAACATGCCTCGGATTGCGAGGTAAAAGCCGCTCATGCATGAAAAACAGTTCCCACTTGGCTGTAGAGTTACTCACTGGCCTCTGTGTAGACCTGGCCGAAGCGGTAGTAGCACATCTTGTACATGAGGCAGTTGAGCAGGACAGGCGAGCCCTCGCGGTCCACTCTGAACTCTCCGGTGGGGGTGTAGTAGTCGTGCTCCTTGATGTGTTTGCCCGTGTCTGTGCTTCCACCGATACGGACCATCCACAGGAACTTATTGATGTCTGAGGCAGACAGATGGAGAAGTTAGAAGAACAACAACAATTACAAAGTACAGCAATGGCATTACTTTATGCAATGAATGTGTGCGCCAAATATTTTCTATCACTGAAATACAACTCCAAAATTCCTAAATACCTGTTTGACAGGTTATAATACAGTAAAGAAAGAGGGGGAGGTATACTAAGCAGTGGAGTCGGTGTGGTGGAAATATAGACCTGCTGCTTACTGGTGACACTATTGGTATTACACTGGGGCCTTCCTAACTATTCACTGTAGAAGAGAGTTATTACAGCTATGAGAGTATAGGCTGATTTTGTCTTTGCATTAGTTTTTGTTAGAGTTGTAAATTGATTAAAATATTTAATCATAATTAATCGCATGATTGTCCATAGTTAAACGCGATAAATCGCAACTTAATCACACATTTATCTATTCAAAATGTACCTTAAAAGGGAAATTTGTCAAGTATTTAATACTCTTATCAACATGGGAGTGTCAAATATGCTGCTTTACGCAAATGTATGTCTATATTTATTATTGGAAATCAATTAACAACACAAAACAATGACAAATATTGTCCAGAAACCCTCACAGGTACTGCATCTGGTATAATAAAATATGCTCAAATCATAACATGGCAAACTGCAGCCCAACAGGCAACAACAGCTGTCAGTGTGTCAGTGTGCTGACTTGACTATGACTTGCCCCAAACTGCATGTGATTATCATAAAGTGGGCATGTCTGTAAAGGGGAGACTTGTGGGTACCCATAGAACCCATTTTCATTCACATATCTGGAGGTCAGAAGTCAAGGGGACCTGTTTGAAAATGGCCATGACAGATTTCCTCGCCAAAATTTTGCGCAAGTTTGGAGCGTTATTTAGCCTCCTTTGTGAGAAGCTAGTATGACATGGTTGTTTACTGATGGATTCATTAGTTTTTTTCTAATTTCATATGATGTCAGTATCTTCACTCTAGCTTTAAAACTGAGCCTGCTACAGCCTAAAGATTGCAAGTTGTGTTAATGCGTTAAAGAATTTAGTGGTATTAAAACAAATTTGTGTTGACGCGTTATTTTCGCGTTAACTTGGACAGCTCTAGTTTTTAATCTAAGGCGACATCAAATCACATCTAAAAACAAAAGCACCACCCAAGCGAGGACATTAACGTTATACACAACATCACATGAAATAAATGCCATTACATCAAAGGGGGTCTGGAAACATTCATAGCATAGCTTAAGCTTTGCAAACAGACCGTTAAACCCAAGTCTATTAAATCCATCTCCGTTAAACGGCTTACTCTAATGGGAATGTGTCTGCAGACGTGTAGGTTTCTGTCGACACGATGCTTTAAGCACTCTGATCTACTGATAATCAGGACGTACCATCTGAAGAGTAGCCCGTCAGTCCTCCGAAGATGACCAGGACATAACTGACATCCAGCTCCCTCATGATCTCATAGGCCCTCTCTTCTGTGGATGCCATGGCCTATAGAACAAACAACAGCCCAGTCAATACAGCAGCACTTCATAAACACACCATATTACCCTGAATGTTACCAAGCTCACCTGTCCAACTCTGGAGATGTGCGTGTTGTTCCATGTGTTGTTGTCCACTAGAATGGTTCGATTAGCCATGGCAGTTATCTGATAGCCATAATCCCACCACGACATGACTTTGGCATCCTGGAAACACAAAATGAAACTCACATCATTTAATCTAATGGCTATGATGGTGCATAACTACTATCTGAAACCTTGTTTAAGAACTCCTCACGGATTTCTTTGGGAATGACTGACCTCGGGAGTGTTGTGGCGGAGCCAGTAGTAGGCCTCTCTGAAGTCGTCGAAGATGATGCGGCTGCCGTCACCTCCACGGGCTGACAAGACAATTGAGGGAGAGGAGTAGGCTTCGCTGGTCACCCAAGTAGAGTGGAAGGTGTATGTAATGAGGAAGAAGGCCATGACCAGAATCATCCCACTGGCAACCTGTTAGGAATATAATGCAACACAGGATGTCATCAGGTTTTAACCTTTCTGTCTGTGGGACCATCAATGTGCTTTTATTCAGACTACTGAAATAATAGATGGTTTTAGGCAGAAATCTCTCGTATCCTTCTCTTAAGAATGTAACTGCATTTTATCAGTAAGAGAGTACACATCTGCACAAGAGAGCTTATCCAGGACATCCTAGAATAGCACTCTGAAGCAGTCTCCCAGGCCTCCTACCTCATTTTTGATGGGGTAGGTGGGATCCTGCTGCTTCTTGCTCTTCTTGTCTGGCCGGCTGACATCCAAATTCTTCATGTAAGTGGTAAGCACCTGGGACACACCGATGCCTGACAGGATGCACATGACTGGAGCCAGAACCAACATCAGACGCACCTGAGACACAAGCAGCATATGAGGTATAAATTATAAATAAAAAGTCTCTTTCCTAAATACATGTTTTCCATTTACTTCAGTTATGTGTAATGATGCGAGTGTGCCATCTTCTGGTGACACTGTTGAAATGTCACAAACCCAGAAAGCAAACAAATCAAACGGCTCTCTGGAGAGTCCTTTGAGACGTTCGCATGGCTCTGTACAGGACGTACCATGACGGCTGAGAAGTACATGCTGGTGACTCCATACATGATGATGAAGATCCTGGCGTCCGACAGGTTGTTGAAACAATAGTAAAGGCCAACTGTGAGGAAAGGGAAGGTAACGGTCGGTCACAACCCAACAAGAATACAATAATTAAAGATGGAGTGGTGATACAGTTGGTACTCTTGTGTGTTTCTGCTGAGTGTGCACTTGCCTGGAAACATGAAGACCAGCAGCTGGAGGTCAAAGTAGTATGAGGACCAGGTTGTGGGCTGATGCTCAGAGACAGAGGCGATGATGGGGATGTTGTTTTTGGCGTAGGAGGGATCCAGCAGGGAGTAGAAACGACCAGTCCATGGAGAGATCTTACCTGAGGGAAATATACTTTTGGTCAGTCATGATCCAACACAAAAGAACATTAAGTTACTGTGAGGAACTTTTAACTGATTATGAAACAGTCTCAATTTAATACTGACGCCTCTATATTGACCTACATACGTAAACATCAGCAAGAAGATTGGCTACTTCTATATATAGTTATTCCTAATGCTCGTCATCGGTGCCACATCGTTGGATTCCGTGCAAAATCAGACGACATCACGCAGGTTCACCAGGACACCACGCTACTGGAGGCCAGACTGCAAGACCCCGCTGCAGTAAAATTAGGTTTTCTAAAGGGACTCTGGTGCTCGGAAACACTACCGCTTCCTAACCACAGGGGCCGCCAAAATCAACACAAGATTAAAGTTCCTCATAGTAACTTTAAAATCAGTTTCTCTCAAGAGGAAAGGAGAAGGTAGGGAAGGTGTGAAGCAAACATTTTTCCATCCACTACGTTGCCCTTTGCCAATGTATCTACTGGTGCACCACCTTGTCAAAACCTCTTACCGGTCAGCATGAGAACGGTGCCCACAGACAGTATGACGAAGCCCACCAGGGAGATGACGCTCTTGAACAGCACCTCAAATTGCTGGGCATTGAGTTTGCTGCGCAGGTAGTCCACAAAGGCGTGAATCTGGCACAAGCCAAACACACCGAAGGCTGCCATGTGCTCCGATGACTGCACCGGCTGGTATATGAGACAAGAAAGACAGGGAGGTGAACATTGTGCAACAGAACAGAGCGTAACCTCTTTTCCCCAAACCCAATATAAGTAACTCTCGTAACATAAGATAGTACATTTTTCACTTTACCTGGAAACCAACAAAAGAGATCTGCATGGAAAGGATGGTGCCGAGGCAGTAGACCGTGCAGTAAGCCACATAGATTCTGTGAGAGAATCGGCCTGTGAGCATCAGAACCAGGACGTGGAGGGGGATGAGATTGATAAGGAACACGTAGCCACCCCAGGAGGAAACCTAGATACAAACAAACACCTTATCAGGACCTCTGTACACTCTGAATTCATTCAATAGAACATATGCATTTTTAGTTCTCCTCACCATGTAGAAGTAGGCCAGTGCGCACACGGACGACCAGTACACTGACCCCGTTTTGACAGCCTTGATCCACATGTAATAGGTCAACAGCATGCAGAAGATGGCAATACCTGAGTAGGATACCACGGAGGGATTTCATTAACAATCTGTTTGTGATGTTTTATTCAAATAACAGTGTTGTCATGCACATCAGGTGTATACCTTCATTATCATAGGAGCCAGCAACTGAACGAGAGATGTAACCGGGCACCACTGCAATCATGGCAGCAGCCAGGAGCCCAGCACCTGCATCCTACAGAGACAAAAAGGATGTTTAGTGGCATCATCATATCAATAAAAGCATATTGAACTCATTTTTTTTTTTTTAAATTTGTTTTTATCTACAGTTATCTTCTGCAGCTCTGAAAGGAACATTCTTATGTCATATGTCATATTTATTATTATAATAATGATTATTATTTAAGTCTTAAAACAACAATTATTTAACAGAAAGCCTGTGCTACCTTCTGGTGGCGTGGAGTTTAAAAGATGAGGGCATTTACCATGCAAAAAGGGCCTAACTGAAGACACTACTGAGTTGCATTATGGGAACGGCAGGATCCAGTGTTTGTATCTCTGCTGCTTTGATTTTGACCACCCTTTTCTTTCTTTTTTAAATCTGACTCTTATGAGTCTCTTAATTTAATCCAAGTGCAAATCACTGACGTGCCCCTTAAAAGAATAACATCTTGGCATTTTATTAAGAGTTTATAACCTTAAATAACAGTTCGTTGTGTATCTTATTATGTGTTTTCTACCTTCAACTCCTTGGTGAAGTGGTAGGTGACAATGGTGGTGAAGGAGGAGAACAAGGGAGCCAGGAAGACACAGACATTACGGATGTCAATGGTGATGTGGAAAAAATGTAGGACGTGGTACAGGACGGCAGAGGTGATCATCAGTCCTGGTAAGAGAGAAGAGAGGGAGACAAGGTGTGTTCAAGTAAGCTTTGCAATAGTGTCAATTATGTAGACTGTATACATTAATCTCTTCTGAACCTCTCTTGAATTGCTCTACTTTCGATATTAAACATCAATAAGCCCACATTCATCTACTTGTACTGTGCTCTCTAGTATCTTTGTCTGATTCCTACCTGGATAAATGGTGCCACCAATGATCCTCCCCAGAGGATACCATGCCCTGTCGTCAAACCAGTTGTGAAACTTATAAAATCCTTCTTCTGTCAGGAAGCGGGTGGTACGGTAGTTAAAGTACCTGAAGGTGAGATGAAGGTGAGGGCGAGAGATTACTTCAAGGAGGAAAAGCTAATGACAATCCTTGGAAAATAACCATGACAGAAGTAGCACTTACGGATCAAACTCATGGATGACACTTTCAAACCTCAAGACGGAAAACAATCTGGTGGAGAATGCTGAAGAGAAAGATAAGCACATGGATGATTAGGGGTGGGGAAAAAAATCGTTACAGCATAGCATCGCGATATTTTGCGTGGTAATATTGTATAGATACACGGACGTCAAGTATCAATCTTTTATTATATAAATTATTAATATTGCAAATGCAATACAGACTCAAACAAACAGTTCAGTTTGTCAGGTGCATGATGCAACATTTATGTTTTTATGATAGTGTTAATCAGTCTGTCTGCTAGACTGACAATCCCATGTTGCTCAAATAAAAATGATTGAAGTGAGATAAACAGAGTGAAAACTGTACCTTATTTTATTAGGTAAACAGATGTTGACTAATTGCATAACTTGCAGTTGAAAAAAGGTAATAAATGACAGTAAATTGCAATATATTTTACCGCAATCTTAATATGCAAAATGTTTAAAACCGCAATAAGATTGTATCGAAATCACATACTATGCACTACATACTTAGGTGTATGATCGTTCAACATACTTTTGTGTGAATAAACAGCAGTATGTATGTTTTCGGACGCACTGAACTGTAATTTACGTCGTCACTTCCTGAGCGCCTCCATGCCAGTTGGAGACGTGTAACCACGGTAACCCGTGCCGACCTCATGTGATCAACATGACGGTTTGTGGTAATCAAGTTCTGAATTAATTTAAAATATATATTACTCCCAGCAAAGTGAAATCTTATTCTTACAGTTAAACTGAAGCATTGTTAATGTTTCAGAGCTGTCCATCAACATCCGTTATGAACGTTGTCGTCCCTACCGCATTGCATTGTGGGATATTTATGCCGCCGCAGTGTCCAGCGTTGCATACTGTAATATTTCACCAGAAATAGTATGCAATTGGCAAAGCTATTGGCTTCATACTAAGGTGTCGGACATAGTCAAATGTCTCACATACTGTCTTAGCGTACTAAATAGCATGTTAGTATAGAATTTAGGATGCAACCATATTCTCATAACATTCCCTTGTGTGCTCTTAGTGTCATAGAACATATCTGCCATTCATTGTCTATGGAGCAGTTCCACAATTTAACCATAAGACATCACAAATTTGAGTTTTAGCACCCTAGTTTTTTGGATTTAGGAGAGAGTTGTTCATCTTAGACCATAGGAATAACATTTATGAATTTTGAATATGGGTACAGTTTCCCTTTAAGTAACATATGGTATCGTGGGGCCTCTGGTGATTCCCAGCCCAACGGATCAATGTGTAACGTTTGTTTTTAGTATTAGAGAGACCAGGCTCTTGTGTATGGGACTCACAAAGGATAGCAGCCATAGACAGGATGAGCAGCTTCAGCAGCGTGTCCTGTTTCTCATAGGACAACCGGAGGAAGCCCAGCTTGGTCATTTTGGCGAGGTTCGGGACAGCTCACCGTACAACCTAATGGGAGGAAGACAAGCACTGTAAGACTGAAAGAGCTACAAATAGGAGGACTGTGGAGAAAAAAACCCAACATCACCTAATATAAGTTGAATTTTTTAGGAATAAATCCTGCAAAACAAGAAAATCTTTTCACTGTGCTGTAAACTATATGCTCAGGCAAATATGTTGCTTCGTAAGTTCAGTATGTGTGCTGTAAATGTAAAATGTTCATTATTTAGAGCTTTCTGCACGCCTTTGTACACAGCTCATCTTTGGTTTAGCTACAAGAAAAGCAGTACGCGAAGGCTCATAGTGGCTTACAATGAGGCAATGAGGTTGTTGCTTCGGGTTCCCAGATGGCATAGTGCCAGTCAACTGTTTGTGTCCTCTGGTATTCCTACATGTGAGGCACTTCTAAGACATTTGATGTATAATTTGATTTGCCGTTTGGATGAGTCAGAGAGCAGCATCATAGAGGCTTTAACCAGCCCGAGCAAGAGCTGCACTCGGTACTCATCCAGGCTCAGAAAACACTGGCGAGATAGCCTACATATTTCATTTCATTTAATTTCAAAATGTATTTCGAACATGTAGAATACAAAAAAAAATAAAGAAAAAGAATGATCATACCAACAAGTGGGCTGTCAGAAACAAGTAGTATTTACATACAATGAAAGCGTAAGAAAATTAAATTGTCAACACTTGATGCCTTGATTTACATATTCGAAAAGGAGTGAGAAGTATAAACCTATTTAATCCCACCCCTTCTTCATAAGTCAATTATTAATTATTAACCAGCTTCCTTATTGAGCCATACATATACTCTAATTAATTAAATGTTCCTAAATTTGTCTAACTATAATTATTATTATTTATAATTATTCTAACTATAATTTTTACCTTTTATCTGTGTGTCATAGAAATTTAAATTAATTACTGATATAATTATCCTTATCAAAATATAAATGTGTTATCTTGATAAGGATAATTATATCATATGAATTGAATGATGAACTGCTGTGGTCTTATCTTGTATGTTTTTTGTTTCTTTTTTCTTTTATTGCTATGGACCCTCCTGTGTATGAAATAAAGTTTGAATTGAATTGAATTGAATTGAATGTCTGGTTTGAAGCAAGCCCAGATATACTCATAAAACCAAAGTCTTCTGTAGTACACTTGCATGTCCAGCCCAACCAGATAAGGCCACGCACTAAGATCAGGAACCAGGAAGCACTTAGTCTGGGAAAACTTCTGCAGGGATTTGTGCCTTGTCTTCTTCACATTTTGTAAGTTTTTGCAAAAAAACTCAAAACCACCAGGCTCAACAGAGCTTCTAATTAATGCTAACTTTAAGAGCTCTAGCCTCACAAGTACAGACAGTTAACCAACCTGTCCAACACCACAGAGCAGCTCATATGTGTGCACTAAGTTAACTACCTATTAACACACATAATGTGCACATTTAACATGACTGCAGGCATCTTTCCAGCCTGGATAGCATGTTGTAGTCAGTCTGCATCAGGCCGGCTAGTGTTAAAGCTGCTTCCACAGTTTAAAGTGAGTAGCATTAGCTAGCGATAGCTGCTGTATAATGAACACCCTAACCCAGCACCTCTTCTCTGACTTATTCTGAAGATACCAGCGACACCTTCACATGTGGCAGCAGGACTACATTATAAAATAAATCAAATAAATGAGGTAATAGATGTAATATTTACTGTTCAGTTAAGACTCACCCGCTCCGTTCCTGTTCTCTTCACACACAACCTTCAACGTCAACTAGTCCCGCCCACAATCACGTCATGCTGCGCGTTTATTGGTTGAGCGTCGGGCAACGGTGATCCCGCGTACATCTGATTGGTTCTTTGGCTGTCAATCAAATTTGGTTTCCTACCTTGCCGCTGTAGTGTAGTGACGTGTCCTTAGTATGGTGAGGGCAGCGTGTTGCCGCCTAGTGGTGAAACACCCTCAAGACAATGTTACTTCAGTGGTGCAACCAAAGGCAAAAATATTAAAAATATTATATAAAAAAAATATATAATTTTTTTTTTAAATATATATATAAATATTAACTGTTACCAACTATATGACAATATACCATCAACAAATGGTTCAATAATACAAAACCTATCATTTTTCAGGTGGTATTTCATTCATTTCATTCTCACTGTGCAATATCATTTTCCACTTGTGCAATTTTGTTAATAGTCTGTTTATTGTCAATACTGTATATACTGCTCCTATTTTTATACTTCCTTCTATTTAAATGGTTCATATTTTGTTACACTTTGTTTAACTTTTTTTTTTTACTGTGTTAGCTGATGCATCTTGTTTTTTTGCACTATCCCCTTTGCTATCAATTCAAATTTGTGTAACAAATGGTATCAACCCCAAAATTTCTGCATCAACTAATGAGACATATATGAGCATGGGATGACCATCATTTACTTCTATCACAATGTTCTCAGCCCTTATACACATTTATAGACACAGTGCTGAGCAGCATCTTAAATTAGTCTTCAGGTTCCCATCTTTAAGATGACGTACACAACTTCTATGTGACATCTATTGTTGACTGTCCCATCTTCATCCTCATCTTTCCACTGTTGAGTGTGACATGTCCTGTCTAGTCCTCACACCATGGTAGCAAAACCCTGAACACAGTGATCAAAATATTGAATACTGACCAATTTTATTGAAATTAGACGTATTACTTTTACAAAACCTCACTCACATACATCAGTCTGCACAAACACTATGCTCTTCTTACAATAATTGCACACCGTTTCAAAATCCTGGCCCCTCACCATGGCCATGAGCTCTGATGAGTGAGAGAAAGGGTGACTGGGGTAGCTGCATGGTGGTGGGCTTCTGATTCGGGACGTATTAACATTATATACAGCACAGAAATCGAACAGCCGATGATCTATAGGGACCAATTGTGTTTGCTTCAGCTCTCTAAGGGCAAACTAGAGCAAGCGGGTCAAGGCTGATCATCCATTTGTTAAGATATAAAGATGTTAACTATGTGACTCCTTCCTCTATTACAGAGCTTAGCATTGTAGTGGTTGAAGTGAAATAAACAAAACACAGATGCAACAGTTTGGCAGTGTCATCTCACCTATCACCTACTAAATTCACACAGACTGAAAAACGCTTAGGCAGCTTTTCCTTTGCTGGTGTCACCTCGTGATTTGCAACATGTACATCCCACCAGACAGTGGAGTGAGATTTAATTTGGGATGAGACACCAAGCTAACCTTCAGTCAACACACACAACAAGAGTGACTTTGTGATTTGGTTTCCATTACTAAGGTCACCAATCCTTTTTTTTTTTCATAGCAGCTCCTGAACTGATTTGTATATTCTACTAAAAACAAAGCTCTTACAGGATAAAAAAAGCAGCCTCCCTTTTTAACTATACAAGTCTATTTCTGGACCTGCTAAGACGCCATCATTTGACAGTAAAACGTATCCATGTGCAACAAAACATTCAATCTGTGAGGAAGGAATGTGACTTGCAACATCAAGAGAACATATACTGTAGGTACAACAAGACTGTGCTTTGCCTCTGAATGCAGACGAGCCCCTTCAGTTAAAAAACCCTTCCGTCACAAGTTTGCTTAAACATATTAAAACTACATGATTTCTTGTGCTGTAATTTATTAAAGGAGAGTCACTCAAATGGCACATTATACAAAAAAAAAAACAAACAAAAAAAAAACAATGAAAGAAAATTCACAAAATAAAACAAGTCGAGAGCTGAGTATATAATGTGTTTTGAGTGTGAGGCACGGGGCAGTCGATTTTTGTGTCACACTGTAAAATGTGTCTGGTGGGTTCTGCAAACGAACAACCCAGGGGGACAGAGATTAGATTAAAAACATGTAAACCCTTTGTCATAAACCACATATCATCTTCATCGATAAAGGAAATCCGTGTGGAAGAATCACTTTTTTCACATTGAGTGAAGCCACTCATCGACTTGCTTTCCTATTTCCTTCAAGTGGATCCATCATTGGGTGGGAAGAGGTCTCTGGCGGGTCGGCGAGGTGTGGGGAGACGACAGCCTCTCCGAGGAGGTGGACGATGTCAGGGAGGACTGCAGGTGGACCGTCTTGTGGAAAAGCTTGTTACTGATCATCACGACCAGGGAGAAGAGACGCAGCTGGAAGTGACTGAAAGAGTGGAAAACGCAAATGTCATCAGTGGCTCATGTGTTTAATTACAAGAAACTATATTTTAAAGACAAATTGTCTTTATTTCACACTCACTACAGCTTTGTTGGCGTCTTGGCCTCATTAGCGCTGATGATGAATAGAGGGAAGAGGATGGAGAACAAGCAGCCACTAGGTAGAAAAGAAAGAACATTGCATATGGTACATGCAGTAAAGGATAACTCAGCTTTAAACTGAGATTATAAATCATTATGAAAGGGTTATTAGGAGTCTTACCTGATGATGTATGAGGAGGGCAGGGCGGTCAGCAGAGCCATGGGCAAACCAAAGCCGAAGTAATAGGGCCAGTTCCTCTCAATATTGGACAGCCGTTGGTGCATCTCAACGCCTTGAACACACATAAACAGCCTCAGTGTTGTTTGAGTTCTCCACTCAATCCAGATGATTTGGGTGTAGAACGTAATGCGAGAAAACTCACCATGGTTGAACCAGCGATACTCAAAGCAGTACAGTGAGTAGAGCAGAGACATGTGGAGGAGGCTAACCATCTGTCCAATGGCATCGATGGGGAAGAGGCTAACTATCATGCCCTGGAGGACCACGGAAATACACAACACAATGCCATTCACCAAGAGGAGAGGAAATGTGTTCAGTTTCATCTCATTTAGAATGCAGATCAAGGTGTGGTGCAAAAAAGAAATCCTTGATTTCAGGATAAAACAACTCCAACTAGCATGACTCAGTCAAAAAAGTGATATTATTTCTGCACTGAGCAAACATTTGGTGAATCTGGGCCTTCAATGACAGACCACAACAGCAGCTTTACTGTAACTATTCAACCCAAACATCCTGTGAGACGTCTGAAGAGCATCAGATACAGAAGGTATCAGTATATGCACTACAGTGTGATTTTGTAGTATTGATAAACAGAGAAGCACAGACGGGAACATTACTTTTGAAAGGAAGAAAACCAAGGTATCAGTCTACAAAAATGTACCTGAATGAGGAAGAGTGCCTGGAGAAGAAGGTTAAACAGCATGTCTGCGATGATCTTACTGACGCTGGGGAACGGCTGCGCTTTACATCCAGACACTTCAAATGCTAGGTCAGCTATGTCCTGCAACAGAGAATAACACCCTGATATCTCTATGTCTGTGTCAACAAAGCATACGACATGACAGGAGCTCCAAGTTATAAACAAATGTGTAATCAAATTATTGCAGAAACAATATGTTAATATGTATTCAGTACTATTATGTCCTGATCATCTAATAAAATAGTATTGAGAAAAGTCCATAATAGTTTTCCCAACAACCTGCGTCAGGCAACAAGTTAGAATTTCAGGCTAATTCAAAGTCTTCTGTGTATGCTTGTTGTGTGCCGGCAGATGTGTCATAACAGAAGCCCTCCTCCAGTGGTGCCTCACAGCTTTGTATCTTGTTTTCATCACATTTCCAGCAGCTGGAAGGTTTTCATTGTGAGTCACAGCTGAAGTCACAGGAGTCCAGTTTAATGGTGTGACTTCAGTTCAACTATCTATAGCTACAGGATATTTCCCTTTTTTGGTGTTTTTTTCCCCATAAAGAATCAGTTTGAAACATTTCACAGGATTGGAATGGACATGCTTACAGAATGTAGGAGAGGCAGAGCTGGCTTTATCAGTCTCAGCCATTTTGATAATGCAGCCCATTTGTGAAGTAAATGCTGTATTATACTGCAAACATTCCAAAAAGTGGTCAAAACTCCTGCAACACTTGAAGTATGTAGAACAACTGTTTTTTTTTGTTTTTTTTAAAGTTATTTTTTTGGGGGCATTTTCCATTTTTATGACAGGACAGTGGATAGAGTCTTGAAAGGGGGGAGAGAGAGAGTGGATGCGGATAGGGCCACAGGCCGGATTCGAACCCAGGCCGCCGCGGTCAGGACCAAGCCTTAATACATGGACGCCCGCTCTACCAACTGAGCTAACCCAAGCGCCCACAACAACTGTTTTGTTCAGACCAACGCATTTTGGTTGAAACGCCTTGGTCTAATGGTGCCTTCAAATGGGGTCGTGTTTACCGTGTTCACGAAAAGAGTCCATATGAATGCCCTCCTCTTGGTATTCACAAACTAATAAGTGGAAAGTTTCTGGAGGCCATGGAAGTTAATTTTTCGATGCATAATAACTTCATATAATGTATGTTATATATAGAATGTTGATATCTGTCTGTTTTCCCCTGTCGTTATGCCTTTGCATTTCCTGCATTATGTTACCCCCTTGCCAGCTTGCTAAATTGTTAACCTTTGTGTATTCTACAGTAACATTGCCGTTGCTTAGCACCGGTGTTCTCACGACTTAACCACTTGAATGACAAGCATATTGTGTACACAACTTCCCATGTTGTAAACACAAGCTCACAAGTTTTATTTGAAGGCAGAATAAACAATAAGGTTGTTCTATATACTACAAGTGTTGCTGGAGTTTTGACCTGACTTTTTCTCTTCTCCATGCACCTTGGAAGGAGGTGAAGTTGTGCCAGAAACCCCCATTTTGGTTCTACTCTATTCCAAAAAATATTCCAATCTTAATAACACACAATATATTATGCAGCATGTCACAAAAGCCATTCAAGACCCTTGAAGAGGATGCAACTTTGTGGATATGGCATGTCAGACTGTAGATTTTTTAAAAGGCCACTTGCTCTTTCATCACATCATTCCAGCCTAGCAAAGCAGCAGGGCCTGACCTGGAACCAGATGGCGTTGACTATCTTGCTGAGGACGAACAGAGGGAGAACCCAGAGAGCACTGAAGACGGAGGTCAGGATGAACTCTAACCAGGACCACACACTGCCATGGAGGGAGGGGTCACCTGGAGCAAAAACAGTTTGTTGACTGACTGGTTCCAACCACCTGCCAGAGAATGTGCCCCAGATTCACAGTCATCAGTCATACATACCAATGATTTTTGCTGTGAGAGCCTGCAGCATTGGGATGAACACCCGGTAGAAGAGAAACAGACTGAGCTGGAGAGAGAAATTAAATACTACAAGTTACTATTCAACTCATGCTCCCTCCACACATGCCCCCTCCAAAATTGGTATTTGTCTTAAATAGCTTTATGTTACAAGGCACTGCGAGTCTATTCTGTGCTGAATGCTACATGTTTGGTGTTTTTTTTCTAGTCGCCGAGAGTCGAAAAATGTTAAACTTTGAGTAAAACGCTGCACTCTTCACTGACAATTTAAGAATTTGAGACTTTTCTGGGTGCTGCAGACAGGTTTGTGTAAGTTTGCGACAACACGTTGCACCTGTAAAGTATTCAGTAGTGTGTGTGACGAGGCTGTACTGTAACAGCAGGTTAAATATCTTACCCAGAACACTCCTCCATTCCAGGCACAGCACTGGAAAATCCTGCTGGCTACTTTGGGGTCACTGAAAGAGAAAATAAAATAATGACAATGTCCATCACTGTTGAATATTGTATAGATTGTTTGGTTTCACTTTAAGTTTTACTTTTCTTACTTAACCAGAGTCAGACAGACCCATGGATGCTGTTAACATGTCTCAGTTTGCAGACTGAAGGTATTTGGAAAAGTGGATTTTTTTCAAGGTAAATACAGTCATTTGACTAGCGGAGCTTGTGGGAAATAGCAAGTGCATGGCATTGGGGGTGCACAAGAAGTTCTACCTGAGATGATCATGTCAGGAGGAGTTGCATCTCCAACTTTCCAGCTTATTTTTAGAAGAGCTGCTAATAAATCCCATAAACAGCAACGATGTATGCAGAAACATTAAAAAAAACATCCATGAGCATATCTGACTCCTGCTAAGTCAGAAAATCAGTATCATTGCAACCAAAATATGCAGCTTTTTTTCTGGCCTACTTGTCAGGTTTGCGCTCCTCACTCTGTGCCCGTCTCTGTGCCAGGGCCCCGCTGGCCCTTCTCCTCCGCTGCTCTTCCCTTTTCTGCTGGATGCGGGCATCCAGCTTGGAGATTGTTCCAATCCCCAATATGGAGTCCTTGATCCCCTAAAGAGCCCAGAGCAAAAGAAAATACACATACATTGTTTGTTTCTAACTTGTAAAAATGTCCGTTGTAATGGGAGTTTTGACATGTCTCAATGAGTGCTTGTTGAACATAAAAAATAGATACAGGTATTTGAAGGCAGATCCAATTAACAATATTTAAAGACTTCATGGTTCTGAGGATGTTTCATGTATAATGCATTAATCCAGAATTAAATGTCTTTCTCAGTCCCAATAAAACAAAAACACTTATTTCTGCTGCCAGCAGGTGGGGCTTTCCTTTATACAGTGTGCACAATTCAGTCATATGATTACTTTTTTCATTTTGCTTTTATTGTGTTCACCCACTTTTGTTCTGGACATATGTCACTTGTTGTCTTGACTATATGGGGGTGAAAGCACGGAATACATCATTTTTTAAGCGTCTTTCTACATTACATTTGTTAGTGGATATAAGTCCTACAAATCTACTACACTCACCACTTGAATGGGTGTAGCTGTACAATCTAATGCAATCCAATACAACTCCTCTGCCATAAATTCCACTTTTACGAAACTCATATATTTTCAGTTTTTGTTGACACCATCAGAAATTCAACAATTCTACTACTACAGTCTGTTTATTATTGAGGTCATAGTGGGTGGTGGTGTTGTACGGTTCTGAATGGGTCCATTAGTTTGTATTCATGGATCTGTTTCTCTATCAATGAACTCCACCTTTGTGCATTGTTTCATAGCCCATGTGCGAGTACAGTGTGTGTGTGTGTGTGTGTGTGTGTGTGTGTATGTGTGTATGTGTGTGTCTGCTGACCGTCGCAACATTGCGGAGGAAGGCCCTGACGCTGTCTGTCATCTCTGGACCAGCTGCAGATCCATCAACTGCGGAAGGAGGGGGGGCTGGTGACCTGGTGGTCAGCTCTCATGGCAGGGAGGGGCTCACCCAGTAACCTGCCACAAACCACAAACAAGGAAATAAAGTGAGGACAAGAGCTAGCGGGTCGAACTCATTCTAGAAATGTACAATACCCTTTAAAATGCAGATCTAACCAGCAGAAGTCTCACTTTGTACGCTGGGAGATACCGTTTCTAGAGGCATATTATATAGTGGATTTGCTTGCAATATAACATAAGGTCAACTTTGTTTACTTAATTTTCCCACCCATGTCAGCTTTATCCAATAGCGTTAGTAGAATTCAGCACATTCATACAAAATAAACACCTGTGCTTTTAGTAATAGCAATCTTGGCATTTCTAAATTTGGTAGTTTTTCATGTGCATACATGAAAATTCCAGTATTACATTACTATTATTTTACTTCAAAGAATAATGGCAGTAATCACATGCATGTCAAAAAACCTTTCTGGTCTTGAAACAGTTCAATGATAAACAGCTGTTTACCACCTTTTCCATACTATGTATATTTAGATATTTGTTAGCCATTTTGTGCTGATATAACTGTATTTGTTCCTAAAAAATACCTCATCAACCCACCACATCAACTATATTTGATAAAAAGGTATTGCTAATGTGTGATTTGTCACTTGTTTCTTATTTGTTTTAATAATAGCTAAGTCTTCCCTTTGTCCTGGACACTAGACCATGATAATACTGCCAAAACATACTGTGATCCTTCAGAATTTAAACAAGTTTAATGTAGATCACACAAAGAAAAAACCGACAGAAACTACTTTCCAACTTCTTAAATAGTGTTTATAAGGGGTCTAACAGGAAGTTATGAGCTAACCTAAGTGAAATCAGGAATGCATAGCTAACATCTGCTTAATAAATGCTGCTATTGTCCTGTTCATGTATAACAAACCCATTAATATGTCTGCATGGTAACCATTAAAAACAGCAACCTACCACAGCAACTACATTTGATAAAAAGGTATTGCTAATGTGTGATTTGTCACTTGTTTCTTATTTGTTTTAATAATAGCCAAGTGTTCCCTTTGTCCTGGACACTAGACCATGATAATACTGCCAAAACATACTGTGGTCCATCAGAATTTAAACAAGATTAATGTAAAAAACAGACAGAAACTACTTTCCAACTTCATAAATACTGTTAAAAAAGGGGGTCTAACAGGAAGTTATGAGCTAACCTAAGTGAAATCAGGAATGCATAGCTAACATCTGCTTAATAAATGCTGCTATTGTCCTGTTCATGTATAATAACAAACCCATTAATATGTCTGCATGTTAACCTTATAAAAACAGCAACCTACCACATCAACTACATTTGATAAAAAGGTAATGTGTGATTTGTCACTTGTTTCTTATTTGTTTTAATAATACCCAAGTCTTCCCTTTGTCCTGGACACAAGACCATGATATCCTTCAGAATTTCTACTTGAAGAAAAAAAAAACAGACAGAAACTACTTTCCAACTTGATAAATAGTGTTTAAAAAGGGATCCAACAGGAAGTTATGAGCTAACCTAAGTGAAATCAGGAATGCATAGCTAACATCTGCTTAATAAATGATGCCATTGTCCTGTTCATGTATAATAACAAACCCATTAATATGTCTGCATGGTAACCTTATAAAAACAGCAACGTCACCTCTCACAACAGACTGGATCTCGGTTTGTAAGAAGGTGAAAGAGAAGCTGATCCAGCCAGTCTCTTTACAACAATAACGTTACTATTAGTGTGAGTTAGCAGGCTGACTCAGTGTTAGCTCAGATAGCTGATAGTCGGTGTTAGCTGGCGCTCTCTGGCTTCAGTCAAAGTCATAACAATAGTATATGTGAAGACTTTCATTATGTAGCTAGCTAGTGTGCTCAGTATGATGCCTCTGGTCTCATAATCTGTTGACTTTCCTTGGTTTGTTTAGTGCTATGCTAGCTGGACTCTGTGTTGCTAGCTAACTGTTAACTCATCTAACTGTGTGTTTTCATAAAGACAACATCTTAACAAGCGGTGTAAAGTTGAACAGAGCACACAGTTCACTGTTTTATCCGCCTTACCTCATGCGACAAGCTCGGGTTTATGTTAACTTCGTCAGTTCTTTCTTTTCTGCCCCCCTTTAATGTGACAACAACAACACCAAACAGAGACACTAGCAGCAGCAGCAGCAGCCAGGGCCGGGGAAAACAGATTGCGCAAGCTCCAACTGCTAAGGAGCATGGGAAATGTAGTCCTCCTTGTTGGAGGACTACAATAAAATAAATAAAATAAATAAAATAAATAAAATAAATAAAATAAATAAAATAAATAAAATAAAATAAATAAAATAAATAAATAAAATAAATAAAATAAATAAAATAAATAAAATAAATAAATGAATGTGGAAATTAAACAGAAGAGTAAATAAATAATGAAATTAATACAAAGGTAAATTAAAAAAAAAAATGAAAACAGAAAGGTCAATTTATGTCACATTTTATCAATTAATTAATGGATAGACACTATGATTTCAGTGTAACACCACTGCATATTGGTAACACTTTACTTCAATCCCTCTATTTATAAACACTTTATTAAATGGTTTGTAACACACTATAATGTAAGGACATTTTAAGTCTTTATTAATATACAGCATATGTCAACAACTTCTCCCACAAAAACACATTTTATATTATTACAACTGTGTTTTACTATATTGTCATTCATTATTAGTTCACACAATAGGCTACTTTTGAACATAAGTTCAACCTCTTAAGTTCAAAAGTTTTCATGTTGTATTAAACCAATATTAAAAACTATCAAGAAAATCATTATATTGATGTAGGCTACTAATTTCGTCATCCTCACATGAAGCCTACAGAGTAGCCTATAATACAGACTCACACAAAGGCTGTTGTGTTGTGAGGTGTGTTTGATTTCCATGGCTCTGCACAGGGTCACTCCCACGAGGCGGTACGTTTACTCCAGCCAGCATCATGCATTCATCTGAGCTCAGTCAGATGCTGCTGTGAACTTAACTGGACTGCTGCCTATATGTCACAGGAAAACATCTCAAATCCTATCCATGGTTGTCTTGAGGATAAGAAATGCGCACAAAAGGAAATATGTACTTATCTGCCTGTGCATTGTTGGCTTCATCATGTACAGATATCTCAGGTAAGGGAAGTTCTCACTGTTATTGTTTCAGTTAGAGCTACTTTGAGGCTGCTTGTTCCTATAATGCAGTGCCTTATTTGCCTACAGTGAATTAAGATAGCAATGCTAGAAATCTCTGTATGCATATGATTCGAGACAAAGTGTGATGCTATAGCTTGTACAGTAAATCTCTAAAGGAATATTAGGTAAAGCTACTATGAATTCAAACAATTTCACTGTACCTCACAATTAAGTATCACTATCATTCACTGAATGTGTTTTTTTCTGGGGGAAAGAATGAAGAATTTAACTAAAGCATAAATGATGTTAAAGAAAAATATGTCAAGTGAAACAGTATATATAACATTTTAAAATGTTAATAATATAAACTTATCTATCTTGCCTCTAAACTCAAACATGTTCCTGCTCCTGTTGTGTCTGCCACCACAAGACGTCTGCAAATTCCTATCAAGCATGTCATGTGGTCCATTCAAGCACAATAGCCTATGTGCTATATTATGTGAATGTGACACAAATGAACTCCTCTCCCAGCATGCCAGCAGGGGGACGGAGAATGAGCAGGAAGGTTGGTCTGAGTGCCAACTCGACCCAGTTCACCCTGGAGGGAGAGTCCTTCCGCATCCTCGGGGGATCTGTCCACTATTTCCGTGTCCCCAGGGCCTACTGGAGGGACCGCCTGATGAAAATGAAGGCCTGTGGCATCAACACCCTCACTACGTAGGACAAATTACCATGGGTGTGTGTTCTGTTTCTCAAGGCTGGTCACCGCTTGAATGTTAACATCCTGCCTCCTTGCAGGTACGTGCCGTGGAGTCTGCACCAGCCAGAGAGAGGGGTTTTCAACTTCCACACGCAGCTGGATTTAGAGTAAGGAGTAGTGTGACTCTTGCTTGACCTGAATACAAAACACATTGATTAATCACCATGCAGTTTATTGCTTTTGGGAGCGCAGCCCTCATTAAACCAAATATGCAATTTAAACACGTCCATAATAAGAATGAAAACACCTTGCACCACGTCTCTAGCTATTCTAACTATATTACCTGCTCCAAGGTGTGTTGGGAATACGCTCCTTTTCCTCTCATTGTCTAAGCCCCAGTGCTCAGGGGAGAAGGTTGAGGCAGAGAGGTCCCACCTGACAACTGCAGCATCTCCCCAACAACAGCAGCTTATCAGGCAATTAACAACACAGCGGCGATAAGTGAAGAGGGATGAGATGCCTCAGCCTGCTGCTGTTGTTGTAACCAAGCACATTTCACAGTCCTCAAACAATGAGATTTGGGGTCTAAACTTTGTGTTTGCGCACAAAGAAAATGCTTTTTCATTGTCTTCTCCATCTGGGTTTCAGAGCCTATATCAATCTTGCTGCTGAATTGGGATTGTGGGTGATTTTACGTCCGGGGCCCTACATTTCCTCTGAGCTGGATCTAGGAGGACTGCCAAGGTTGTGCTAGTATTCTTTACATATATCTATTTGAGGAAAAGTTAATACATTATTATAAATTAATACAAATTCCATATGTATTGAAGATAACACATAAGCAACCTAATATGAACCACAAAGTGACACTTTTTTTGTTGAGTGCAATCAGGGTGAAAAAGTCACATGTTGCTGTAAGGGAAGACTTGCCCAGTGTGTGAATCTCTGTCCAGTATTTTAGACTTACTGTGCCTCTGTTGTACTTGCAGCTCTGTGGCTTTACTCATAACTAAAGCGTCTTGTCTTCTGTCTCTCTGCAGCTGGCTCCTCCGTGACGGCAGCATGAGACTGAGGACGACTTACCCGGGCTTCACTCAGGCTGTCAATACTTTTTTTGACAAACTAATACCAAAAGTGGTTCCACTGCAGGTCTCTTTTTGTCACTATAAGCTGAAGTTTGTTGGAGCTCCAGTTCGTTTAACTTGTCATCCTTACAAAATAAAATGTGTTTATGCTTTTTAGTTCAAGAAAGGAGGTCCCATCATTGCAGTGCAGGTAGAAAACGAGTATGGGTCCTTTGCAAAGGATGAAAGTTACATGCTTTTCATTAAAGAGGTGAGGTGGCTTGCTTAATTACATTAAAATACACATGTATAAAAACAGATTGATATTGATAGAATGGATCACTTGGATGACGTTCATATCTTCTGTTGTGCCATTCTGTTTTATTTTGAAAGGCCTTACAGTCCAAAGGGATCAGCGAGCTCTTGCTCACATCAGATAACCACAACACATTAAAGTCGGGGGGTGTGGATGGAGGTAAAGTCTTTTATTAATACACACACATACACACACATACATGCAGCTTACCTTTTGATCTCCCATCTTGTAGCCATCAGATCAGTGAAGCTGCAGAAGCTAAATCAGAGAGACATCCAGGATCTGAATGCTATCCAGGTGTGTGTCTCACCTTTCCACATCACTTCACTGTCTGGCACTGAAGACATCAAGTTGACAGTTAATGGAGCACTGGACAGTGAGCTAATAGTGTGGGCCTTTTCTGCTCTGTTTGTCAGCCCAACAGCCCCACCATGGTGATGGACTACTGGACCGGCTGGTATGATGCCTGGGGTGACCTCCACCATGTGCTTCCCCCAGAGGGTAAGGAAGGTTCCACATGTTCTCAGCGGCTTCATAGATGAAAAAGACACCTTTCTATTGGTGAATTTTGTTTTCATACTGCACCATTTGGCTCAAAATAAAGCTAAATCTTGGGCTAAATGTTGCAGTATCAGCTTCTGGGGTGCACCCTGGTAGCTGAATGGTTAATGCACATACCATATAACTGCCACGTCCTGGTTTAAATTTCAGCAAGGAGCCTTTGTTGCATGACATACCCCTTTTCTCTCTCCCCTCATTTCCTGTTTCCCCAACATCTAATAAAGGTGATAATGAATAAAACATATTTGAAAAGTATATTGGGATACATATATTGGATTTGATCACAGCTATTTGACAACTGCCTAAAAAAGAAATGTTATTTATTTTTGAAAGTTTTATTCTGTCATGAATTATTCATACAAAGGTTGTAATCTATCCCAATATGCCTTACTATTGTATAGGTGGCCAGGCACATTTCATATTTATTCTGGACCAAAAATAATATGATATTAATGGGGTTCCCTGGAGAATATGATGTTGTCATATGATGTAAACATTTTTAAACAAAAAAATGTGCATATTTACTTTAGAAATACTGGTATCAGCCTCGAAAAAACACATATTAGTAAACCCAATTCTGCACCAAAACAGAACTACTTAAAGGAACAGTGTGTAACATTTAGGGGGCGCTATTGGCAGAAATGCAATATAATAAGTATGTTTTCTCTAGTGTATAATCACCTGAAAATACGTATCGTTGTGTTTTTGTTATTGTAGAATGAGCCGTTTATATCTACGTTCAGTTTCATTTTCACTTACAAACGTAGTAGTTTTAAGCCCAACCATATTGTTTTTTCCTGAACCTAACTATAGTGGTTTTGTTGCCTTATCCTAAAGTGACGCCAAGGGTAACTAAATGGTTTTGATGCCAAAAATAAAGTGACGCTAAGGACAAAGCGTTGTCACACCCCTTGGTGTGTGTGACGAGTTGGGATGAGAACATGTTGGTAGTTCTCCTACACGCTTGGTACACGGGAGAAGTTTCAGTTGGTTGCATTCTGCAACCTCACTGCTAAATGCCGCCATATCCTGCACACTGCACCTTTAACGTAGGGCTGTTTTCAATCTGAACGGCCACTTAGCCATCGGTTTCTCACACCAATCAAAGCAGACGAGTCACTCTCTGTCCTTTGTCAGACAGTATTTCTTTTTGTCTAACCCACCAGCAATATTCAAAGTGTCAAGTCACTCGTTGCTGTAAACAAATGCTTTCTATCTCACTCCTTAGTTTGCATTGTATTTATTTCCATATCACTTTGCTTTTTGCATGAGGAACGCCAGCTACATGGCAACAATGTAAATTCAAATGTGAAAATCAGGGCCAACCTACTTTTGAATTATTGTAGCCTCTGAAGAAGAGGTCAGCAGAAGGTCAAAAAAGTGTCAATGAATGGGGTTAAAAGCTGTATTATGATTTCCCAGTAGAAGGTACCTTTATGTTTTTTAATTTGTTGATCAGCAAATGTGTTGAACTTCTCGTCAGATATGGTGTCCACAGTGAGAGAAATTCTGAGGCGAGGCATGTCTGTTAACCTCTACATGTTCCACGGAGGCTCCAGTTTTGGCTTCATGAGCGGAGCCCTCGCTGATCCTTCCTACAAAGCACTGGTGCCCAGCTATGGTTGGTTCCTCTGCGTCTTGTGCTCTCTCACAAACAAACTAGTTGTGTCTTTGATGCAAATTTACACTTTTTATTCTAATGATGAAGCACTGCCTACACTGTCTACAGAACCATATTGACCTTAACACCCAACAGGTGGCAGTAAGTGATAGTCTACGTTACTCTATGATGTTTTTCAGATTATGATGCTCCCTTGTCTGAAGCTGGGGAATACACTCCAAAGTACCATCTTCTTAGGGATTTACTTTCTCGATATAACAGTAAGTTAAACACCAAATTTCAATGAAGTATGTGATTACATGTTGTGACTTACCTGATGCTGTCTTTGACCTTTCTGTGCAGGAGGAGACAGTTTCCCTGACATGCCAGCCCTGCATTACAGGGAGGCTTATGAACCAGCTATCATGTACCAGCACTTGTCATTATGGGATGCTTTGAGTTTCACTGAGGGAGTATGTTTTATGTAAGATTATCTGTTGCCCATATGTGTAATGAAAAGAATTTAGCTTTTGAATCCAGGAGATCAATTTTTTTTATTTATTTTTTTATTTTCTGCAGCCATTTAAGTCACCGAAGCCAGTAAGCATGGAGAATCTACCTGTGAACAACAGGAACGGCCAGTCCTATGGATACACGCTGTATGAGACTAGCATCACCAGTGGAGGATTACTGAAGTCTGGAGACAATGTCCGAGACCGTGCTCTAGTGAGTCCTCATTGTACATGATGGCATCATCTCAATCACCCTGACTTTATGCAACAGCCTATAGATATGGTTGCCCTCCATTAACTAAAACTAAACTGAAACTTAAGTGAAAGGAAAAGTTTGACATTTTGAGAAATATTCTTTGTTGCCATAAGTTAAGACGATAAACCGTTACAACTCTCATATAGAGTGGTGCAGGGATGACGTATTTTTGGAGCCCAACTAGGAAATTAGCTTTGCCCTGGTTCCCTAGGTTTTGGATTATTGCAGAAAATAAGCGCTGTGACAAAAAAATATTTTTTTATATCTCCACAAATGAACACCACTTTTATGATTTTTGAAGCATCAATGCAATCGCCAGAAGTAAAAAGCTAATGTTAGTTATGAGCATTCTTGACCAGGTGCAGTGACTTCCTGGAGACCTATTGTCAGAGTACATCAGACACTTAAGATAAGATATGAGATATAACGTGATTATTAGTAGGAATTAGAGGTGCTGGTTGGCAGTTTTGTTACCATTGGACAGAGTCAGGCTAGCTGTTTCCCCTTGTTTCCAGTCTTTTTGCTAACCAACCTGACTCCTGGCTTTAGCATTACATCTGGTAATAATCTTCTCACCTAACTCACAGTAAGAAACCAAATAAGTGTAATTCTGAAAATGTTGAACTCTTCCTTTAATATCAGTCTGGGCTACCAGTGGTCACTCCATGTTGTTGGTATGCCCACAGTAGGCTACACATTTCAGGACATACACGAAATGAAAGTTGTGAAAAGGTGGGCGATGACATAAACCTAAAGCCACCTTTGAGATATTTCATTAAAGTGCAGCAGAGTTTATGTGTTATGAACTATAATATCATTTATTTGAAAGCAATCATTTTCTTTCCAGGTGTTTGTAGACAGAAGCTACATTGGCCTTTTCAAGCGACAAAACCTGGAGCTGGCGGTTCCTGACGGTAAGGTATGGCATCGAATCGGACAATGAAGGCAAATGTCCAATAATCGTCATTCCCAGTTATTAGATGTGATGGATGCTGAAGTGTTGGCTGTTTGGCTGCTAAAACTCGCAAAAGACATAAAAGCAATCAATCCCTACAGGGACGACGTACCTTAAGTTTATTGGTGGAAAACTGTGGACGAGTTCACCAGGGAAAGGACCTTGACAAACAACATAAAGGTGATCGACAGACTATATGCAGTTCATTGCTATACCTGCTGTTAAATCACTCAAGCATTCAGTGGGTAGTGTACAATCCAATTTTGATTTGTGTTCTTGCAGGCCTTGTGGGAGACATTTTATTAAACAATATCCCCTTGCGGGATTTTACAATGTACAGCCTGGATATGAAACCCAGCTTTATTGATAGGTTCGTACGCTTTATTAAATCTAAAGCATTGCATATCACTTTCATTGTGTTGTAATAGCGTGCTTGAATTGGATGCATTATATTTCAGTCTTTATCAGGCACCTTGGAAATCTCTCCCTGAGACGCCCAGCTTCCCTGGATTTTTCATGGGGAGGCTGTTTGCATACGGGTATCCGAGTGACACATTTGTGAAGCTTCCAGTAAGTGAAATGAAACGTATAGTTTTTTATGCTACTGCATGTCCATTTTTGTATGATAAATACTTCATGTATACATTGTGAAACCAGGAAATTGTCTTTGTGTCCACAGGGCTGGGAGAAAGGTGTTGTTTTTATCAATGGGCTGAATCTGGGCCGCTACTGGTCAATTGGCCCCCAGCAGGCTCTCTACCTCCCCGGCCCCTTTCTCAACAGTGGAATCAACCAGGTACAGCTGTGCACAAACCAGCATTTGTCAGTTATACAGGAATAGCTTGACGGAAATACGTTTGCTTTCTTGCTGACAGTTAGATGAGATGACTGACACCACTCTCATGTCTGTATTCAAAGCTACTGCTTAGTTTAGCATAAAGACTAGAAACCAGTGAGTCTGGCTCTGTTTGTCTCATCCATAGTCACTGCGTCCACCCAGAAAATTGTCTGAGACGTGTTGTTGTTGGTTTTTGGATATGCGCTAATAACTGTGGTTGAAGGAATGAAAAAGAGGGTGGCTATGTTCACACAGTATGCCCAGCTGCATGTAAACGGGACTATTAGTGAGATATTCATTTTCATTAGCTATGTAAACAGTTTAATAAGGAATATTGTATTTTTTGGAATAAGGGCAAAAAACGTAATACTTTGTGCATGTAAACCTAGTCATTGTTATCTTCTGTTATTCTCAATTCACTCTCGGCAAGAAAACAAATACGCGCTATACCTTTAAATGTTTTTTCCTTGCTTTATAATGGACTTGGAAGATTCATTTTAACATTCACAATGTGTGAAAACACAACAATTCAGAGTCAAGGCTCAAAGCTCTGACTCTCCTCTTTGTCTCTCACTTTTTTTCTGTTTAAATTATTAAGGTAATTGTGTTTGAAGAGCTGGAGGGAGACTACAAGGTCCACTTTGAGGATACGCCTGATCTCGGAATGGCAGCAGACATCCAGTGATCGTCATCACCGCCTGTATGGCCATTGTTTTTTGAGTAAAAATGTTATTACACCAGGTCAAACCTTCAACTTCAAGGATATCAATGTTGTTAATATCATGGTCATTCTACATACATTTACACAGACCAATATGAAAAACCAAGAGAAGCATATTTGTATGGGAGCAATTTATAGCTATATACATACAGTACCTTTAGTTACAGTGACTCTTTACACATAGAGCAGCAGAACAGCAGAATTACCAAGTATGTTCTCTTACCCATGGATTTCCACTTAAAGGAACAGTGTGTAACATTTCAGAGGATCTATTAGCAGAAATGGAATATAATATTCATAACTATGTCGTCATTAGCGTATAATCACCTGAAAGAATCGTGTTTTCATTAGCTTAGAATAAGCCCTTCATATCTAACTAGGGAACGGGTCACCGTAGTTCTCCGACACGCTTGTGGAACTGAGGTAAGGTGAGCTGCAGAGTGCAAAACCGTGGTCCCGCCAGCCGCCATCTGACTTCTGTTGCTCCTAAAATAGTGTTTTTATGGTAAGGATGACCTCTGAGCGAGGCGAACGGCGTGACCACGGTTTTGCACTCGGTGGCTCACGTTACTGCTAGGGAGGAGTGAGCGGAGGGGTTCTCAGTTGGTTGCAATCTGCAACCACACCACTAGATGCCACCAAATTCTACACACTGCTCCTTTAAAGGGTAATCATTACAGTTTGGGAATGGCAGTTATATTTGATATTGTTAGATTTGTATCACTTGTGTGAATATTCTGCAGAATGCAGTTATTGACAAGGACACATCTTCTGTAAAACAAAAAACAAAACAGGGAGCTGAGGCAGTAGTGATGTGAACAGCTTTCAAATGAACAACAAGCAGCATTGTAGCAACATCAGACCCTTATCTTCAAGCCAAAATTCAGGGTTTCGGATGCCTGACACATTGATAACTGACCAAATTCCTAACAGTCACACAGTCTGAGATCATTAGCATTTGTAAGCGGTGCCTCTGCAAGTCAATGGGGTATGAAATCATCACTTGCAAGCCAGCCAACCATGGTGGGAATAATTAGATTGTGTAATACAGCTATTTGAAAGGATGCACATCCAATTTTTAGAGTAATGGCTTCATATCCCATTGACTCGCACATGCATAGCTCAGGACTAACAAGTGCATGGTACCAGTTACTGAAACAATAAATAATTCTGCTGAGGAACACTCAGTTCACTCAGTGGGACCTTAATTAGCTTATGACGACGTCTGTGAAGACCTCAGTAGTGTTACAGCATATCAGGAATAAACAAGAGCTTGGAGTAAATGACTGTAAGAGAGGACTTTGCTGTTATACTGTAATAAATCATTGCTCCGTGTTTTTTCAGTGCATGTGCTCACCATGTGCAGCTGAGCATATGTGAATGTGTGTAGAGGAGTAACAGGACTCCTAATTAGTGCTGGGTTCGGGGTGCTATCTAAATAGCTCAGTGTTGTACAGTACAAGCGGGGAGGGCTCAGATCCCCTCAGTGCAGTCTGTCAGTCAGTGCTGACTCACTTAAAACAAGGGCCCCTTTTATTCCTCTGTGCAGCCCTGTGCCCGACAGCCAGCTCGCTCCAGAACAAAAGGGCCCTATTTCATGCTGATTGGATGGTTGGCTGGTGTTGTCTGCGCTCAGAGGGCTCTTTATTGCTTGCCGTGCCATCTCTTCCTGCAGTTTAAAATCACGAAACACGCTTTGTCTCAGCTCTCAGAGGAAACCTCAGTGGGCGAGCTCCTTTTGGCAACTCCTACCAGTGTCTCGCATCAGCCAGTGCTCTGAGCAGCATGGGCCGGCTCGGTCTTGTGCAGTTGTGCTTTGATACTGTGTGGTATGTTCAAGCACATGGCTTGTGCTGCCTCCTGGGGCCAACAGGTCTGCCTCCGTTTCTAAGCGGTGGTGAATTACAGTTGTACTGTACTGTGCTGTGACGATATGTTTGACCCTGGCTATTGCTTAAAGGAGCTCCGAGGTTGGTTTGAATCCAGGTAGAATCCAATGGAGAAATGTCCCTGAAAGGACAGACAAGGAAGCAAAAAGACACATGTCAGAAGCAGAACTTATGAACAAGACAAAGAGTCTACAGCCACGCTGTAGTGCCATAGTGCAGCCTCTGTGAGCTAAATGCTAACTTCAGCATGCTAACGTGCTCACAATGACAATGCTAACATGCTGATGCTAAGCAGGTTTGTTTACGATGTTCACCATCTTGGTAATTTACACATTAGCATGCAACATTTGCTAATTAGTAGGGCTGTCAACCGATAAAAACATTTAATCCCGATTAATCGCATGATTGTCTATAAGTAATCGCGATTAATCGCACATTTTTTCTATTCAAAATGTACTTTAAAAGGATATTTGTCAAGTATTTAATACTCTTATCAACATGGGAGTGGGCAACTATGCTTGCTTTACACAAATGTATGTGTATATTTATTATTGGAAATCAATTAACAACACAAAACAATGACAAATATTGTCCAGAAACCCTCACAGGTACTGCATTTAGTATAAAAAATATGCTCACATCATAACATGGCAAACTCAAGCCCAACAGGCAACAACAGCTGTCAGTGTGTCAGTGTGCTGACTTGACTATGACTTGCCCCAAACTGCATGTGATTATCACAAAGTGGGCATGTCTGTAAAGGGCAGACTCATGGGTACCCTTAGAATCCATTTTCATTCACACATCTTGAGGTCAGAGGTCAACAAAATGTTGAAATCTCTTAAGCTTGTGTTACCGACCCTATTTCAGGCATCTAACTAAAAACAAATTGACTTTGAGACGAGGGAACCGGAAGTGCTAAAATGCTAACTCATTTCCGGGTTTTAGGACTCATTCATGTAGTACTCTATTGAGATATTTCAGTTTGGACCAAAGAGTTGGACCGACTCAGAGACCAGCATTGACACCCCTAGAGCCATGCCGCTAGTGTGGCTAGAAATAAAAATTGTGATAACCAACAACTCTGCAGGAGACAGTCCTTTAAATATGTTATGTAAAGGTCAGAAATGTCTTTCAAGTAAAGTCCATATCTCACAGTGCACATATGAGTTAAGATGTTCTCCTTTGGCCCATCCCCCAGAATAATCACTGTGGAAATGCAGCAATTTGCATTTCTAAATCTCTGCTATTACCTGTGTCAGATGAAGTATGTCATATCTCCACATTAGAGTCTGTAAATCCCTTCTTGCCCTCATTTACCAGCACAGGCTTCTCTGTCCGTGTGTGCCATACTAATACCTGCGGGGGGGAAAAAAGGGGATGGAGACAAGCAGAAATACAGCCATTATGATGAAACACTTCAGCTTAAGTTTTGGCTCGCAGTGCTGTGCAGTTGTAATATACTACATCATACTTGCTACACAATGTCTAGAGGCAGAATGTAGCATCTGTTAAATGAGCTAGAAGTGTATAAGAGTTGGCTGTAAGCTGACAGTTTATTGACTTTAAGAACAAATTGTCATGACAGCCGGGAATCACAAGAAGCATTCTCTTACACTAGCAGCAGTTACAGAAGCAGCTTGTTTTACTGCACAGGGGGAGCACAACATGCAGACGGCCTCATTTTCTTACCTTAGTGCAGTTAGCAGCTTTAGGCTCCAAATCGCTGAGAGTGACCAGCTCCTTTAACAAACTGCTCTCCTGATAACCTCCCTTCACCCCACGTAACTTGAAATAAGCCTGAGGTTTGGACAGAATGAGGTGCATGTTCACCGCAAACCCAGCCATGTCGATGGCAAAGGGCCGGTGTGGGTCGAATACAGTCTTCCAGCCGTACACCTTGCCCAAGGTGTTTACTTTAGGGGACTCATATCGTAGGCCGCCCACGAAGGCCACGGGCCACACTGACACCTTTTTGGTGGAACGCATCTGGGAGACAAAGACAGAGATCACTCATGAGTCATTTTACATTCCATCAATCCCAAAATGTAGATTCAGCTAAAGACACACAACACAAGTAAGATGTCCGTGAAAGAAATGAGGGGACATTGCATTCTTAGAGAGAAAATCAGCTCTACGTCATGTTTCTTTTGCTTTTCAATTAGGGCTGTCAATGTTCACGCGACATTAACATGGTAATGTCAATTTGTTTTAACGCCACTAATTTCTTTAATGCATTAACGCAATCGATCTTGTTGGTAGGTTGTGGCGGGTTTTAAAACTAGAGTGAAGATACTGGTATCTTATGAAACTAGAAAAAACCTAAGGAATCCATTGGTACCAACCATGTCATACTAGCTTTAGGCTAAATAATGCTTCAAACTTTTGCAAAATTTTGGCGAGGAAAAACTGGCATGGCCATTTTCAAAAGGGTCCCTTGACCTCTGACCTCAAGATATGTGATTGAAAATGGATTCTATGGGTACCCATGAGTCTTCCCTTTACAGACATGCCCACTTTATGATAATCACATGCAGTTTCGGGCAAGTCATAGTCAAGTCAGCACACTGACACACTGACAGCTGTTGTTGTCTGTTGGGCTTGAGTTTGCCATGTTATGATTTGAGCATATTTTTTATGCTTAATGCAGTACCTGTGAGGGTTTCTGGGCAATATTTGTCATTGTTTTGTGTTGTTAATTGATTTCCAATAATAAATATAAACATACATCTGCATAAAGAAAACATATTTACCACTCCCATGTTGATAAGAGTATTAAATACTTGACAAATCTCCCTTTAAGGTACATTCTGAACAGATAAAAAATGTGCGATGAATTGCGATTAACTATTTTAACCCATTGAGAGCCCAATTTGCAATATATGTCCTTACCTCCTCAAACAACTCCAGACTGTATGTGTTGTCATCGTCTGCAAAGTAGACAATCCCAGGCTGGCTGCTGTTTACGCCAAAGGTCTCTCGGAGCCACCGCAGGGCCAGGTTCCTCTGAATGGTACCCCGAGGTATTCGGGGGTCCCTAGTGTCCCCGCGTACCTTATAGTTCCTAGGTGTTTCCACGTTGAGGTGGGTGTAGTTAAGTCCCGTCTCCTGGAGGAGGCGGCTGACCAGAGTGGTCCTCCTCTGGGAGTCCTCCACCAGGATCCAGTGCAGGTTGGGCACGTGCAGCAAGGTGTTGGCCAGACGCGTCAGCTCTGCCTTCTGCACCGGCCGGCTGTAGGTGGGGGTGATGACGTGGATGGTGGCCAGGATGTCAGACCAGGGCGGAGGCCGGCTGTAGACGTACTCAGTGCGCACCACCTCCACGATGTCCCGGTTCTGAAGTGAGCAGGACTCCTTGACGGCAAAAGTATTCCTGGAGTTGGAGCGACCATCACGTCTGTCATCTAGCCAGGAGGGGAAATGATTACAATGATCCTCTGTGTGCTATACTGATTGGACCTATATGAATACCACATGCGACATGAAGCCATTGTATATTCAGATTTATGTCTTTTCTGGACAGTTTGTTGTACTACACGAGACAGTGTGGACTGTGCATAATCTGTAGACAATTTGATGCTAAACACTTAGAAGTAAACAGACCCAATCCTCTGTGCATGACACCCTGGCTTCATGGCGTTTTATCAACATGTGACATTTTTTCCCTGAGGGAAACATGGCAAACAGCCCAACAGGCAACAACAGCTGTCAGTGTGCTGACTTGACTATGATTTGCCCCAAACTGCATGTGATTATCATAAAGTGGGCCTGTCTGTAAAGGGGAGACTCGTGGGTACCCATAGAACCCATTTTCATTCACATATCTTGAGGTCCCCCCCCCTGCCCATGCTGGAAGTAACACAAAAACCTTTGTTGCACACTGCTATGATAAATATTAATGGACAAAATGTTCACAATCTTTTACCCTTTCGAGTAGCAAGCAGAGGAGTGATGGCGTTCTGGTGCCAAACAGTGATGAGCAGTGTCCACGGCAACACGATCAACACAATGGCGACGATGTCTCGTCTCTTCGGCATCTCCAGGTTCAGACCCGAGTCATGTCACTACCTGCAAGGCTTAGAACACACGATGTGGTAGACAATCATAAGAACCAGAGAGCTGTGAAATGACCATTAAGAGAACAAGCTAACAAAATAAGTGTCTTTTGGAAACATTGTTTTAAATGTTGTTAGAGCTATATTGCTGTAATTATATTATTATTTCCAATTACTGTTATAGTTTTTTTACTTTAATTTTTTACTTTTTTTTCTCTCTGAATTTCTTGAATTCAGAATAAATTAAATAAATTACATTTTAAGGCCTTTTATTATTATTTCATTAAGGGAACTGATTTAAAATGTGTCATTCTTTTAGAATGCTGTATAATATATACAATATGTTTAAAATAATTTCGTTGTTTATGCTGTCAGATGTGTGGTTGGAGAAATTATGTGAAAAGTGTCTTTTACCATGAATCCATTCAGTCATTCCTTTTTAAAGGAAACATTCACTGCTTTCAGAGTTATATTTAGCATACTGTCTTTAGCCCGTGAATGGATAAGCTGGTTGAGTGAGTTTCCCAATCTAATGGCCCATCGCTATATGTGAATTACAATTTGAAGCCCACATATGGTGGCCTCCTATTGAACATCAACATACCGTGGCTGCAAGGCACAAACTACAAGGAGGGAGGCATTGTGTTAAGAAGCAGTCTCAGCCTGCTGGAGCTACTGCTGCACAACGGAAAATAGGTCACAAAATGCTCGGAGCCTTCTGTTTTTGTCTCATTTGAAAGCATACTGGTGTAACGCAGAGAACGTTTGAGCTAATAATTTGAAGAGGGCTACAGTGTGGCTGAAAGGGTCAGGCCCTTTCCTGGCTGTAAACAGCTGACAGAGATAAAGATGTATGCATTCACACTTTTGTAGGTTCAGTTAAACCTTAAACTAGCATTGATACAACTAAGGTCTATATGTTCTTTATATTTTTATATTGGAAATTCTTGAATAGAATTCAGTTACCTCAGTGGCAGAGATAGCCAGGCCTTTATTTGGGTTTGTATTTCAGACATGCCATTATTTCTTATTTCCCCTGTTAACGTGAACTCCATCCTCAGCCCTAGTGCCACTGGTGCATGTGTGTGGATGAATGAGAGGGAAACTGTGAGGCACTTTGGATAAAAGCGCTATATAAATGCAATCCATATTATCTTACCTATGTTTATAGCCAACACACATGGTCAGATCGAGGACTGACACTGTAGGCTCTGTATAAAGAGGCCTGGAGAAGAGGAGACTGAGTGTCTCAGTGGTTCGGTTCAGTCGATTATCCCTGCAGAGAGAAAACACCAAGGTTAAAAACGTTTTGACAGTCAGTCATTTATCTCAGGAAAGCAACGCAGATATGTGACAATGTCTTCTGTTCTTCAAGTCTTCTCTAGACTTGCAGAATGTGTGGCGCAAAGGTTTCATATTCAAAATGGCATAAACAACTGTTTCATCTACATTGTTTGTGTGCTTCTGGTATGATTCATTACCAAAGGTCATTCGTGTCGCAGTGTGTTTCAGGCACTCTGGGCCGGCTTAAGGCATAGGCCATATAGGTGGTCGCCTAGGGCGCCACCTTCTGGGGGGCTCTGGTCGCCCTCTAAAAAATAAATAATAATAATAAAAAATAAAATAAAATAAAAAAATGCCAGTGAGCGCCCTTTCTCATTTTCTGCATTGAGTTAACAAATGAACAAATTAGTAAAGAAAGAAAGAAATACACTTTTCACCCCTGTAACTCTCTTTGTAGTAAAACTGACTAAACACTTTTAAGCCAACAATATCAGGGATCAATTGTTTATTTATATTATAATAAACACAGTTATTTGTGATGTGTGTTGCGGTTAATGGAGCTTGGTTTAGGGTTATGGGGGTTGAGCCCTAACCCTAGAGCTACGGGGGTGGGGGGGCCTCCAAATCAAAATTGCGCCTATAGGGCACCAAAACAGCTAGAGGCAGCGCTGCAGGCAATATGCTTTTGTGTGGATGAAGATTGGAAAAAGAAATGCTGATAGTTGACATATTACACAATGTGCATATGTGTGCATGTTCACCCTTCACACTGGTCAGCTGATTCCTGCAGTCCAGAAGACCTGCAGCCTTCAATCTACAGCACAGATATATATGTGATCATCACTATAATACAGGCTCCAACCACTCTGTGTGCTTTAGTTTCCCCCTTCTCTTCATGAGACGGATGCTCTGCTGGTTAATCACAGGTCTTTAGACATAACTAATCCTTGATTAAAAAGGATCAACCCCAGTCTGAGATCAAAGGTTGTGCCAGCTAATTAACACATCAGGATTGGTTTAGTAGGGTCGTGTATGAACAGCATGTCATTGCTTTAGACAAGCTAATTATCTTTGCACATCATGTTGAGAAGCGATGACTCGCTCTCCACCTCCTCACCATATTGAATCCCCATTTTATGGTGAATTGCGTCATGGCCGAAAGCAACCACAACAGTTTGGAATGATGTTCTCTCATCAGTGTAATACTCAGATTCTGGTAAGACAACAATCTAAATGTGTCATTGAGTATTTTGCTGAAGATGTCGAATTTTTTCTCTCTGCATCAAAATACACATAGCGGTAGACAATCATGCTGACAACTACATCCTGGGAATATTAGTGCAAGTGCAGGATGAGCTACAATCAAAATGGCATCAAATTTAGCAGCATTGCCTGGAGTCAATATGTGCACCTGTTACCTTAATTTGATTCCATTTGCACAATGCGTTCAAAAGTTATGGCAATTTATGACAAATAGGCCGTGCCTGCAAGAATTTGGCAACCAGTGAAATAAATAAATATATATATATATATATAGAGAGAGAGAGAGAGAGAGAGAGAGAGAGAGAGAGAGAGAGAGAGAGAGAGAGAGAGAGAGAGTATATACATACATTTCAAATTTCATAGGAATAAACACATAAATAATTAAAAGGGAAAATTAAACAGAAATATCAATTTATGTCACCATTTATCAATTAATTAAGGGCTACATTTATTTTTAATGTAATTCTTGTCATGGTATGGCACTGTATCCAGATCAGTTTGTATTTAAGTCCTGGTTTTCTGTTCAGTCTCTTTTGAATCCTTGATTTTGTCATGAGCGTTTCTGTTCTGTTTTGCCGGCATTAGACATTTAATTAAAATTATTTTCTCCAAGTTCCTGTTGTCTGATCCTGTTGTGAGCTCCTGCATTTGGGTCCACCTGCTCCACTCTCCCTGACAATTTTTACTACATTTAATGACATATTTATTTATTTATTTATTGAGTCAATTTTTTAATTTATTCATTTATTTTTTTATTTTGGCAGGTTCCGTCCTCCATAGATGGCACCTTGCATGACAGCCTCTGCCATCAGTGTATGAATGTGTGTGTGAATGGATGAATGTTGACATATGAGTGAAAGGTGCTACATAGATACAAGTCCATTTATGTACACAAGTAGTGAAAAAATAAGTGTATATAGCTTATAAAAAGCACCAATGACCAACAATATTTGATCATTATTTAATTCATTTTGATGCTTCTGCATAATAAACCATTGTTTTCTTCCACTTGGCCGTAAACATGGCAATTTGACTTTGTGCAAGCACTGAACCATGAAGCCAATTGAAGTGTTGCCTGCCAAAACCCCAATCAAAAACCTTTAAGCCCAGAAGCAGGAATAATTCCCTTAAATGACACAAAACTGACCTGTACACATTTACTTGACATTGACTATTTAACTTGGACTACACAGTCAACTTGTATCTGTTTGTGAACAATGCTGTGATTGTGCTCTCCAAAGCTGCTTTCTTTAATACAAAGGGTATAGTCATACTGTTGAAAGGACCGACCAAACAGCCATAAATAACAAATCGGTAGGCCTACAGGTACACATATGGACCTGGCAGACTCTACATCACAAACCTAATGATTCCAACCCAGCGCTCACTAATGATAGACCTTGACTGGATCAAAGAGCCAGGAGTGGAAGATGGTGCCAGCCTCACTCAGCACTTAAAAAGATCGAAAGCTGTGTGTTTAAAATGTATGGCACAGCTCACAGAAACTATAAATAGGTCTCTCTTGATATCAAACATTTCAGAGACGTGTCTTTTAAATCCTGTCTCAGCAGGGAAATCTATACTAATGTTGTCTGTGCTAATGACAGTGAAACGGCCAGGGCTGCTAGGAGCTATGAGGCGGATACACACTGATGAGACATCCTTGATTTAAAGGCTAACAAGCCTGGAGAGCACCGCGCAGAACAAAGGACAGATACACCGCTAATATGGGATCCAGGTAGATAGCTTCAATGATGCTGAACCAAAACACTAATCACCGCACCTTTGCGTTTTTTTCTGTGTTCAACGTCCAACCTGTCAGCCCCGGCTTTGACACGGCAAACTGTATCCAGGGCCAACCCTCATTACAGCAGAGAATTCCTCCAGGCAGGTGGCAGAGTAACAATCAATACAAAAATCCCATTGTCATGCTCCTTTTGCAGTGCATTTGTCAGAAATATCATATTTAGGTGCAAATAAATTCACAGCAGAGTGAGATTTTCTTCCATTAAGTCCTTATTACTGCAATCTGAATCCAGACAGCTGTTATTAATCGAGCATTAAACAACTCTCCCCTTTGCTGACATGTCCACTTCATGATAATCACATTCAGTATTTTGAATGCAGTATAAATGTGTTATTTTTGCTTATTCTAAAATGGTGTATTTCTTCATACTGGGGTCCCTAAACAGTCTTTGAATTACATAAATTGGGTATGACTGTTGTGGATTCAATGAGCCCTATTGTAATCATGTGTGATAATGTTAGTCCCCATAGTAGCCATTTCATTGTAGTGAGACCATTTTTGTACTTGACCTCTCTGTATAAAATGACCTGTGGTGACCTCTAGGATAATCACAGCCTCATGACACTTTACAACCACAAACTAGAGACCTAAGGCATTCAGAGGATGGATGGATTTCCTAGGTAGATGGACAGTAAGCCATCCAATCAGGGACAAATTCCCGCAGAAACTTCCTGCAGAAATCTTCAAATGTCAAAAGTTTTCGATACCAAATCACAGCATGGCTTTTTCTATGGTGTTCCTCAAGATCTTGGTGTCTTAATGTTGTATTTTGGAGGGATTATTGTATTTTTATCAATTTTCAAGTGGTAAAAAATGGTTAAATTTAGCACCAAATCTTTCTAACAATGATATCAACTCCAAAATTGCTGCAAAAAGATATAATAGAGCATAGGGATGGCCATCACAAACTTATATCATCATGTTCTACTACCTTATACACTTTCACAATTTATTTTAATTAATTAATTAATTAATTAATAAAATGTTTATGTCTTATTAATGACTGCATCTCAAATTAATCTTCAGGTTCCCAACTTTCAGATGATGTACATCACTTCTATGTGACATTTACTGTTGACTTTTTATCTGCCCCTGAACATCCCCTGTCACCCACCCCTACCCTGGAATGGTAATTAAATCCTAATGGTGACCGGTGCATGTGTCTGTATATGATAGACAGCTGCAGGTATAATCTGATGTATTACTGTTTCTGGTGTTTGATGTTCTGATGCTTGCACTATCCCTTTCAACTGGTTCAAGATGTAAAAGTTGAGCCTGGTGCCTTGGTGTACGGCTGGTTTGGAATTCTAATATTCAGGTGCTGTGGGATTTTAGGGATGAGTCTCCCTGAAATAGTTTTTCACTTCGGTACCTTTCGTCTCAGCTTCTCTCCTTCTGGTGCTGCTCAATTTTAGTATTTTGTTGTGGGCCAAAGGAAAGTTATTTTCCCCGTTAGACCATTGTTTAACAATAATGATACAACCGAGCATTCACTGTCAATTGAATTAACTACAATACAATGTTAAGTCAATAATAAATATAAGAATAATAGAGTGTAAGGGAATGTCTACTTACAGAAATGAGTGATGATCCACTTTTGCCACAGAAGTCTAATCCCGTTGTGCTGTGTTAATGATTAAGGTGCTGATCATGGCGCTGGGCCTTGATGTGTCAGCTGTGATGAACAGAGGGATCCATCAAGTTCTCTTCCCGAGGAAGGAGGGTGTATTTGGTGCACATATGAGCACCAGAGTCCGGGTGACAACCGGCGGATTTCGTCCACAGCATCCAGTGGGTGCTATCCAATCCTCGGGTAGGGTCGCGTCCTCAGTGCCAGCCCCTGTAGAGACAGAGGAGGTCATCCCTCTGGAAGAATGCTGCTTCTCATGGCAAAAACAAAGGATGGGATTGTCAAAGCTGATGGCAAGGGGACGGGGCGGAGGGGCAACCATGGCCGGAGGACTCGGGACAATAGAATATATCACATGAAAAATGTCACAGCCGCACAAATGGAATTCTTACACTGAGATGAAGCGGGATATGAAAATTTGAGGGAGCCAAGCATAACGTGGGTGTTGTTTATCTGAGGCATAAACAGCTATAGTCACATGGTCCACTAGTCAGACAGTAAGGGCATTTCTATTCATTTGGCTTTCATTTCCTGACAGGCGTATGAAAGGAGTGCATTCTTAATTGTCTCCTATGCTTGAAAATTCTAATAATGGGACAGGGTAAAAACAAAAAACACGGCTCTGATCGAAAGAACTCCACAGATGGAGAGGAGGCAGTACAGCTCATATCAGTAATTAAAGAGGATGGTTATTGGCATGTGACAAAGTGCAGTGGCTGTACATGAAGCTGCTTATAATGGGGGACTTACAGTAGATGAGTGACTATGACCTAAATCACACCTATACTGTATTAAAGTCAGAGAAATATTTATTTGTTCACCAGCGTGAATGCATTATGAGGAAATAATTGGTTCCTATGTCAGACATGACTTGTCATTGCATGGAAATGGGAAATCACACGTGTAATATGGAGTACGTAACCTGCCAAAATAAAAAATAAACGAATAAATTAAAAAAAAACGATTCGATAAATAAATAAATATGCCATTAAATGTAGCAAAAATAATATTAAAAATAAATGTAGCCATTAATTAATTAATTGATAAAATTTGAGATAAACTGACATTTTTTGTTTTAATTTGCTTCTTTATTTATTTATTTTTGTAAATATATTTATTTATGCATTTATTTTTTTATTAATTAATAATTTTTTGCATTTTATATATTTATTAATTTATTTCTTTTATATTTCTTTTTAAATGCATGTATTTATTTATGTAGTTTTGCATTAATTTATTTATTCATTCATTTTTTTTTATTTTGGCAGGTTCCGTCCTCCATAGTGTAATGCCACATCATAGATGTCCAGATACGAGCAGCGGAGTCCGTCTGGTAATTCTGTATCAGAGATAATGTAAATATATAAATAATATAACAAGGCTGACAGAGCTAACAGTGTTAACATGGGGTGGAACCAGAGGGTGGGTGGCAACGCCGTGGGTCGGAACGGTGTTATCAGCTGTAACCGCTGTATGAGCGCAGTGCAAAGCGGCGGCCATAAGTGGGGCATGCTCACATACATGACCATGGCCGGCACGGTGATGTCAACAAAACACAGAGAATCTCTGATTACAACACACAAAGAGGGAGAGTGACTTCATTCTCTGCTCAGGTAGACATTACTCCTCTATATCTAGATACTAGTTGTTTGCTGCTATATTAATGCTCCGGATATCGTATAGAGAACCTTTAAAGAGGTTGCTAGAGTTACTATACTATATGTAAGTTACTGAGCTTGTATCTCAAATGGACTGAGATTCTGCGTCAGGCAACAGACTGCCAGACGTGAATCAGTATTCATCCTCAAATTTCCACCTCCTCTGTTTACTTATCTATTCCTGTTTCCTCTCCTGTGTGAACCGTCCCAACCTTCAATTTCACATTTTATTTATTTGAGCACAAGCGCCATGATGTGTTACCATTATCCCTGTAATTCAAATCAGTCATCATCAATATTTCTCAGATATTAAAAAGACTATTTAGATGAGGTATGCACCTGATCACCACTGTGGGGTTTTCATTGTCTGAGTCAGCCTCATTTTCCTCAGGAAATACACTGTTTATTCATGCATATGGTATTAGGGAGCCAAAAAAGACGGTGCGTTTATAAACAGCGTTTCGTGACCAAGAGTATTAGCTGCATTGTGATATGCGGTGCTGCTAAAAATAATGTGTGCACGTAAACAGATTTGTTGTAAAAGAATAACTGCTCTCAGCTCCACACCTCTTCTCTCCAGCAGAAACACCTTTCTGCACATTTCTAAACAACTTGTCGTTTTGCTGCCCCGTCCTCACATGACACTGCAGAGAAAAAACACTTTTGAGTGAGATAATACAGAAGTTCGGACTCAAAAGATCCACCGATAGTACTCCTTGTGCTCTCACTCCTCTCTTATTTAATCATTTCCATCATTCCATCAATATTCTGTCTGCATCTGTTGTTATGTGCTGAGGCTCAGAGGAATGCCATTCAGTGTTTGACAGATGGGTGATTAATGAGACACTGATGCAGTTTCAAAGGTGTCGCAAACAGAAAAAGGTGTAGGTGTGCTATTAAAATGCAAATCATTAAAACGAAACCACAATTAATAGCTTCTCAAGCTGGCCGTGGTAATATTGATGTGATGAAAACACTGTGAAGCATAACTCCGGTATTTTTCCAGTGCGGTGGGTCCTTTAAAAATCATCTGGTTGATAATTAGTGGCTTTTCACTGCAACAGCTCTATCTGCACAAAGTGTCATTTCTCACATCCTGCAGAATATGATACAACATGATACACAACACAACGCAACACAGTAAGTGTTGCGTTTTGGAACCTGTCTGTGACATGGCCAAATTCCCGTCACAATGTCAATTAACTGTCGAAGTTAACGCAATAATAACGTGTTAAAGCAAATTTGTTTTCACGCCACTAATTTCTTTAATGCATTAACATTTTTCGGAGGTTGTAGCGAGCTCAATTGTAAACACTGGTATCATATGAAAGTAGAAAACCTAAGGAATCCATTGGTAACAACCATGTCATACTAGCTTGTCGTGAAGGAGGCTAAATAATGCTCCAAACTTACAAACTGTCAAACTGGCCATTTTCAAAGGGCTTCCTTGGGAGTAAATACTGCGTCCTGTGAATACAGTGAGCGATGTTCTATATTCTCGTCTGGCTTTGAGCAGATCAGAATATTCCTCTCATTGCAAGTATGTCGGCAGGTCGAAATTTTCTCATGTCTAGATAATCAGTGAATGAACTTGTCAATAAAAGTCCATATTTAGAAACCTTCCCGTGTTTTGAGGCTGCATTGTCAGACTGTTTTCTATAAGGAATAATGATGTTAAGGTAAAGGAACAACATGGAGGCACTGATGAGTTGATGATCTATTTAATGAGCAACACTGATGAAACTGTTAGATATCTTACACAAGCCACCTTTAACTGATCTGGTGCAGCGACATCATGCTGAATTCAGTCCGACTTTGATGATGTATGCATCTTATAGACTTGTGTTAGGGCCCTCCACTCTCTCCTCATCACACACACACACACTTGCTGCATAAGATGAGCTTGTATTCCCAGCATGTCCTTGTTTGTCAAGAGAATGCTCCAGAATGAATCTATTTTGATTAGTTTAACTGCATGCATTTATAACTGTTAGAGCTAAACTCATATCAGGAAAGGGGAATTCACACTATCGTGACTTATGGATAAAATACGGGTAGAGCAAAGTCAACCTCTAATACCTGAGAAATTGATTTTTATAGAATGTCTTCTTTAGAAATTGTGTTATTAAAAAAAAAGCGTAGTGAGTGAGAGATAGTTCAATAATTTCATATGTGGGCGTATGCAATTACAGCTTTCTACTGTGAGTATTTGCAAGTACAGACGGTGTGAAGTCTGACATTTTAGAGAAAGTGTTAATGAGTACCGCATAGCACTATGCCAACAATGCATCTCACAGCTCCGACAGGGAAAGTGGTCCCACTTACAGCACAGTTTGCATTTGTAACTGGGATCGTCGGGTTGATTTACAAACACAACTCTGGAACCGTATACAATATAATGCACCTGAGTTTCATCACTGGACATGTAGTTCATAGCTCATAAGAGTGAGCATGAGAAAAACAGGGCTGGATGTTTTTTTGATCAGCCAGTAGTAACATTTTTGTTTTGGGAATAGTGGTTAAAACAATAACCTAAAGTGAGACTATGGAACTTTTGAGAGAAGACATAACACATTATTCCTCTTACAAATGAAAAGTAGAATTCAGGGGCGCTGCAATAGCTCACCTGGTAGAGCTGGCTGCATCAAAGCAAAGTGATGCAATTTTCTGAATTTACCAGACTGTTTTAGCTGTCAAAGTTAACGCAATAATAACGCATTTACGCAAATTAATTTTAACGCCTCTAATTTATTTAATGCTTTAACACAACTTGCGATTTTTAGGTTGTAGCGGGCTCAGTTTTAAAGCTAGAGTGATGATACTGGTATTATACGAAACAAGAAAAACCTAAAAAATCCATCGGTACCAATGAGGCTAAATAACGCTCCAAACCTGCGCTTAATTTTGGAGAGGAAAAACTGCCATGGCCATTTTCAAAGGGGTCCCTTGACCTCTGACCTCAAGATATGTGAATGAAAATGGGTTCTATGGGTACCCACGAGTCTCCCCTTTACAGACATGGCCACTTTATGATAATCACATGCAGTTTGGGGCAAGTCATAGTCAAGTCAGCACACTGACACACTGACAGCTATTGTTGCCTGTTGGGCTGCAGTTTGCCATGTTATGATTTGAGCATATATTTTAAACTAAATGCAGTACCTGTGAGGGTTTCTGGACAATATGTGTCATTGTTTTGTGTTGTTAATTGATTTCCAATAATAAATATATACATACATTTGAATAAAGCAGCATATTTGTCCACTCCCATGTTGATAAGAGTATACATGACAAATCTCCCTTTAAGGTACATTTTAAACAGATAAAAAGAATTGTGTGATTAATTTGCGATTAATCGCAATTAATTAGTTTTGCTACTGATAGTACAATATCACAAAGATTAAAATTTGACCTATGGTGACAGATAAGTGGTTGGTGATCTACTTTTTGTCTTAGTTTTGCATTCTTCCAGAAATATGCAGATATATTTCAAGACAAACGGGGCAGTCTCACATGTTACACCTCAGACTTGACAAAGAGACAGATGATATTGGTAGGAAGATGCCAGTGTAACACCTTGACATATTATATTCTCTCATCCTTGCATAATGTGACGGCCTTGAAATAAAGTCTTATTAAAACACAATACCTTCCAGTGATTTATACGGTCATTTGAATGAAATGTGCACTTAGACCGTGGTCTGCTTTGTAAGTTGTTGTGCTGGCCAGTAAAACCATGGAAGCAAATCAAATCCAGCTCATTTATAATAAGCAGATGAGGAGTAAAAACGGTGTCGCAATAAACTGGCCCGACTCTCTTCATGCATGAGGGGTCCCGTCTTACAAAAATAAAATCCACTTTCATTGTCAAAGTTATATCACGGTTAAATCTACACTTCCATATTGTATCACCCTCTAAAACACTTCTGAGATTAATTCAATACATTTAAAAGTTTTGAACTTTATGTCAAACTTACATCGCTTATTTCAAACTTTTAGAACTGTTCATAAACAGAAAATGAACCAATATATGCACCCATTATCATTCACTAGTTTTGGTTACGGGCACACTGTAATCTAATTACTGCATGTACTTGGAGTTTGAGAATAATTTGATCAAGCTGTTCCCTCAGTTGATACTCCCATTTTCTTGCTATTTTGCATACCGCATTTGTTTATGGAATAAATAATTATGTGCTTGTTTTCCTTGAGGCAATCAGCATTCATCAAAATTCATGCCTTATCACGATATGAATTCGCTAAATATGACCATAATCAAAGTAATAATTATGTTAAGATGCTTATATCACCGTGTCGTAATTGCTGCATTCTTGTAACAGAATCCAAATCGGCAGCTGAAGGCAAATGACAATCAGTTCCATCAAAGATCACAGTGTATACACGACTGCTGAGCACAAGTGTAATATTCTGCTGGGCATGTAATTAGCTTAATCCAATTATTGTCATGATCAAAGCGAGCAACAACAATTCTCTGTAAGTTGTCACAGTTAATGGAGCAGCTTCTCAATTTGCCTTGAAGTGACATCGGAATATTCTCGTCTCTACATTTGGAAGAAATGTGGTAATATTCACACGGAGGAGTTCAACGCAGATGGTGGGAAATCAGGGTAGCATGTGGTTTACTGTGGAGTTTGCACTTAAAGCAGCAGTGGGTAGGAATGGAGCGAATATGATTAAAAAATGTTATTTTTTATAAAATGGTCATTATATCCTGACAGTAGTGCATGAGACAGGTAATCGGAAAAAAAAGATCATGAGCCTCTGTGTCCTCTGGTGCTCCTGATGGCTTCCGCAAGATTTCACAGACTGGAAGAAAACAACCAATCAGAGCCGAGCTGGAGCCTTGCCGTCTCTGAGCTGCTGTCAATCACTCGCAAACTCAAATCAAACGGTCAAACTAGGCAGCGCTGATGAAATATGAATCAGTATTCTGTTACTGTAATGTCTATTTCTCGTCTCTAATGTTTTCAGAATCATCTTGTAGTGTACTGTTTGGCTGGAAAATGAAAGAATTTAGAGTAAAGGGCCAAAGGGAGAGTTATTCCCTTTGGCGTGGACTTTGAGCTTATTAAATTTGCAGACCTTTTACATGCACAAAAACTATATAACACACTAAAGGAAAGGGAAAAAGCACAAAAGCATAATAAGTCTCCTTTAAGTTTCAGTAAATCAGCATTCAATTCCATTTCACTGATTGAAAGTACACCCCCACAAAAACAATCAGAGCTACATATACAATCAACCACAATCAGTAATGATGTAAATGCATGGCCTTGACTCAATTATAATGCACACAGGCAGAGCAGCTTCCATTATAGACAATCATATTATACTGCACGCCACCCATCCTGATTACAAACACACATAGACAACACACAAACATTAACTTGTTTACTAGTTTTTCAGTTGTTGAGAATGTTTGTCCTAGGGAGGGATGAACTTTAAAAGTAGTGCAGTAAGTTTGAACTAATCTTGTCATTATGAGAAGGTCTCATTTAGCTGTTTCTGTCCTCCACACTCTGAGGCTCCAGCCCACTGATACGCCTACTGATGGAGGGAAGTCAGCAATTGATTTTTTTGCTTTTGCGCAAATTGAGTAATGCAACGCTTTATATTATTGAATCAGGAGTGAAACCAGGTGTTTGTTCATTCCTCTTTAACAGATTGATGTCCAAGATGTCCACTGCTGCTTGTGGATGAGAATAAGCAGTAGAGACAGAATCACACTCTACTGGCACGTTTCCACCAAGTAGTTCACTTTAGTTCAGCTCGTTACACATTACACCAATTATTTTTGCGTTTCCATTAGGAAAAGTTGTGGATGGTACCAATAGCACCACTCCAGTTTTGGTACCACCTTGGTCGAGGTTCCAAGCGAACTGTCCATCGCACATTTTTGATCTGTTCAAAATGTACCTTAAAGGGAGATTTGTCAAGTATTTAATACTCTTATCAACATGGGAGTGGACAAATATGCTTGCTTTATTCAAATGTATGTATATATCTATTATTGTAAATCAATTAACAACACAAAACAATGACAAATATTGTCCAGAAACCCTCACAGGTACTACATTTAGCATAAAAAAATATGCTCAAATCATAACATGGCAAACTGCAGCCCAACAGGCAACAACAGCTGTCAGTGTGTCAGTGTGCTGACTTGACTATATATGACTTGCCCCAAACTGCATGTGATTATCATAAAGTGGGCATGTCTGTAAAGGGGAGACTCGTGGGTACCCATAGAACCCATTTTCACTCACATGTCTTGAGGTCAGAGGTCAAGGCAGATGCCATTAGGAGCACCGGAGGACACCGGAGGACACAGAGGCACATGGCTTTTTTCAGATTACCTGTCTCATTCACTACTGTCAGGATAGTTTTATAGAAAATATATATTTTTTAAATCATATTTGTTCCAACCTGCCTACTCCAGCTTTAAAGGGTGCCTATGTGCGTCGGTATTGGACACCAAATGCTGCCAACTAAGCATCAGTATTTGAGGATGTAGGAGTGAGAATGGGTTGTCCATACAGGTGGAAAATGCAGCACAAATTCCAGTGTAATATCAGAGTAATTAGGAAAAGGAGTCATATGCTGCTAAATATATAAAATGCATTCATGTTCACTCTATTACAAAATTTTGGCTGCTGATGCCAACTTAGTTTGAGAACTTTGCCTAATATGTTGTAAGGATGGGAAAGAGAAAACACGTCATTATAGTACATCTGAAACCACTTGATAGCCAAGTTCTTGCTGGATACTTCAATAAATATTACATCCATCCATCAGTCAATAATGACACATTCCCATGGTTAGCATTAATGATATTGTTCCTGTTATAGTCTACAGATCAGTGGGAACTTCAGAGGAGTCAGCATCCTGTTCCGTAGGACGATAGTGCTGGTTTTCGCGAGGTCCCGCTCTTTGTATTGATCTGCTCATGCAGCATTCCCTCCGCTTGAAGTGGGAATTTGCCTCTGATCTGAACCAGCTTTCAAGTGGGCAAAAACAACCTCAAACAATCTGATTCAAAGGCTTTTTTCTTTTTTTTTGTAATGTACATCAAGAGCACAGAGAAGCACAGTATGTAGACAAAAAAAGAAAACAGCAAGCCTGCAGAGCTGGTTCAAAGCGTAATGTTTTCTCTTGAATATCTCTGAGCCGCTCTTAATTCTGATGAGATGCAGTCGATGTAGATTACACAGGAACCAATGCAGAATCAGAATAGTTGGGAAGGATTTCAAATGCTCCATGAAACAGCCCTCTGATGGATTTCCAAGCAGCTTTTAATTCAAGATGAAACTATCTAACTATCAAACTAAGAACCATTTGTGAGCAATTTGTTAATGAACAGACCAGTAGGTGAAGAGGATATCTGAAAGTTAAATCTTTAGACTTCATTATAAAATAATATGGCAATGATCCACGGCTGGTGCTGGTTCAGTTACTGACACTGAGGTGCCTGCAGCACAGGCTCATGTTTTACACCGGCAACGGACGAGTTTGTTTTGCACAAAAAAAGCTTCTCAGTAGCTGTCACTTTCTAGCTTGTAGTTTCATAAAGTGTGAAAAACACCGGCAATTAACACGTTTTAATGAGAAGAACAAATCTGTTTCTAGTCACTCTCTGGTACAGTCTAGAGCAGGTTGAGTGTTGAGTGTCCCTGTGTAAGTGAACAGTGAGACCCCAAGGAGCATTTAAAGAGAAATAAAGAGTGAAACCATGGCATTTTTCTGTACTGACAATTTAGACCAACGAGGCTTTACACTGGATTCAACTTTGTAAACCAAAGAAGCAGTTAAAACAGCACAATGCTGCTCATACTGCTGTTAGAGCTGGAGTAGTCAGGTTGGAATAAATATGATTCAAAAAAAGTTATTTTTATGAAACGGTCACTATATCCTGACAGCAGCTGTCAATCAATCGCAGTCAAACTAGGCAGCGCTGATCAAATATGAATCAATATTCTGTCACTGTAATGCCTATTTCTCACGTAAAATGTTTTCAGAAACATCTTGTAGTGTACTGTTCAGCTGTAAAATGAAAACGTTTGGGACCATGTAGAGATCAGTTGAGGAAATACCAAGCACCGCCCACCAGCCAGAGCTTTCTCATTTTACAGCTAAACAGTATACACTACAAGATATCTTACGTGAGAAATGGGCATTATCACGGCATCAGCGCTGCCTAGTTTGACCGTTTGATCGGCGTTCACGAGTGATGCTAAAAATATTCTGACTTATGCCACATTAAGGTCTAAATCAAAAACGTAAAAGTCAGGTTACAAAACTGCAAAGTGTATAATACGTCACACATTTTTGTAAAGCTGGTATTTCAGTAGTATTCTCATAAGCAATTAATTGCAACTCATTTGTGAGTATCAATAACAGACTGATTTACAGTTTGTGCTGCAGGCTGAAGCAACATCACTAGAATATCCCTATGTTGGAGATCTCATTAAATTGTCTCAACTTTTGCATATATATGGGTGTACATTATACTGTTGATGATTTGTGATAAAAAAAAATATATATATATACGTTAAATGGGTTTAATTGTGCTGTTGTTTTTAATGGTGAAACAAATTGGGACAATACAGCTCTATTCTAGTCTTTATTATTTTCTAAATATATGTAAGCTTTTGTATAAAAGATACTTGTTTTGTGATAATACGTAATGCAAAGGGGTGAATATGTTTTACTTCATTAGCGTTAGTATTTTGAGAAAGAAGTGTTAGTTAGTTAATCTGCAGACAGTTTGGCAGCAAGATGGCAAAAAGACCTCTTGAAGATCATCCAGAGTCTAATTAAAAGATTGTAGATTTCAGTGGTGCTGAACTGAGCCAAGGACGACACATCTCAGAAAACTACAGTTTGACAGTGACTATACAAAGCACAGATGTGCAATGTTACTGACAGTTATGAGATTTCATGCCGGTGTGAAACAACAAAGGAACCAAGAAATAAGCTCAGATCCTTAACAAATCTACTCTGATCTGAAGATTCTCAACAGTCTTCTGTACATGTAGGGGAGACCGGGGGCAATTGTAACATCCCAAATATCTCCGATCAGAAACAAGACAGAACCATGAAACCCATTATACACATGGTCTGTAATGATCCCTCTCTGATGTCTCATACTTATCAACGTTTTTTGCCAAGGCCTTTTTTTGTTGAGGTATGAAAGTATTTAATTGTTCAATGGATATTAAATTGTTTTAACTATATCTCTGTTCTTGGTAGTTTATTGTGGTCTTTAGTATTTCTATGAAGGTATTACTTGTATTGTTTCAATTGCCCCCATGCATGTGCTGCTACAATCGCCCCTGCACGTCTAGGGGAAGATGTAACATTTGACTTGTTTCAATCAATATTGTGACTCTAACATTGCTTGTAAAACATTTGATGACACAAATACAAGTCACTTACATAATAATTGTATCCAAATAGCTCAAGAGGTTTTTGGGTGTTTCTGCAACTATACAGGCATGTTTAAGTCCCAGCAATGAAATTTGTGATTTTAGTGAAATGCTTGATAAATATACACAGCGTTATTACCCATCTTGACTTAAAAAAAGATTTATGGAACTTTTTATGGATCCAAACACAAATTTTCTTCATGTCCCACAACTGTGGTCTCAATGATGAGATATGTAAAATGAGCTTATTTCACATGGAATTGTTTCATATACATATTACTTTACACCGTATTGAAATTATTTATTTATTAACAAATAATTTTTCTGATTTTTTTTCATCTAAATGCACCTGTCCCACACTTCTGAGTCCTTACCGCGACACTGAACAAATGCCATAGTAAAAGTTTTTTTCAAAGCCAAACAAATCTAGTTTCTATGGAAACAGAAGTCAGCAGGTGAGCACATGAATGACAGGTTGGGCCACCCACACAGGTGACCCTCAAGACCAAGAAAAACATGGTATTTATTGTTTGTCCTTACCATACAGCTTAGTAAATTTGTATTTCGAACTACATTTAAAAAATAACTCAATATTACTGTTGAATTCATATATATTAAATGCTAAGAGTCAAAGCTAAAGTAGCAGACCTGCCATTTATCTGCAATATTGGCAAAAAAAATTTAATTTCTGCGGTAAGGACATTAGATTATTATAATATATAATATAATAATAACATAATATTATCATATTATTTCATATTTTTTTGTGTATGAAAACTGACATCTACTGTATAGACACCGTCCAAATTCTTCAGGGTGTAGAGAAATCATGAAATCCTCGTTTTAGAAAATGTTTTATATCAGTATTTCCAATGAAGCAAAAAGCTGGATGAAAATGAATTTACATATCTCAAAAATATTATAGAAATTAAAAAAGGAAAACGTATAAAATAAACGTTGGACATTTAGTAAGAAATAGTGATGAAAACCATAAAAAATGAACACGTTACAGATTAAAATCTTAACCACTATATGTCATTTTGTGTACCTGTTTATATATACTCTGATAGTTAAAATTAAAATTTATAGAGGTTGATTATTTTATTTTATTTGGTAGAGTCGAAAGTGACCTTAGATGCAGAAACATCAAAACCCCCAAAAATGTTACAACTGCCCCTGGTCTCCCCTATTTTATCCCCATGAAAGTTCTCTATAATCCAGCCTGACAGATAGCAGAGGGTTTGAAAAACTCATCTCTGTTGTAGCTTGTCTTGTTCAACACACATAGTAGATCCAACAAAGCAGGAGAAAAAAAAACATCCATCCATAAAGCATGTCCTGTAGTGCATTTAAAGGAGAGAAAAGGTCCAGACCTTAATAGTAGACTGGAGCAGCTCAGCATCCACTTCTTCTCCGCATGTCGCCTTCTCCTCTGCCCCCGAGCTCAAAATGATTTCATCAAGACAGATGGAAATCACTCTTTTTGCTGCCGTTTAACGGTGTCGCTGCCATTCATATAGTCTACATGAACGCCGCATCCCTGGATGAATGGACCGGGCTTTACAGGTGTACATGTCGGTGATGCGCTCCGGAGCTCCTGCTGTGCTCCAGTGCGCACAGACTGAGAGATGTGGGAGAAGAGAGGGACGCTTCTTTACCACTAAACCCTCCCTCTTCTGCTCTCCTCCCGTCGCTCTTCCTTTCTCTGTCACTCTTCCTTCGTCTTATTCCACTTTACTGTGTATAGCTCCAAGCATTGACATGAACACCCTGTCTCCTCTGTGTTTCTCTTAGTATTAATGCTGGTAATTGTCTGATCCCTGCAGGTGTGAGAGAGAAAGAGAGAGAGGCAGACAAGGCTGCTTGAAGGAAGACATCTGTGAGTCAGTGTATTTCTATGGGACTGAGGGAGTCTCTGCTTTGAGGGCAGGACCAACCCCCATCCTCTCTGAAACAAGCAGCTATTGGCATTTATGTATACCAGAGAGGCAGCCTGCAAGAGGATGAGAAGGAACCATCATGTAGAGGCAGCATCATTTGATCAGCTGTTTGTGTCTAAGAAAGACAAAGAGATTGTGAAAAGAGATAGGAAATCCCATAGATTTAAACAAGCACACCTTCATAAACGTGCACACGCAATCCCATTTTTTGACATTGAGAGATCACCCTTGCCCCGGGGAACCATTAAGTGCCACTTTTCCTCTTTTTGAAAGGTGTGACATTTAGAAGAAATGCTAAGCTACTGAGGGTGATCCACCAAACTTGAGCCTAACCTTTACTAAATAATGGTTTGTGGCTACGCATCATGTGACACCTCGGTAATTGGAAAACAGTATTCAAATCCAAGTGCCTCACTGTAACAGTTGTAAATGCACTGTATTAATCAATGGCAACAAAACAACGTTGGTTGCCATTGCCGTTAAGTAAGACGTGCACCTCGGCCAAGTGGTGATGAAGTGAGTTATCGCCCTCTGAAGCCATCAGTCATATTTTCCTCTCCAGCGCTGTGACAGAGCTGAGATGTATAGACCTACATCACTGGCTGGAAGTATAAATCTGCTCTTTAAGAGCCTAAGTGATTGTCTTAAGTACTATACTATATAAGTACTGTAGCAAACTGCAATTGCTTTAGCTTCATAATCTTGCTAATGCACTAGAAAGATCAATGTCTACGGGTGTTTTACAGTTTATTACATGTCGTTTTGTTTTACGGTTATGTGCTGTAATTTGACGGTATCGTTCTGGAAAATTTGCTGTCAGACTTTTGACTGTTTTACAGGGTTTGATTTATAATTAATCTGCTCTTAAAGAACCCGACATCAAAGAACAAGCGGCAACAAACCTTTGAGTCACCTCACGTCACCTTTGTATAGGCCAAAAAGTTGCACTTGAACACACCGCAAAGACAACAACCAATGGCCAACTACCACGTACGCTCTGCGCGTGCGTGAGAGGAAATAACTCTCCACACCAGCGAGCGGCGGTAGTCTGTATTCGTCATTCAAAAAGAAGACCGAGGACGGTGGACATACAAACCGTTGATATGTTACGTATGTAAAATAAAGCAGCGTTTGACGAACATTTTCACACCACTCTCACTCACCACTTAGATTTATTCCAGACGGCCGTGTCTTTGTGAAAATATCCGTGTATTGGAACGATCAGATGAGATGAAGATGAAAAATGGGAAGAGCATTCTGTGTGTTCCCTCTTGACTTTACTCGATGGCTTGCTTTCCTCACGTCCGTTGCTCATCTGGTGCACTGATTTGATTAAGCGGAACAGCCAATCAGAGTGATTTCTCTCACCCACTGGTTCAAAAAACCTCAGACACAGGCAGACTAGAGGCTGACAGACGCTCACTGACGGCTCCAAACTGTCCGACAGCCGACCGTCGGCAAGAACCAGTGTGTAACAATTAGGCGGATCTATTTGGCCGGTGTCGATAACATCACTCGCTCCCATTGCTGCTCTCTCTCTCTCTCTCTTGCTTCACTACTCACTTCCGACGTACACACTACTAAGTACTGACTCTGCTCTTAATGACCTACGCTACTCTACAACAACTACTCTACAAAAACCATTCACGTTTTTGTGTCGGTAACTGTAGTTCTCCTATAAGCTTAACACGGGAGAGGCTTCAGATCCTACACACTGCTCCTTTAAGTAGTATTATTTACTGTATACTGTAGCAAAACTGTTAAATGAATTCCTTTATTTCCATACTCTTGCTAATGCACTAGAAAGATCAATGTCTACGGGTACATTCATTTACTTTATAGAGTTTTTATGTAAATAAATGTGTTTTTTATGTTTTTTTGCCTTGCTCGAGCCAGACTGTAACAAGACGTATCATCCCCCCTAGCTTCATCACAATGAGACCCGAGGGTGCAGCAGTGGCCTTTCAAAACTTGAAATTTGACCTTTACATTTTGTCCCCAATCACAGCGATTTGTAAGTAGGCCTAAGGCCGGATGGGAGCAGTTTTGTTTATTTCCCTGAAAGTGTTGCAAACACTAGTGAAGAAAATCATCAAGTCTAAGCACTGGTTTATTTTTGATCTGTCTTCCAGTTATGTTGCAAGATCACCTCAATGAAAAGGGTGAAAGTATTTCCCGCATTTTAATGAGATTTGCAGATTTTGCCAATTATCAGAAATTGGTGAATTGGCTAAAATAAAAATATCAGAATGTTTTTTTTAATTTGATTTAAACTTACAATTACTGTAAGCCTGGCCAAAAACAACAGCAAAGCCTCATCTGATTTTGCAGATGCTATTATCTTGGTATTATTTTAAATCTAAATTAACATGTTTCTTTTACCTCACTCTCAAAAAGCAAAGAGCAGAATTGGAGTGCTGGTTACAGAGGTTGGTTTAGTCACCTACAGCGTGTTCTATACCAACATGGTGTGCGTTGCCTTAACTTGATTTTTAGTGAACTCAGTTTTTCACGGCTTTTTGATGTGAGTGCTGGCGGTGATGATTGGATGCTTTATAGTTGTGAACTATTTTCTGTTTCTGTACGTCTCCACAGTTTGCCTTGCAAGAGGAACAAGTAGGTCAAAGCGCCTGGGGACCCTGAAAGCATTTTGACAGACTTCCAGATCTCCTGGAAGTTGGTCTCCAGAGGGGCGAGGGCAATATTTAGGGCAAAGCCCTGCACGGTAGTCTCCTTCCTGCTGCTAGTGCATCGGAAAACATGAGAAACGTTAAAGAAAAAAAAAGAGAGAGATAAATATTGTTTGTAAATATAAGAAGGTGGTGAGGTGGTGAGCTTGATGAAGGCAAGGCACTTGCAGAGATGGATTCAGGCAGTCAGGTGCAACATTGTTAGGGAGACATTTTAACATGCATTGTTTGGCTTGTAGGTTATTTTAAGCACAGGAGAGTGATTTCATTGCCGAAACAAGTCTCTTAAGGGACAGCATCATCTACCTTGTCACTGCCACTGTTACCAAACAGCAGCTTACACAAACTGTAGCAATGGTGGTAAAAGTGGCTGAGAGAGAGAGAGAGAGAGAGAGAGAGAGAGAGAGAGAGAGAGAGAGAGAGAGAGAACAAGGCAAAGGAAGTTGCAAAAAAAAGGAGGCTCAGCCAAGCTGAATGGCCGGGTATTTTGTCTCTAGGTGTCTCAATGGGCAGCCTACAATGTATGTTAATTCATCCATCACAAAGAGCCTTGAAGCGAGGCTTTCCCAAACCAGCAAACAAATCACTTCCTTCGCGCAATTGGTATTCTGTGGTCGACTCTCCAGTCTTTGTGTTGTGAAATGAACAGTGTGGAATAACAAACAGATTCAAGTTGTAGGTGCGGTTTACTTGCCCAGAGGTGACTTTGACTGAAACTCCTCTTCATGCACACACAGAGTGATTGGGGGGTACCAACAGTTAGTTTGGATTACATGTGGCCTAATGCTGCTATTAGCGACCCCACAGTTCCATAAAGCTGCCTTCACATGATAAGAAATTTGCTCACGGCGAGGTAGGGCGCACAGCCTTGCAAAGGCAAAGCACAGCGCAGGTACAGTAGGCGTATAATATGCCTATAATATTGCTAGGGGAGCCCTGGAGCAAACATGAGTAGCTATATGCCCTCTAACTCCTCTGACTGAAATAGCTTAGTGTGTTTTCATAGCTTTGCACCTGCAAGCTCATAGTGAGAGCCAATGCGTCTGAGATAATTGCATCTGAATGTACAAAGAGACCGCTATTTGCATCAGCAGTGCTTACAGAAGCCTTAAGTTATACAGCCTATTTAGTAATTACCTGGAGCCAACTAAGACGTTGGAAATTACACCTCTGTGTTCTTTATGTTCCACATTCTAACACGCAGGATGTCAAGTGACTCTTTCTCTGAAGCCATTTCTTGGCACTCTTAATGCTTTTACTTTACTTTAAAGTAGAGCAATAAAAAAGTGATGAAATCTGAATTGGATGGGCAATTACACACACACACACACACACACACACACACACACACACACACACACAAGGTACTGATGTAAAAAATGGAAAGTCTGGGCAAATTAGGGATTATCAGTTAGATATACCTCTAATGTTCATGGCAGAAAACCCACAATCAAGCTGACATTGAGATGTTTGTGTACTTTTATCTTTTGAGCAAGGTTATTTTATAGCATAGCTTGAAATATTAATGAACCAAATGGCCTTGCTTCATTATTCAATAACAAATGGTGCAAGACTACTGTCTTGTCCATGTTGGTGTGTCGTGGTTTTAGGGTCCTGTAAGAATCCTGTAAGAGCCCTCACTGGGGACAATGAATATTTAATTGAAGAAAAAACACAACTGAATTTTAGGTTCATGCGGTTGCTGTTTTTGCCTTTTTCTTTCCTCTTTTATTTGTGGTGTTTACTATAGTTACATTTTATTTAGCAAAACATTGTAGTTTATTACAATTTTCGAGTAAAAAATCTACAAACTTGATCTGCTGAAAATAAACAGCTCAACATATTAATAAATATTACTGTGTATCAGAAAATATATGTGTCCAATTCGTCATTTTGTAATTTAATTGCTTTATGCAAAGCAAACCAAATCCAGAAGTACATTTTTTGATGTGACTCTGTGTTAACAAGTCTTCAATGCCATTGTAAAAGAGATACATTAAAATAAAGGATTTCTTTATTCTATTTCCTTATTTTACTCTGCATTTCATATTTTCCTCCTCAGTCGGTTCCATTTTTCTACAATATATGTAAGCTATTTTTATAGATCTTAACATTTCATTCACAAATGTTCTCTCATCGACTGAACTGAAGATTACTAAACTAAATGCTTCTAATATATTAGCATTTTTTTATTAGAAATGTGGGAATTTGAGACATATCCCAAAGTTTCTACCATAAACACATTGTTTAGTTCACTTTTCTTTCATTCATCTCACATGCCTTACATTTTAGTAGAATTCAAATATACCTAATATAAATTATACACTAAAACATATTCAATAATACATGCAGAGTGGATAGGGTTTAAATGTAAAGAATATTTAATAGAAGTGTTGTCACTGCTTTGCGCGGAGGTCATAAATACTTGATGCTCTGCAGCCTCTTTCACTGTTGCTTCAGTATCTTCCCCTTAACATCCCAGCTGCTGGTCACACTTTAATAAAACCACATCATCAACATCACTGTGATTATTTGCTGTTTCAACTAAATGCAAAGGTGTTGTAAAATCAACAGATTCTGCACTCCTGGAAAATGATGATAGATGATGGATGAAAGAGAAGTGACCCAGCAAACTACATCCACTGGATCTACTTTTTAATAATGCATCTGGATAAAGCATAACGCTGCAATGTTCACACACTGATCTGTCAGTTAGCGTGGGTTTGCCAATGTAATACACTGTAAACACACGTTTCCTTTCCTTTCCTCTCCTTTCCTGTGGACACAAACTTTGCGTGGATTTAACTTTTACACACTTATTAATAAAACATATCTTAATGGTTCTTACTTGGTTCTGGATTCAGGAAGTATAATCTCATACATGAGCAAACAAAGCGTCCAAGCAAACGGAATTTAGTAATGCTGTGTCCACAGCTGGATTACAGACATTTCAGTCAAGGAAATATGGTACAGGCAATAGAGATATTAAACAGTTTCATTTCCCACAATTACACACAACTTCACGGCTTGAAGAATGACATTTCCCAAGTATGCTAGACATCAGAAACCATCAGCATGCAGTTTGATTTAGCTTTCTGTTAAAGGCCCTGACACACCAAGCTGACGGTCGGTCAATTGGGTCCGTCGGTGAGCGTCTGTCCGCCTAGTTTTTTTCGGTGTGTCCCGCACCGTGGGCTCTAGTCTGCCTAGTCTGTCAGAGTTATTTCGGCCGATTCAGCATCTTGAATTGGTGGCAGGGCTCGTCGGTGAGAGAAATCACTCTGATTGTCTGTTCAGCTTAAACGAATCAGTGCACGAGAAGAGAAACGGTAGTGAGGAAAGCAAGCCAACGAGTAAAGTCAAGAGGAAAAACATAGAAGGCTCTTCTCATTTTTCATCTTCATCTCATCTGATCATTCCAATACACGGTTATTTTCACAACGACATGGCCATCTGGAATGAAGCTAAGTGATGAGTGAGAGTGGTGTGAAAATGGTTGGCAAACGGCACTTTGTTTAATGTACGTATCACGTCCTCGGTCTTCCGGTTTCTCTTTTTGAATGTCGAATACAGACTACCGCTACCTGCCTATTTATTATTGCTTATTGACATTACTGGAGATCACCCCATTCCTGCCTTGTAAGTAAGAAACGTGCACGACCATCCACCCGTCCATTGCACCATTTTTAAGTTCACATCAGATCTGTAGGTATTGGCTTTTATCAAAAGCTGATTATCCTTTATGTTGCTCTATAAAGCAAACACAGCAGGGAGCAGCAGGAGGGGCGGCGGCTGTGGCATCAGTTGTCTTCATCTCATTTGTTTACTTACTGCAAAGAATCACGATTAATTTGACAGTAGGGGTTTAAAGCTGCTTACATAGCGTCTCTAAAAGCCGGTGCACCAGCCTCATGTCACCCTTTATTACCAGACAACAAAAACATACCAGCCCTGGAAGTGCAGCCATCTTGCTCCTTAACGGTATAAGTTATGCACATGCCCAAAGTGAAGAAGCACCACATTAAATCAGACCCTCAGCTTTTATTTCCACGTCCTCCCACAACATAAGGAGACAAACAACCTTGTGTTTAATAATGAGAGCCCAAGCAAGAATACCTTTATCTCGGGATGAGACTGGGGAAATAATGGCAGTAATTAACTGAGCGTTATTCCTCAGCAAGACCTCCTGAGAACTCCTACAGTCATTCCAGCCCTCGCTGTGCCATCTCCTCCTCTGCCTAAATTGACACTGCTGTCTAGTTTGACATGCTCGCTCACAACAACAGCGCCTGTTTTCAAAGCCGTGAACAGGAAACCATTTTATTGCCAAGAGCTGGAACTGTACTGCTCTTAATGCAGCCCCTGATCAGCACTGGAACTCAATGTCAGTATTTTCTTTTATGCCTTTTTTAATTTACTCCACTATTTGTCTCAGTATCCCATATGGCAACACAGTCCCATGGCAGTTTGTGAAATAGTCACAAAATTTAATCTATTTGATTTGTGTACATAGACACGAATTTCCCTTTTTTTCATGACGCTCAGCACGACTTTCAACAATGTATTTTTGTGCTTTTTCCTACGAACGTCCAGCAACACGTGACGCACAAGTCAATTTCTGCTCCAGTCTTTTCAAAATAAATCTACTTAGTTAGGTTTAGGAAAAGATCGACTTGGTGAGGCTTAGGCAATAAACTACTTAGTTAGGTTTAGGAATAGATCGACTTGGTTAGGCTTAGGTGACAAACTACTTAGTTAAGTTTAGGAAAAGATTAACTTGGTTAGGCTTTGGCAACAAACTATTTAGTTAGGCCTAGGAAAAGATCGACCTGGTTAGGATTAGGCAACAAACTACTTAGTTAGGCCTAGGAAAAGATCGACTTGGTGAGGTTTAGGCAACAAAACTACTTAGTTAGCTTTAGGAAAAGATTGTGGTTGGGGTTAAAATAACTCTGGAAGTGCCGTAACTTAATACGGAAGTTACATGACAAATAAATCAATTTTGACTTCTGGTTTCACACGGGACACAAGCACCGGTCTCCTGGGCGAAAGTTCGGTGTTAAAAATGTTCATGTATTGTACACGAATCAGTACATTACATTTTGTGACTATTTCATGAACTGCTGTGTGACTGGGCTAAATATGTAGCTGCTCTAAAGAGTCACTCACAATGAAAAAAAGATTTTATCTTTACGTTATGATCACTTTATTCATTATACAGACAGAAGGAGATAAACCAGCCAGACTGTGGAATTATCAGCTTACACAGTATAACTGTTCATTTATTGCTGTAACTTGTGAGGTGTTAATCAGCATGAAGCGTATGTGTTCCAGGCTTCAGCTGTGGCAATAAATCACTATGCCTCTATCATTTATGAATACCAGCAAAAAGGGAGGCGTGATCATTATGCTTTGACAGCTCACCCAGCTACTGTCAACAGCACATATATTAGATCAGCCAGGTTAACACCTTCATCGAGGCCCTTTGCTGTGACAAATTGCAGCACACACCTGCAGGGCCCTTCAATAAGGAGGATAGGATGGCTTTTCTTCTTTTGTCCTTATAAACAGTGTTTATGATCATGGTATGAGGATGTACTATTCATTGTATTTTCTCCCTTTTGATTTCAAACTTACACAACCTCATTTTTGCTTTCTGGTGATGTTAATTTACAAAAGAGCAGTTTGAGGTTGGTTTGAAACCAGCCATTAAGTAGCAGGTTACTTCTGACAGGACAAACAACCCCTGCTGTTTTGTAAATGGCTCTGCTATCAATGGCAAAAAAACAGGTTCAGAAATCAACGTGGCATTTCCTCCTCCTGCATGTGGCTTTCTGCAGGATCATTTTGCATTATCATTGCCCTGGCGTTCTCTTATTCGGCTTCCTGGAAATCGTTGAGCCTCACAGCTTGCACTGTAATTGTCATTTCGGCAGCATCCATGGACTCATCGATTCACGATTCAACATGTAGAATTTTTCCTATAAGCTCACATGTTGTAACAATCAGCCTTTTTATGCAGCTCTCATACTATCAGCATGTGCATTAAGCTTCTTTTAATATGAGAAAAACAATATAGACCTATACAAACAAGCAATACAATGTCTCTGTATCACTCCTCACTAAAGCGTGTTTCATGTTGTGACAGCAGCTGACCTGACTATAAAGTGAAATATAATCAGTCAAATGAGAAAGAAGATCACAGCCAGACAAGCTCTCCTGACAACCATCATTGGCTTGACAACAGACAGATACAGCAGATGTGATAGGTATGATTTCCGCCTCTTTTTCCTCAATAAATCACAGGAGGAGGAAAACAACCGAATTATTACATTGCAATAAAAGTGGTAAAATAAACAACCCAGTCGGCAGAAAAAAATGCTGGCATTGTACGTTTCTGCAAACCACAGGTAACGTAACAACGTAACAACGTAACGTAACAACGTAACAACGTAACAATGTAACAACGTAACAATGTAACAACGTAACGTAACAACGTAACGTAACAACGTAACGTAACAACGTAACAATGTAACAACGTAACGTAACATCTGTAACAACGTAATATAAAAATGTAACATAACAACATAACGAAAAATAACAATGTAGTGTAACATCCGTAACAACGTAACGTAACAACGTAACGTAACAACGTAACGTAACAACGTAACGTAACAACGTAACGTAACAACGTAACGTAACAACGTAACGTAACAACGCTACGTAACAACCCTAATAATGTAACTACTGCAAAATAAATAACAACCGCTGTTAGCGGACTTTCTTACATAACGTTAACGTTCTTAAAAAAAACGTTGACATTCAACGTATTCGTGGTTTGCAGGAATGTATAATGGCAAAAAATGTTCCTGACGACTGGGCTGAATAACAATTAGATTGAATTTTTTCTGATACTGGGACTGTATTATACACAGTATGATGTTGTACTCATGTACATATGTAGCTGCTTCAGCTAACGGGAATCCTACAAATACAAATAGGTTCTTTAGAAAACACTTAAGGTCAAGCAAAGTCTCCTGAATTGCTGTCATTCAGATATAACATAGCTCATC